>NC_062544.1:256457997-256814017 GCF_016906955.1 Phacochoerus africanus | reverse complement strand
AGGGAGGGATGGATGGATGGATGGAAGGAAGGAAGAAAGAAAGGGAAGGAGGGAAGGAAGAAAGGAAAGGAAAGGAAGGAAGGAAGGAAAGAAAAGAAAAGAAGGCAGGCAAGAAGATACTTAAGATGAGGGGTTTTTGCCATTTTGGTGAGTTGCTCAGATTTTCTGGGTCTCTCCCATGTATACATGTTATTAAACTTTGATTTTTTTCCTGTAAATCTGCCTCATGTCAATTTAATCCTTAGGCCAGCCAGAAGAACCTAGAAGGGTAGAGAAAAATTTATTCCTCCCTAACAAGGTGTTGGAATGGGTGGAGGTAGATAATTTGTCTTTTTGCATCATGGGATTCTAGATAGTGATAACTGATATAGAGGATGCAATGAGATCCCAGAATTAAAGCTTAACATTATGATAGGAGAAACCTCTTGAGAATTCTTCTGTGGGAAAGGTTTGCATGTGTATTAAGTGAAGAAGGGAGAAAAAAAAATACCTATGACTCAAAATGCAGATTACAATAGCCTTCAAATATTTAATCCCATCTTCCCCGTGGAAGGAGAAGATCTTGACACTAATGGCCTATATTCGGACATGGAATATGCTTTGCTAATGAAATGTGAGCAGATGTGAAGCTCATGTTAGGGAAGGAAGAAATTTTCCTCTGCCCACCAAGGTTCCTATGGCTGATCTAAGAACCAAACTGACATGGGACATCAGCAAGAGGCTTTCCATTTTACTTATAATAAAATTGAAATTCTTACATGGCCTAGAGAGTCCTACATTATCTTGCCCTTTCTCTCTCTTGGATCACAAATCTTTCCATTCTCCCACATTTTTCCTGGGCAAGATATACTGAGATGTATTTATTTTTTTATTGTCCTTCGAACTCACTGAATTTCTTCCACCTCAGGAATCTTGTACTTCTGCATATAGTGCTTTTCTCCAAAATTCCACATTGTTCATTTTATTTATTTTTTTTTCTTTTCATATTTTAAAGTTTTATTGAAGTATAGTGTTTTTTTGTTTTGTTTTGTTTTGTTTTTTCCCACTGTACAGCAAGGGGGTCAGGTTATCCTTACATGTATACATTACAATTACATTTTTTCCCCCAGCCTTTCTTCTGTTGCAACATGAGTATCTAGACAAAGTTCTCAATGCTATTCAGCAGGATCTCCTTGTAAATCTATTCTAAGTTGTGTCTGATAAGCCCAAGCTCCCGATCCCTCCCACTCCCTCCCCCTCCCCCTCCCATCAGGCAGCCACAAGTCTCTTCTCCAAGTCCATGATTTTCTTTTCTGAGATGTTCATTTGTGCTGGATATTAGATTCCAGTTATGAGTGACATCATATGGTATTTGTCTTTGTCTTTCTGGCTCATTTCACTCAGTATGAGATTCTCTAGTTCCATCCATGTTGCTGCAAATGGCATTATGTCATTCTTTTTTATGGCTGAGTAGTATTCCATTGTGTATATATACCACATCTTCCGAATCCAATCATCTGTCGATGGACATTTGGGTTGTTTCCATGTCTTGGCTATTGTGAATAGTGCTGCACACATTGTTCATTTTAGAGCAATTTAAGTTCTGAACTCAAATGTCACCCTTTCAGAAAGACATTTTCTAACAGCATCCCAGCCATGCCTTGTTACATTATACTCATTCATCTTTTCTCATAGTACAAAGGTATTTACCTTCATGTTTATTGTTTTTCCTCCATCAACTAGAGTGGAAGTTTTAGGAAGACAGGGTACTTATCTACCTCACTTTTATATCCTGTAGTGCCTAAAACAGTGCTTGGAATATGACAGATACTCAAACATTTGTGACAGAAATTCCTCCATACTAACACATGCTATACTAAATTTACAAATTCCCGGAGTGCAAATAATGAAGAAACAATTACTCATTCCCTAAACATCTGAGTTTATTAGTCTCTTGACATAGTACTCATATCACTGTTAGCTGTAAATACACCTGCTGGGAAATATAATAGCCAAAATAATAGAGAAACTGCTGCATACATTAATCTCTTTGCTAAAGATATATATTTAATGACTAGTGATTCTGTTAATTCTCAGTTTCAATTAGTATTCAATAAGTATTCCAACAGATGAAAATATACTCGCAGTTTTTATTTTATTTAATCCATAAAAATAGAATATATCTTAGCATATTCCTTTAATATCATTTAATGGAAGTTAAAGGCAGAAAAATTCTATTAAATGTCAAATTTCTTAATATATACTTAATAAAAACTATTCAAATAACTCACCACTAGCAAACAAGGCAAGAATTAAGAAGTAGAACAAGTAATTAAAAACTGCATGAAATTACATAATTTCCCTGAAACTACAAATTACATATGGTAAAGAAATAATGATGAAAATATGTTGTTTAATAAAAGATTTCATATAAAAGTACTTTAAAATATCATGGTATCATAATTCTATTAGGGTTTACCCATTAATCTCTATTCCTGGACAAAAAGCAATTTTTAATATTAATTGCATTTGACATCTGAGAAAGCCCCAAGGGTGCTTACTAACACAGACATACAAAAATTATGAAATCAATTTTCACTTTCCCAACACAAAAGATAGACTTGAAAGCATCAAGCATACATCTTTCTTAATGTAGTACTTGTTCAATAAATATTTGTCGAATAAAGATTAATTGGATGGTTAATGAATTACCTAAAAACCTTATTTCAGGAATTCATTTTATCCTCTTTGTGAGATCTTTGAATTAGTAGAAGAGAGGGCTTTTTTCCCCTTCTCACGGCAAAGCTAAAAAGTGGGAAAATAAATTCAAAAGCAGTATCCCTTAAAGAATCAGGTTCAAAGTCCCTCATATGAATTTAATCTGACCCTAAGTAGACCTTCATTTTATTATTCCATCTTTTCTTCCTTAATGACTCTTATGTTTAAGTCTTTTTTTCTGATTACTTTTTTAACTCACAGTACACAAAACAAAAAAGAAAAAATTTCTTTGTTGTTAAAGCCCTCTCTATATATACACTTTCTCACTGCTACTACCCAACAAACTTCCATTCTCTCCTCTGCATTTATTGCAGACTGGGCCAGTTCACATTCTAATAGATTTTTTTTGTTCTCTCTCAAAGAGATTTATATTTCCATGTATATACAATCTGATAAGTTCACTTCGATATTTCTACAACTTCTTAAATTCAGTGGCCTCACTTGTCCTCTCCATTAATCACCCATTCCATGGGCCACCTTTCTTCTAAGTTGTTGTTTTAACACAAAATCTGAAACCTAATCACAAAACCTTCATCTAAGTTGTTCTAACACAAAACAACTTAGCCCACTCCCTTACCACATTTCATCTGCCTTCCCGCCCAACTCCTGAGTTCCTGCCCATCCCTGCCCCCCCAAATCAAGGACCTCCTAGGGACCTTTAATACATTGATCCCTCTATTTTATCCTCCTCTGTGAGCACTTTATAAGCTCCATGATCTCTCAGTTTTATTTTAGCTTCTATTTCATCCCTATTATTTGGGACCTTAATTTGACTATATGAACTGTAAACCAAGATATATAAGCATGCTTATTTTTGTTTTTTATATACCTTCCTATATCTTTTTTTATTATTATTGTTTTTAATCCTCCCAGGAAAACTGTAACCAAGGTGGTTAAGTGCTGGCTAAGAAATTACACAGCTCTAAAGAGAGGCATCTCTACACATCCTTGAACTCCAGTCCAACCTGAATAGGGCTCTAATAGGGTTTTCTAATTGCTAATCCTAGAAACTTTGTATGAGTCTTATTTTGTGGATCTCTCTGCTTCCTTTAACTACTGATTACTCTTCCTTTTTTCAAATTTTCTGCTCTATAGTCTTTCGATACTACATTCTTCAGATTTTCTTTGTGTCTTCCAACTCTTATTTTCTTTTCTTAGCATACTTCCATACACACATTTAATGACAGTATTATTGTCTTCGGTCTATGCCCTACTCTTATAGGTTCTCCCCGAGTAAACGTCTTCTTCTTCTTCTTCTTTTTTTTTTTTTTTGTCTTTTTGTCTGTTCTGGGGCTGACTCTGTGGCATATGGAGGTTCCCAGGCTAGGGGTCGAATCAGAGCTGTAGCTGCTGGCCTACACCAGAGCCACAGCAACACCAGATCCGAGCCACGTCTGCAACCTATACCACAGCTCACGGCAATACCGGATCCTTAACCCACTGAGCAAGGCCAGGGATTGAACCTGCAACCTCATCGTTCCTAGTTGGATTCATAACCACTGAGTCATGATGGGAATTCCCTTCCCTTTTGCTTTTTTTTTTTTGGCTGCATCCACCAGGGTACTCCTCATTTTTTACATAATGGTATAAGTCACAGATCTAAATTTCCAACTGAAAAATTTTTTACCCTGAATTTAAACTCATCTATCCAAAAGCCTGATGACTATCTAGTTCTACCTAGAAGGTCTGCAATGCCTCAGACACATCATACTTTACCTGGTTACTTCTCCAATATTCATCCAATATCCCTGGTGGTACCCTCACTTCCCATATCCAAGAGATCAATAAATCCTGTCAAACTATTCCCATAAATATTTCCCTAATCTTTGTCTTGCCCATTTCTACTGCCTTCACACTACTTCAGGACTTCTTCTCTGCCTTGGCATACTGCAGCTATTATCTAATTGTTATTTCTTCTGTCTTCTCTTTCTTTAGAATTGTCAAAACAACACGTGTAAAGAACAGTGTGTCCCAGTCACTTTTCCACCTAATACATTCCCTATGGGGTAAAGTCTGACATTACATTTGCCTGTTGACTAAATTTTGAGACCCTTTTCTCTCTTATGCTTACCTTATATACTACACGGTTCTATACCAGGAGCTTTATTAGGTATAACTGCATAGCCCCTCCTATATCCAGTCCTTTTTCTAGTAAATTCTAACTCAGACATTTTAACTCAGCCCCAAAATCTCATTCTTCAAGAAGTCTTATCTATCTCTCTATAGTTTTGTCTCTGCCACATGGATTAGGTGCCCAATTTGTTATCCTCAGTGTCCTGAGTATATGTTAATTTCTATATTTGCCATATTGTGCTATACACATATGTTTTACGTCTATAGCTTTAAACGGAAAACTTGTTACTTTATAAAAGGTACTGTTTCTTATTCAACTTCGTAGTCTCAGCACTTGGTATAAAATCCAACAAAGCAGTGTTTTAAAACATTTATTTTACTTTTTAATACTTCTGAGCATGCCAATATTCTATCTAGACATGGTATTCAACTATTCTCTCTCTATGAATATTCTATACATTTTGGTGGATTTTAGACTACCTGACATGTTTTTCCCCCAACTTAATTCTTTTGCTCCCAAGGTTGAATCTGATTCAGGCCTGCCTCATCCTGGATTGTCTTGGACACAATGGTTTGTTCAGAGATGGATGCTTGACTGAACTAAGGCCAACCTGAATTTTTCCCAGGCTTGAGATATGAAACTAAAATTGAGATATTCTTTTCCACACAATTTACTAAGTTGGAAGAATGGTAATAGTCATCACCACTGGCCACGTTTGCAGTGGAGACATCTGTTTGCAGAAGGAGACATGAAAGCAAGAAGCAGAAGGAAGTGAAGCTGAGAAATAATGAGAGAGTCCTGATGATACTGCATGAACCTTAAAACCAACTGTGTCTGAAATCACATTCTCCCTGATCCTTCCCTATTATAAAAGTCAATACAATTCCTTAAGCTAGCTGAGTCTGTAATTGATACTTTAAGTAAGGGTGACACCTAGAGCATCATTCTAAGCATGCTTTGATCCCCAAGTCTTCCCTAAACCCCCTAGCCCACAATATATAACTCCCTCTAGGTTCCCGTGATCAATCTGCTATTGACATCTTATGCATAATAACTAAGAATGCCATCTCTCTCTTTCTTCTATATACATACTCACAGTACATACTACAAACATTTTTTTATACTTCTCAGTCAGGTACATTCTCTTGACAGACACTATATTTACTTTTTTGGCCTAACCCAAAGCACCAGTACATATAATTGTCAAAAGGTCAAAAAGACTGTTTACTTCTATTCAGTTACCAATATTTATTGAATACCTACAATCTTTAAATCGGTGTTAAACTTGCTAAGGGGTTGAGGTGGATATTATATGTTTGATTTTTGTCTGTCCAACAACTCTTCCACTGAGGAATCCCATGTCCTCTAATTTCTTGTCCAGAGTCAATCTGCTGAGAACACTTGATTCTAGCCAAAGTGACCCTAGCCCAAATGGTAGGTAAGTGATGACTGGAAAAAGTCAATGGCATGAGGCCTCCAGATAATGAGAAGGCCATCTTCCATGTTTGCCAGTTATCACTGAGTATATGTTTATACATGGAGGTAGACTATATGAAAGTGAAGCCTGGTAGAGACAGAGTCAAGAGATGAAGAAATAGAATTATATCATTTCACACACACCTAAATTTATTCATACCAGAAACCAATTTATATGCCTTGGTCTTCACCTCTGGTGATGTTAAAAGTTTCTTCCTTCTTCTATTTTTCGTCTTTCTTAAAATAATTTGAGTTGTATTCTGCCTTTTGCTTACAACTGAAATAGTCCTGGTTAGTGTGCATGGGCCTCAAAGCTAGAACCCCTGTTCCTAAGGAAGTTCTAGACCACTGACTATGAAGGAAAAAGGCCTGCACAATGCACTACAGTGTTCTATTCAAAACAGTGCATAAAATGAATTGAGAGCCCAGAGGAGGAACTGATTATTTAGGATAGAGGTCAGTACAAGATATTAAATATAGTTCCCATACAGGGAAAAGAATAAAACAAATGGATTTTATATACACACACAAACACAAACACACCTGAATCACTTTGCTATACACCTGAAAATAATACATTGTAAATCAACTATACTTCAACTTAAAAAAAGAGAGAGATGGAGCATGATGGAGGATAATGTGATAAAAAGAATGTGTATGTGTGTGTGTGTGTGTGTGTGTGTGTGTGTGTAAGACTGGGTCACTTTGCTGTAAAGTGGAAAATTGACAGAACACTGTAAAGCAACTATAATGGAAAAATAAAAATCATTATTTAAAAAAAAGAGAATACTGGAAAAAAGAGACTAAAAAAAGACTAGGGGAACTACGGATAAAAGAGTTTAGATATGGAGAAACACACTAAGTGCATAATTAATTTATTGAATTAATAAATAAAACCTGGAAATTTGATTTAAGAGCAAATTATCTGGTTTTCTTTTAAAATCATTAAACTGTTTTCACTGAGAGAGAAGAACATAGAGAAAGCACCTTCCACCACACAAGTGCTGTTCATAATTTCAAGTGAGCTTGTTAAGGTCAGTGTCATAGTGCTAAAGAGATGTGCTACAGAGACATCAAAGTCAAGTAAATATCTCACCATGAGTTATTGTTTTAGCAGAAACCATTCTTACCCTACATAAAGTGCTTTTGGGAAAATAAAACACCTAGTGAATAATTTATCTTTGGATAACCTTGGTATATTTCTAAGTTCAAGAAACAGATAGCTTCATAAAATGCACATAACCAGATTACCTTTAGGAACAAAGCTGTGAGCACAGAGTGGGTCAAGAACAGTCCTCCCAAGTGGGTTTCTTTTGCAGTTTTCTCGATACATCTTAAAAAATAACAGTGCCCCTGCAGAAAATATATAGCTCGTAGTACATCCAGTGACAGGAATAGTCACACCTAAGGGGGAAGACTATGTAGGCCTGCCTATTCTCATAGGTCAATTAACCATCTTCCCCCCGTTCTTTCTTCTGTATTTTCAATCTCAGAAAAAAGGCACCATGGTGTCTTAGGCACCAGAGCTAGAATACTGGAAGTCATTTCATATCTTCCCATTTCCCTCCTTCCTCATATATGTTTTCTAACTGTGGTTTGTTCATTTCAGCACATAAGCATGAAGGCAGCAATATCTTCACCATCCATTTCTTTTCATTCCTACTTCTATTGCCTTAATTCTATTGTTACCATCTCCCACCTCTCTTCTTCATCTAACTGTGTTTCCAGAGAGAAAGTCCTGAAAGAGCAAATCTGAATATTTATGAGCTAGAACAAGAAAAAACAACAAAAAAACAAAACAAGTGTCTGGGAAGAAAACACCCAGGTCAAATTGGGAAAAAAAAATAATAAATAAGGCGAGGCCATGTTTTTGGTTTGGAGCCAGACTTGGAGAAGAGGGAATAGTGAGGTAGGGTTAAGGATGTAAGAAAGAAGGAAAAAGAGGAGTTCCCATCATGGCTCAGTGGTTAACGAACTTTACTAGTATCCATGAGGATGCAAGTTCAATTCTCGACCTTGTTCAGTGGGTTAAGGATCTGGCATTGCCATGAGCTGTGATGTAGGTCGCAGACATGGCTCGGATCCCATACCGCTGTGGCTGTGGCATAGACCAGCTGTTACAGCTTTGATTGGACCCCTAGCCTGGGAACCTCCATATGCTGCAGGTGTGACCCCAAAAAGACAAAAAAGAAAAAGAAAGAAGGAAACAAGCAGCAGATATTCCCTCAATAATGCAAATGTGAATTTGTCTAGATTAATTCTGAGGCAGGGGACATTACCTATGGGGACCTTTTTTTCGGCCTATATGCATGTGCATAATCAAGCCACATTCCTTAGTGTCCTGGGTAAGGTGGACCTGCAGGACCTTTGGCTCAATCCCCCTACCTCCACTGCATTTTCCACATTACTAAGAGTTTGCCCCTGAGTTATGTGTTTATATTTCTCTCCTACTTAATACCTTTAAGTGGTTTTCTAATGGTCATGGTCAGCATGAAAGCCATGCTAATAACTGTCAACTGATCTTCATCCCTGGTGACAGTGAAACAGACAAGAAGGCACTGGCTTTCTTATCTAAGACAGTAAGTAATATCAAGTGTTATCAGTTTGTGCAACGCACTGTGTACAATCACTGTGGTTAGAATGGCTGGGTCTATAGGAAAAACAACTGCATTGAATTGACCGTAATTTTCCCTCTCCCTTGCACTGACCATGCAGGGCTGTGGTGTTAACATACTGCATCTCTTCTTATGCTTGTTGCATTTATGTCCTTAATCAAAGCTCTGACTTTTTTTTCTTCTCTCGAGATTCTATATAATTTCTGTTGGACCACTCAAGAAAAGACTGAGGAGAGATGAATGAAGAGCAAAGTATGTAAGTCCAACTACCACTTCCTTCTGGAGTGGAAAATCACTATACAGTCTGCACTAAAAGCCACAGAATAGGTCCAAATGGCCTTACTCACAGGTCTCTTTAGCCTCCTTTCCCTGTCAGTTAAAAGATGACTTTATAGTATGGTAACATTTACACTTGTATACAACAGAATCATAAAAGTTTGAGTCCCTCCCCTGATGGAAGTTCCCTAGCATATTTGGATGGGTGATTATGGTCTTTGTTCCTTCCTGGGGACAGAGAGATCTTGGCCTCATGCCAATTGTCTTTCTTCATAAAGCACCTAAATTTGGACTGGAGAGCAAGAAAAAGAGAAAGTGGCTCTATGCCAGAAAGCATGCGCTATTGCCTAAATATTTGTACCCTCCCAAAGTTCATGTTTTAAAATCTTAATGTGAAGGTATTAAGAGTTACTAGAAGATACTGAGGGGGGGATGCTTAGGTCATGAAAGTGGAACCCTCATGAATGGGATTAGTGCTTTCGAGGCCACCTAGAGCTCAATAGCCCCTTTCACCTTAGGAAAACACAGTGAGAAGTCTGTGACCTGGAAGGAAAACTTCCCTTGACCATGCTGGCACTCTGATCACAGACTTCCAGCCTCCAGAACTGTGAAAAATAAATTTCTGTTGTTTAAGCCATCTAATTTGTGGTATTTTGTTATAGCAGCCTGAATGATCTAAGATAGCAATGAACATTTACTTGTGATTCTGATCTGAGCTGGCACTGCTCATGGCTCAATAAAAAACAACAAACAAACAAATGTTCAATACCGTCTGTCCATCTAAAGCCTTACCAGGAGGCAGGGTCATCCTTACTGTCACCATCTCTGTCATCTTTGGGGACCCCTTGACTCAACAGCTACAGCCATACTGCTTTCCTTTTGGCTGACTTAAGCTTGACTTATACCATCTTTTGTTATGTATGTGTATATATATATATAATTTTCATTATAGTTGGTTTACATTGTTCCGTCAATTTATATTTTTTAACTTATTTTTTATTAGGGTATAGTTGATTTACAGTGTTGAGTCAATTTCTGCTGTACAGCATAGTGACCCAGTTATAATATATATATATATATATATATATATATATATATATATACATACATTCTTTTTTTCATACTATCTTAAATTCACCTTAACTAAGAGCATTTGCTGCCACATGTCATGAGAGCATCTCTTAAATATCACCTGGTTTTAATGTACAGACTGGAGAGGTTTTCCAGGGTAGCAGCACTGACCACAAGAATTTATCTAGATATTTGGCTCATTTCTCATTCTTCATCAGCATTGACCCAACTCTCCCCAGGAGCTTCAGAATACTAGACAGTCTGTCATTTATGGATGAACCACTATATTTATCTCAGAAAAGTCTCCCTAAGAAGGCCAAAGCTCCCTTAGAGCACACAGGACCCTCTGCCAAAAACTCTGACACCTGCTTTTAGATAGACAGTTCAAGGAAGGCCTCAGCAAGGAGATATTTTAGAAGGATCTGATTAAAGTGTGGAAATGGAGCATGTAGGTATTTGGGAGGAATGTGATCCAGGAAGGGAAAGAGCAAGAGCCTGAAGGGTATATTAGAGGAACAAAGAAAGTGGAACTGGAATGGTGTGAAGGAAGAGCTGCATGGTAGGAAATTGCAAGTTCCAACACCATGTCTAAAAGATGAACTATCAAAATATCATAACCATATAATTCATGATTATACTTTAATACTCATCCAGTAACAAGTTTAAATACTGTATGTTTTCCCATATTTATTCACTCATATCCTCTTACATTTACTTGTTTTATCTTCTCTACCTCCTCCTCTTTTTTTTTTCTTTTTGGTCTTAACTCTAGATTACAATAGTAGGGAATTATGCTTTATTAAGTTAAATATTTATGTCATATTTGGCTTCACATTTGCTGATAGAGCACTAAACATTTTATTTCAATTTTTGTTCCAATATTAAAATCAGAAGGAATATGTCCACTTCCTTTTGAGAGCATGGAACAAGATGTCAGGAGATGCAAGGGTTAAAAGGTATGTGAAATCAGAATGATTATATTGGCCGCTGAGTAAACAAAGAAAAGGAGACAGCTCTGCTCTCTTATTGTAATTGCAAATTTATTTTTTACAGTTTCTACAGTTTCTATTTTCCTTTAAACTGCCTTAATCTGTCTTCCTGCTGTGACCTATTTCCAGTAATGCATATTCAGTATAAAAATAGTAGATCAAATCATATCAGAATTCAAGCTACTCCTTGTCGTGCAGAAACATGTACTTTTACATAACACTGAAATCAATTCCCCTCATACTAATTATTTAATTTCCATAATACATGAGAATATTCTGCCATTGAGTGTTCACTTTTAAAACTTGTTGTGTAATATTTTCATAGTTCTTCTTTTAAGACAACACAGTGAGGAAAATAATATAGTTATTATTCTATAGATCCAGCAGTTGATCTGTTGGAAAGTTAAAATATTGATCTAAGGCCATACAATGAGGTTATGTTTATGCTTATAACCAGAGTGTCATTTGGTTTAACTTATCTTTCAGTTGAAATGAGTTGATTGAATGAAAAATTAATCAGTTAAACTGACATGACCAAATTGATCAACTGCTGGGATGGATCATTCCAAGCTGCTGTTTCTCAAACTGTGGCTTATAAACTGTCTGCATTGTCATCTTTACAATGCTGATTAAAATGTAGATTCTGCTTCTTACCCTAAACACTACTAAAATAGGATTTCCAGGACTAGGACCCAGGACTCTTCATTTTATTTTATTTTATTTATTTATTTATTTATTTATTTTTGTCTTTTTGCCATTTCTTGGGCCGCTCCCACAGCATATGGAGGTTCCCAGGCTCGGGGTCTAATCGGAGCTGTAGCTGCCAGCCTACGCCAGAGCCACAGCAATGCCAGATCCGAGCCACATCTGCGACCTACACCACAGCTCACGGCAACGCTGGATCCTTAACCCACTGAGCAAGGGCAGGGACCCAACCCGCAACCTCATGGTTCCTAGTCGGATTCATTAACCACTGAGCCACGACGGGAACTCTAGGACTCTTCATTTTAAATAAGTATCCCAGATTTTTTTGTATATGCTGAAGTTTCAAGAGTCTAGTTGTTAACAAAGTGCAAGTGAGGTGTTTCTTAAACTTCACTCTTCAGGGGAGACACATTATAATAAGACTTGGGGTCTAACATCCAGTCAGGTGGAAATTACTGATGGTAGTTGTGGAGGAGTGAAGTAGAGTTTGCTAAAAGCATAATAATTCTATATGTTTTTTAGATATTAAATGTAGCTTTTCAGTCTACTTGCAGAAATCTGAAAAAAATTCTCTTTATTTAGATTTATTTCATATAATCTTTTTAAATTTTTAATTTTTAACTTTTCATTTTTTGAAGTTGATTTACAATGTTAGATACTTTCTGCTGTACAACAAAGTGATTCGCTTATACACTTACCCATTCTTTTTCAGATTTTATATATGTAAATTACCCCCAAGTAGCCAAACTGGGGTGTACATATATGTATATGGTCAAGTAAGTAAAAATATGTAAACCGTTTAATTTTTTTCTGATAAAACTTTTTTTTTTTTTGTCTTTTTGCCATTTCTTGGGCTGCTCCCGCAGCATATGGAGGTTCCCAGGCCAGGGGTCTAATCAGAACTGTAGCTGCCAGCCTATGCCAGAGCCACAGCAACGCAGGATCCGAGCCGCGTCTGCAACCTACACCACAGCTCACGGCAATGCCAGATCGTTCACCCACTGAGCAAGGGCAGGGACCGAACCCGCAACCTCATGGTTCCTAGTCGGATTCGTTAACCACTGCGCCACGACGGGAACCCCGTGATAAAACTACTTAACAAGACCACAAAATGTAAAAATCAGAGATAATTTCACTTGTTCCTTAAGCCAATCCAATTTCCCCAATAATTAAAGAGTATCTTTGGCAGCATCTTATTAGTAGTAAGAGCTAATAAAAACCACAGCAACATAACACTACTGTATCTTGTCATATATAAAGAGTGCATATCATACGTTACAATGCAGTCCATTCCACTGTTTTACAGTTCAAATGATTAGAAAATGCTTTGTTATATTAGCCTAAATCTGATTGCTTATGATTTTCATGGTACTCTGGTGGCAAACAGAAAATGCTAATTTCCTCATCATCTCTCAGTTGGAGTATTTCCACCACAGGCTCACACCCATCCAATTTTTCAGACAACGCTAACCAAGACAGGAATTATATTAATAGCCACAGTCCCCAACGAAGGGTCTAACCGTTACGCATGGAGCTATAGGTGTGAAGTACAGTAAGTCTGTGATGAGTCCTAGATATCTTAGGCTACTCATTCAAACCCTTTTAGCTCACCATCATTTTTATTTCCATGGAAGCTTCTTGAGTCCTCATTAGGATGGCTGTTTTCTTCATACCTCTCATTCTCTCTCTCCTAAATTCTTTCTCCTAAATTTATCCTTAGTTAAACTGGATACATACAGTGTACCAATTCTTTCTCTTACCAGGATATTCATGATTCCCTATCTTGAATTGATGTAACGATCTTCTTTTTAACTAAGGTGAGCAATCAATGCCAATTTAGAATTCTACAGCCTCCTGGCAAAAATCGCTCTAATTTCCATCCACCGTAAAAATCCCTTTGTTTACTCATTTACACACTCATTCAATAAATCTTTACCGACTACCTACTCAGTATCTAATGTGCCTGAAGCTAACCTCTATATAGTCTCACATTCTCCTGGCCATCACTCTTCTTCAGCAAATGAGCTAGACTTCTTTGCAAAAAATATAAAAAATAGCATGAGTTCTGCTAATTCTATCTATTCCCCCGACCTATCACCATAAATTTAAATATAGTTATTTCTGTTTTTGAAATGGAAATTTGGGCGTTCCCTTGTGGTGCAGTGGGTTAAGGATCCAGTGTTCTCACTGCAGCGGATCATGTCACTGTTGTGGTGTGGTTCCATCCCTGGCCTAGAAACTTTCATATGCTGCAGGCATGGTCAAAAAAAGTGAAAATCTGTTTCAACACAACTTTTACATTAAGAAACAATTTAAGGAGTTTCCTTCATGGCTCAGTAGTTAACAAACCTGACTAGGACCCATAAGAATTTGAGTTCGATCCCTAGCTTTGCCCCGTGGGTTAAGGATCTGGCTTGTGGTGAGCTGTGGTATAAGTCAAAGACTCGGCTCAGATCCCGCATTGCTGTGGCTGTGGCTGTGGCATAGGCCAGCAGCTATAGCTCTGATTAGACCCCTAGCCTGGGACTCTCCATATGCCATGGGTGCTGGCCCAAAAAGAAAAAAAAAAAAGCAATTTAAGCATAACAAATTTATTTTTGCTAGTGCATGATTTTGTTCATGAGAAATACCAGGTGAGCAGAGAAGGCTACAATGAGTTGAAATGAGCTGCATGAAATAAACAAAATGTACCCACAATCATACCTCAAACATCTGCCAGCTCAGTTCCCCCATCTGTTATGAGCCACACCCATCCACATCTGGCATTACTACTTTCCAGCTGAAGTTAACTCCTTCCACTATGTCACAATAACTCTCAAGCTGCAACCCTTCCAGCATCTTCTACAAATAATTTCATTTTTTTTAAGGTAAAACTGTCATATTTATTATAGTATCTGGTGGGATGGTCAATTTTATGTGTCAACTTGCTTAGGCCATGATATTTGGTCAAACACAAGTCTGGAAGTTGCTATGAAGGAATTTTAGAGAGACTAACATTTAAATCAGTAGACTTTAAGTAAAGCAGATTACCCTTTATACTGTGGGTGGGCTTCAACCAATCAGTTGAAGGCCTTAAAAGAAAACAGATTGAGGTTCCCCAGGAAGACAGAATTTGGTCTCCAGACTGTTTTTGAACTTAAGTTGCAATGTCAACACTTCCCTGGTTCTCTGCCCTGCCAATCTGTCCTGTAGATTTTGGATTGGCCAGCCTTCATAATTATGTAAGCTAATTCCTTATAATCCCTTTGTCTGTCTGTCTCAGTGTGTCTCTCTCAGAAAGATTAGATAGATAGATAGATAGATAGATAGATAGATAGATAGATAGATGGATGGATGGATGGATGGATGGATGGATGGATGGATGGATGGATGGATGGATGGACAGACGGACGGACGGACGGACGGACAGATAGATAGATAGATAATAGGTAGATAGATTGAGATACTATTCTCTGTTTCTCCGGAGAAAACTGACTGATGTAGCTGGTGACTTTTAGCAAAATATATGTAAGCTTATAGTGACCTAACTGCACTTGTAAGCTCATTCTTACTATTTTCCAGCCATTCCAAGAATAAGGCATTTCTTTTGTATCAGACATATTCATCTCTGTTCTATATTCCATCTCTTCCTATTTCCACTGGAATCTTGCTATTTCCCTTTTCCTTCTTCCCTGTTCTGTTTTTGTCTTTCTTTGCTAGTTCCTTTCCTTCATCATGTAAACTCAGATCACAAAGGCCAGAAGTTGGAGTGGAATGGAGAACAGTTAGGAAAGTTTTAGCTCATAGAAGATAATAATGTCTCAAAATAGGACTTTAAGAATGAAGACTGGAAAAAGTCTTAAAAGCATGCTAAAGGTAGAATCAATAGAATTTGGCAATCAGTAAACAGCCATTTGGGGTGAGAGCAAAAATTAGTCTTACTTTTTTTCCCCTGATCATCTGGGTAAATAGTAGTGATAGTTAAAAAAAAAATAAGTAAAGGAGCAGATTTATTTTGGTCATAATTTTAACATTTTTGCATGGTCTTCAAAGGTCTTTCATGAATTTGTTCCTAACTTCATTTCCTGTCCACTCCAAACCACTTTTCACATTTCCCCTAAAGAGTTAAGCTTTTTCATGAGTCCTTCCAGGAGAGTCTTTCTGTGCTAAGTATTAGTCTGACATGTTTATAGCATAATCCCTAGGTCATATTTAGGTTGCAAATCATGTTGCGACTCAATTGAACAACTCCCGGATTTGACATGATTTTTATTATACCAAGTATGTTGTAATTGTTCACCTGTTTCTCTTTGACACTATAAACTCCTTGAGAAGGAAAACCATACCTCATTTATCTTTATATCCCTAACAGCTGACCCGGTGCTTGGCACATATTAGTTACTCAGTGAATATTTATTAAACTAAATACATTTTTGACCCAGGTAACATGATTGTGTTCTGCTTTCACATTCCTGAATTCTAGCATTAAACCTCAGCTTGGTTGTGGGTGCCTGTTCATTAAAAATAAATAAATAAATAAATAAATAAATAAATAAATTCTTTAGCTTTAGCTCCTTAGTGATCTTTCCTCTGAACACTTAAAAATTTATAAACCTAAAGGTCATAGAGTTAAATTTCTTCCAAACCATATGATGGAGTTCTGCTTTCTCAATATACTCAGCACTTCCACTACAGCAAGAGCTTTTTCATGTGTGGATAAGGATGTCATTCAGGCACAATGTGCTCCACTGCAGATCCTGATATTTCCAATGAACTCTTCTTGGGTTCTCAACATAGTTCATCAGGCTTAGGCAAAATTGGCAAATTAGAAAATTACTGTAACATTTAGTTGCACCAATTGCCTTCAGGCTAATTTAATGGCATATATAGCAAGATGAGACTTCCATGTGACACAATCAAGAGTCACAATGAACTGAAAAATATCATTACCCTAAACCTTAAAAACACCTAAAATGGATTACTATCTTCCTTAGCCATGCTATTTTCCCACAATGTAAACAATAAATACTGCTTAGCTACCAAGTCCATAAAAAACATATCTTTCATTTCTAGCTGAATAACTTTTCTTTCTAAAGAACAACTGCATGTAATTCTGAACAGCAACCAGAAAAACTTGATTTGAATTCTGGCTTTACTGTTTACTACCTGTGTTACCTTGGACAAGTTACTTAAATGCTCTGTGCCTCTTTCTTTATGGATAAAATGGGGAAAGAATACTTGTCTTCAGGGTGAGTGGAGGATAAAATGCAAATAGGTATTTTAAATACCTAGTACAGAAACTGGTATCTATTACATACAAAATAAAATAGCAGTGTCTTCACAATTGTTCAAAATAGAAGTACATACTATATTTGCACTGTAAAATTCATTTAAGAAATCAATGGATGCAATCTGATTTATATTTCAAATGAAAACATTGTTATTTTTCTCTCATAAGATTAACATATGCATAATATAAAAATTTCACAGAATTCACAAGTGAATGAGTCATAAGAGAAAGTCCTTTCATATCATTCTCAAGATGACAACCACTGTTAACTATTTGCTATAAATGTTGACAGATATTTTTGTAAGTACATTTCTGCCAAAAGGGAGCCTCATTATATTCTCTAAGTCTTTCCATGTAATTTGTAAGAAAAATTTCCCAGGTCACTTGGCCATCTCTAATAGCAACTGATCACTTTATTTATAACATAATTCAAGAAGAATTTTTGTCTTTGTAGCCAGTGTAGGAATCCTAGGAAGAGAGAGAAGGGAGGCTTTACTAAGAAAATGCTATGATAACCCCACTGTGAGGTGGAGAGTGGCATCCAGGCTGGCAACTGAGAGTCCAAAGTAAGAGAGCATCTCCCCACCCTGAGAAGGGTGGCAAATATGGATGCACTGGAGAAGTGAAGAGTTATAAAGACCAGAAGCAAAAAGGCAGGAGTTAGCAGAGCTAAGGGGTATGTGTGTGTTGGGACGGGGGAATGCACATGGAAAACCTCCCCTCTGATGTGTCAACTTAACAGAGAAGAGAGAAAAGACATGTCTAATGGAATTTTTGAGTAAGTTGTACATCCTGTGAAGTAAAACTAAAAATAACATGATGTGCTTTACATGATTATTTTGTTATGGAAACTGGAAAAGGGATTAGTGCGGGGAGGGAAAAATGATAGCCATCTGTGTTTTGGGAGGTGGGGACACTGATATCTGGATAATGAATTAATAATTTATTTAGGACACTGATATCTGGATAATGAATTAATAATTTATTTAAGTGATATCAAATAGATGACAAACCAGTCCAAAAAAGGTCCTCAAGGGGGATACTTTAAATATATATCTTTGCATTTACTTCTACCATTGATTTATTAGGTTCATATTTTAATTTAAATATGTCAGCTAATTGATACACCATTGCCTGGTATGTCAGGTTCTATCCCTTTCCTAGTGTCCAAGAATCTCTAAAGATGTTCAACCTTTTCCTTCCTGTAAGGATTCCATCCCAAATAAAAAGTCCATTCTTTGTTTCCCAAAACAGAAATATTTATCTTTGATTTTCTTACTCATATTTAATTAAACACTTATGAATCTAAATTTTATGAATTTCTATGAGATCTATGAATTTAAATTCTACCTTTTTTTAAAACTTGAGATTTACTACTTCCATGAGTGCATGATTTCTTTCTTCTCAAATTCTTTATCACTTATCACTTGCTATCTCTTGATTCGAGATGCTTGTCATATTCTATACATTTCTTCTCTGTAAACTGGACCGGGAAGTTAGAAATGTCATTGTATCTACAGGGCTTATTTGTGAAAGGCTACTGTAGCATTTATCTTAAAATGTTCATATTATGAATTTCACATTTAATTATTTTATATTTCAAGAATTTCAAAAAGAAACCATATACTCAAATTCTTAAAACATATGACTGCCCTCAGAGTAAAATTCCTGAGTTGAATAATAGTTTGTATGTTGCTCTACACAATTCCTGTTATGAATTCGGGCTCTGAAAATAATAACTGTCTCTTAACAATTAATAATAACTGTATCTTTACTGTTTACTACATGCCAGAGACTGTTCTTAAATCCTTATATAATTCTTATATTTAATCCTTAAACAATCAGTGAGATGGACATTACTGTTCACTTAAATTTACTGTTGAATATACTAAGGACTAAAATATTTTAAATAACAAACATAAGAACATGTGGCTAGTAAGTAGTGAAGTTGGGAATTAAATTCAATAATGTTTTACCCTAGTTTTAAGCCACTCCTGCAGATTTCAGCTGGAGCTTAAATTGAACCACACTTTAAAGAGCTTGTATTCAGTCACTCTTCAAATAATTTTTTCAGATTAATTTTTCCTAATAAAATAAAAGGCTAAAGTTAGCTTTGCTTTGTGAGTTAATTTAAGGAAGCAATGGCCTCTTAAAAATCCTCTAGGATTTTCAATAAACTCTAGGTCAAAGGCGGACAAATTAGCATAACATTCATATTAATGCCTCCCAAAGTGTGTAACACAAGGAGTCAATTCTTTGGAATCTATGCAATGCTACATGTATTATTTTCAAAGGGACTTGGGTTACTCATTATGGTGATGAATGACTGTGATAAAAATAATCAACATATGTCCAAGTTTTTCCTTCAGTGTTTCCCCCATAAATATAACACAGTGATATAGAATGAAGATTATTTAATGAGACAAGCAATGGGATTATTTGCAGTGGGTAAAAATAAATTTGATTTTCAAATCACAGAGTGTGACATTTCTCATGATATCATCTACGGATTTTATTTGACCTTGCCATTGTTAGCATTAAGAAATGTCTAAACAGACAACAATTAGTTCAATAGTCTTCAATAAATTGACTATATGTTATTATAAAATGAATATATACACCCAAGGGAGACAATTTTCTTGAGAGACAATTTTTTTAATCTGTATAACTAATGGATTAGATATAGCAGAACTTTAGCACACAGCCTAGTAGATGTATAGAATTTGTCATCTCCACAATTATCAAAATCATACTTAATTATCTAACACACAGATATCTCAAGTATGAGAAAAAGAATACAGAAAAATTCACTTTAAATATATGATAAGAAAAAAATTGTAGATGTAATTTTTTGCACTATGTTGATGTGGTACATGAACATCACATGCAAGAGAGTAAAACTTGAATGTGCACAAAAAGGTGGGTTGAACTATCCACCTTTGCAGTTAGTAGAGATGAGCACTTTTTTTTTTCTTTTTTTAAGGCCACACCTGTTGCATATGGACGTTACCGGGCTAGAGGTGGAGTCGGAGCTGCAGTGGCAGCCTACACCACAGCCACAGCAATGCAGGATCCAAGCCTCATCTACAATCTATTAGCAGCTTGGGGCAATGCGAAATCCTTAACCCACTAAACGAGCATCCTCACAGATACTATGTCAGGTTCTTAACCCACTGAGCTACAAGGGGAACTCCAATTGAGCATATTTTATATTTTTCATAAATATTATATTTCTAAGTAATACTAATATTCAGTTCCAAGGGAGATTAAGCAAGAGCTAGAAAGTGGCAGAATCAGCATTTGCAGTATGGCTTCTTCAGGTTACATACTTGTGAATGCTCTGACACTGCCCCTCCTGAATAAATTTAGCCAGATACTGTTCACAGCACCAGGTGCTCCTATATACTTAAGTCATGCAGCCCTCAACTCATTAAAGTCAGAATTCTGCCTCTCTAAACCCAACTGTTAGCAAATTCGTAATCAAAAATCCTATGTCCAAACTCCTGCTTTTGCACAGCAAATTTTCTGGGATATTGGATTGTGAGAAAAGCCAAACAATCTCTAAATGAGACTCTTGACCACAACCTTGGTCAGACAATTGACTGACTCCCTCTAAAACCACGTTCATCCTTGAATAATCAGAATGTGAGGTGAGGTAGAAAGAGCTGACTTTGGCACTTTCTAACTGTGATCTCAAAGAATTTTTATTTCCTCCCTTGGCCACCGTTGCAAGTGTAGCATATGGTCCAGTATCTAATACGGATTAGAACAACAGTTTCTCTTTCTCAGAGAGTCTTCTGTGCTAACAAGACTGACCCAGGACCAAATTAAGAGTAAGCCTGAGTCCTTATCATATTCATGTGTCTAATAATTTGAAGATGGATTGATATATTTATCTTTTTTCTCATAAAAATAAAGGGGAAATTATTCCTTACAGAATTATGATTCTATGATATTAATTTTTTGAACAAGGGAATTTACAAGAGGAATGTTTGTTCCTTTAAGCACAAAGGACACTATAATATAAATCTTAAAACACACAAGTTTATTGAAAATTCATTACTGAGAGCATTTCTCTTTGGCATTTTGAATCCATGTTAAATGTACTCTAAAAGCAGAAAACAGTTATTTAGCCAGTTTTTTCTACAACATATACACTCACAAAATGCTGTAGAAAAAGAAACAGTTTCTTCCTTGTGAAAGGAAATGTAATATATAGTTACTAAGATGAGCCCTGAATCAATACATCAATATAGTTCAGGTTTCCTGATTTCCAGAAAGATATGAAGCCTGAAGCAAACTAATACATAATTGAAGTTATAAAAAATAAGCCATTTTTACTTGGGAGCATTTTCCTTGGGAAAATATTGTTCCTCTGCCATAAATCATGGCTACCATATAGTTCTGAAAAGTAGTTTTTGCTAGAATATCCTGATGATCAGTTTGTCTCTAAAAACCCTTCACCTTTCATTCCCATGAGTAAGTGTGATGGCTAATTTTATGTGTCAACTTGACCAGTCCACAGGATCACCGGATATTTGATCAATCATTATTCTAGGTGCATCCGTGAGGTGCGTTTCAGCTGAGATGAACATCTAAATTAGTAGCCTGAGAATAGCAGATTCCTCTCTTAATGTGAGTGGTTCTCAAGGAGTCAACTGAAGGCCTAAATAGAACAAAAAGGCTGACCCTCCTGTAGTGAGGAAATTCCTCCAGCCAGACTACAGGAGCTGAATTGACAAGCTCTTCTTGGGTCTTGAGCCTGTCAGCTATCAGACTAGAACATCAGCTTGCCTGGATCTCGAGACTTTGGACTCAAACTGGAACCACACTCATTACTGGTTCTCTTGGGTCTCCAGCTTGCCAACTGTAGATTTTGAGGCTTCTCAGATTCCATAACCATGTAAACTACCTTATAATATATATTTTTATTTTATACATATATTTATTTCCTTATATAATGATTTAAGGCAATAATAAAATAATAATATAATCCTTCTAGTTTATATGTACATAAATATATTTCTTCATATATATATATATCACTCATTGGTTCTATTTCTCTGGAGAATCCTAATACAGTAAATTATAGATGCATTTAAGTAAATGTGGCTATATAACAGAAGAATTTCCTTTCAACAAATAACTTGAGATAAAACAGTTCACTGTTTCCAAATGTGAGTTTAATTAATTTGGATTTTTGTCCAATAATGTGATCTCTTTTTCTTTGGGATTACATGTTATTTTAAAAAATTTTATTTTATAATAGAAAATAGCTGATTTACAATGTTGTAAATAACATGACCTTTATTTGGGAAAGAATGTTCTAATTTAGAAAACATTACAGTTAATTTATCTCTATGTAGAAATTCTGTTGAAAGACTGGGTTCTTTTTGCCACTCTACTTCAATCAGTTTTTCTCTCTCTTCCCTACCAAACTCAAGGGTCTTTAAGAGTTACAAAAATAGTTTATACTATTAACCCAAGAAAAACATAGAGTTTTGCTCCAATGTACCTAAGAACTTTTGGAACTTCCAGCTGGATATTAATTTTATGCCCTACCTATATTACTGTAGATTGATAACTATATAGTTCAATAAATAGTTATTTAGTCTTCATTACTTACATATTATAGTCTATACCAGAAAATGGGAAAATACCAAGAGATTAGACAGAATCCCTACATTCATGGAATATATTAGGCTTCTATAGAGAAAGAGAACCAATAGGTGCATATGTATATGTATATGTATATACATGAGGAATACCTTGTGGAGGCTCAATTATGGAGGCTGAAAAGTTGTGCCATTTGCCATTTGCAGCTAGAGACCCTGGTGGTATAATTCAATCCAAGTCTGAAGATCTAAGAACTAGAGGAGCTGATGGTATAAATCTCAGTCTGAGGACAGAAGATGAGATGGCTTAGCTCAAACAGTGAGGCAGGGAAAAAAGACATGAATTCCTCCTTCCCCTGTCTTTGGTATATTTCAGGTCCTCAAAGATTGAGTGACGCCCAGCCACATTGGAGAGGGCAATCTATTCCACTGAGCCCACTGATTCAAATGTAACCTCATCTGGAAACACCCTTACAAACACACCCATAATGTTTAATCTGAGCAACCTGTGGCCAGTCAAGTTGACACAAATTAACTACCATAGGGGGCCGAAATAATTTATTACCTCATCTTTCCTCTCTTTCTTGTTTTCATGCATTCATTTGTTTGCTTTAGGGGGATAAATGTGTAATCAGTGGATTTACCGCTCTCAAATCACAATGTGAACCCTATTTAACACCAAATCCTAAAAAAATCATTGACATACATGAGCAAAGGATGAGGGTCAAAAGTTTGTTCCTGAACTGACCTAGGCACCTGCCAATTATAGACTATGCATGCAATGACTTGAGAAAAATGCATGCACCTCATAGACAACGACCTTTGCACAGGGGCCAATGGCAGCAAGAGTCTTGCCTAGTAATCTTTTCATCAGCAGACAAAGACGAATGGGAAAGAAAAACTAAGCTGCATTTGTCTTTAAATCATAAAGGGTGATATTTTCATTTCTCTCTTTTATAATCCTGTTTTTATTTCTTTACTCTTAGCTCCTTGTATTGTTTTGGTACCTGCTACAAATTTACGTGTTATATCCAAAGGTGGTAAGAGTCAGATTCTAGGTTTTAAAGGATAACTGTGAGCTACAAAGTAGAGTGATGAAGTACAAGGGCTTTCTGGTCAAATAGACACGTATTAGAAAGATGATTCTACTTTTTTATAGGTAAATTTCTTAACTTCTCTATACTTGGGTTTCTAAATTAAGATTGGAATACAAATATAACTAGTGTTATGATTGTGGCAAGGACCATATCAATGATATAAAAAGAGGGTGGTGGTAGCTGTGGGGCCTACAGACCAATCATCCTCCGATGGTAGGAGAGGTGGGATATGATCCCCTAGTAGAGGGTTCAGGAGGTGGTGGGGAAGGACTTGTGTAACTTTAAACTGCCTCTCTCCCTTTGACTTAGCCTCTAATTTCTATATTATATCAAGACAAATTCTACCAAATTATACCAAGACAAAGATAGGGTGTCAGATAAACACCATAACTAAATAATATGGATTTATTTACTTTCTGGATATGATTGAAAATAAATTTAGAGCACGAAATTCATTTAATCCTTGAAAACACAGTTAAATGAGCTTTCATTTTCATTAAATACACTATCCTAAAACTTAGAGGTAAGTAAGCACACATAAACAAAACCACAATTTTTCAAAAAAAATTCTAATTAAGGGTAATAATAATGCAGGATATCTTCATCTAGTTCAACAATATACAGAAGGTCTAAAATCAGCTACCAAAAAGACAGCTCTGAATAATGGCTTCTGCCCTAACTACCTATATCACAGAGAACCTTAGATGGAGAGATCAAGTGGAAAAGTGGGGAGAAGCTGAGCAAGAGAAGGAAAACCAAGGTTTTTACTCACATATAAAATCTGACTCTCAGAATGTAACGGGGAATAAATGATTCACTTGTCATCTGATTGATGGTTGACAACACATATTAAAATTTGTCAGCTTGGGGCTGGGAATGGGGGTGTTTGGAGTTGGGGAGGATGGGGGAGGGATCTCTTTAGAAGAAATTTTTTGTTCTCAGAGCAGATGACAATGGGCTTTCTAATGTTGCATGGAATTTATTGAAACAGCTTTAGACTAAACCGTCTGCTGCTACAGTTGGGTGGGATAGAAGAAATCTAGAGGAACATCCTATAGAGAAACTACAGAAAAGAGTACAAGGAAGGCATGGGGCATATGGCAAATGTGATGGTCAAATGAAGACCAGACAAGACAGACAGAAGCAAAGACAAACACTATTTTTTAAATTTTGCATAATTGGTTTTTTCAGGTATAATTAGTATGCAAGTGTAGCCAAAATGACCTAACATGAGAATGACTGTTTCTTTTTGCCATACATTCATTCATACCAATGCTATGGCTGTTTAATCATAAAAGGTAGAAAACCAACTGCATGGATACAAATGCCATTTTGTACAAACTGAACCTGCACTGAACAAATGTCTACCACTGGACTTTTCAGGTGTATCCTTCTCTATAAAAGAAATTAATTAGCCAATCAGATCAAGACTTACATGATTGAAGATCCCACTGACCTTTTAAATCCTGACAATTTGATCTTTTCTGAGTATTTCCAACGTTGCAATTGCTATTAGTAACCTATTAGAGTCATGTTTTATACTTTGTTCCTAGACTCTGTGTCTGACATATTTCTCTTTAATTTCTAACCAAGAGAAGGTCCATAAAGAATGTCGGGAGAAAGACATCTCTCCTCTGAGACTTGGCATTAGAAGAAAAGGTCTGTAATCGGGTCAGCCACTCAGGCAGAATTACTCTCCAAGGGCAGCATTGTTTCTCTGAGGGAAGGTACATCTTCTCCTGTTGCCTTTCACGGCGCTAATGAGATACGCAGGTCTGCAACGCCAGCCACCCCTTGGACTCACCACCTAGTTTATCAAGGGAAAGTTGACTCTGGGAGCAACTACAAAGAGGAAGCTACTTTGATTTAGATGGTGCAGAAACACAGGCACAGTCTTCTCCCTCCTTCCTTATTTGATCATTTTTCATGCTTTACCCCTGCTTCTAGGAGCTGAATTAGCTTCTTTTTTTTTCCCCTGCGTGTTATGCTTTAAGTGTTTTCAGTTCTTACTAGAACTTGTATTTGAACCAAGATTTACTTTTCTCCTGGTTCATTTCTCCTTCTCATTTTTGTCTATTCTTTCCGTGGCTCTTAAGGCTTTTCCCTTGATGAAGTGAATGGTGCATCTATTTTCATCTAGCCTTGCCTCCTTCCCATGAACCCCTTTATCAACAAATGTGTAGCATAGTAGAAGAGGTGAGGGGATTTGACTGTCAGTCAGGCTATGTGACCTCTGGCATATTGATTAACTCCTTTAAAACAACAGATTTCTTCTTTCTAAAATGGGGATGTAAGATTCAATTATCCCAGTGATGGTCTCAGCTCTAATTTGCCAAGATTCCATGTGTTCTCAGTCTACTGTGCAAGCTCAGTAAGTGTGTATTCATTTCCTATTGCTGGTGTAACAAATAGCCACAAATGCAATGGCCAAAACAAGACAAATTTATTATCTTATAGTTCTGTAGGGCAGAAGTCTGACATAATCTCACCGTGCTAAAATCAGGGTGTCAGCCGGGCTGTGCTCTTTCTGGAGACTCTGGGGAAGAACTTTTCAAGAATTCAAGTGGTCTGATTGGGCACATTCTGATTAATTCAAGATAATCTCCTGATTTCCATGTCTGTAACCTGAATCACATCTGCAATACCCCTTTTGCCATGTAAGGTAACATATTCACTGAGTGTGGGCAGCTTGAAAGACCATTGTCCTGCCTACCACAGTATGTCACTTGCTCACACAAGCATGTCTGGTAGCACCAAGATAAGCCAAAGCAATCAGATACCTCTTCCCTTTTCTGCTTTTCTTATTTCAGAAGGCATCCTGGGAATGACCCAACTCAGCCTAAAACTATCAATATCCAAAATACACATTTCTGAAGCCATCCCACCCTATCTTTTAGATTAGATGCCCATTCCTGCTTAGAACTGTTCTGAATCTCTATTATCCTTACTCAGATTCACATTGTGTTGCTAGATATATTACAAAGACTGCCCCTTCTACATTTTCTTGTCAATATTCTAGTGTAGCTTTCCAATATTGGTTTCCTCTCTTTGATCTTTGGTCACTTTAAGTGGCTGCTGCTTTCTGGTGATATATTCTATATCCCTAATGGAAAAACCTTAACACTCAAATTTTGGCTTCCTGCTGTGGTTTCTAAACCCTTGAATTAAAAAAAAAAAAAAAAAGCAATTCTTATCTAGCCCTCTAAATGCTCTTTTTCAAAATTACTGCAAAAGCCATGTATTCTTCAATCCTTTCCAGCTGTCGTAATGAGTTTCTTGTCCAACTTATGGGTGATGGACCAAAGCAATCACACAGGGGCCTCACACATCGAAGGGGCCTCCACCCTAAGGATATAGAGCTGTGAGTTCACCATCTTTAAATTCTTAATAACTCCATTTGGGATTTTTATTTGTTTAGTAAAGTCTGATGGAACAATTGAAGCATTTACTGGTGGCTTAGAGCCTCGGCTCAATGACATCCTTTTTTCTTGTTGCTTCACTACCTCCCTGGGATGGGTTCACTGCCACCTGCTCTCCCACTCCTGAATCATGCTTCTCCCTTGGCAGAGCCTGGATGTGGGCAAAGAGAGAGTTGAAGCTAGTTGAGTTAAAGTCAGTGCCACATTGCAGGCTGGCACCCTGGACATTGGTGAGGACTTGCAGTTGCCCAGCTACTCATCCTGCCCAAGGAATTGTGACTTTCTTTAGCCAATAAAAACTACCATGACAGGAATAGAAAGAGTCTAAAAAAAGGAAAAAGAATTTTTTTTCCTGGTTTTTGAACATGGTACTCTCCATTTTCATTTTGTACCAGACACCACAAATTACATAATTTCCCCTAATATTTTAGTTCAAGATTTCTGAATTTTAGCCCTTTTGACAATTGGTGCCAGATAATTATTTGTTGAGAGAGTTGCCATCTTCTAATATGTAGAGTATATAGAAGCATCCCTAAGCTCTTCCTACTAGATGCCAATAGCATCCTCTTTCAGTTGTGGCAACCCAACATACTCCCTGGGAAGAGAGTAAAACTGTTTCAGTTGAAAATTACTGGTTTGGTTTCTAGAAATTTAATTCTTGCTCTTGAGCTTCCTGTTTAATAAAGGTACTGATATCTATGGTCTAAATTTTAAGTCAAACTACTCTTATTGTCTAATACTGTGTTATATTACAGGTTCTAGAATCCATTCTGGATTCGAAGCCTAGTTTTGACCGTGATTATTAGTATTACTGTGAGCAAGTTACTTAATCTTTTACAATCTAGTTTTCTGACCATTAATTGAAAACAACAGTAATAAAGTTAACTACAACAAAATTTGTCGTGAGAATTAAATGACATTATGTAAAATTCTATGGTTTTGTGTGTGTGTGTGTGTGTGTGTGTGTGTGTGTGTGTCTTTTCTAGGGGCACTTCTGTGGCATCTAATTAGAGCTGTAGCCAGTGGCCTACGCCACAGCCATAGCAACACAGGATCCAAGCCTCGTATACGACCTATACCACAGCTCACGGCAACGCCAGATCCTTAACCCACTGAGCAAGGCCAGGGATCAAACCCACAACCTTATGGTTCCTAGTCAGATTCATTAACCACTGAGCCATGATGGGAACTCCAGTTATGTAAAATTCTTGGCATAACGTTTGGACTGGCACACAGTGGGTAATCAATAAATAATATTATTATCATTATTGAGTCAACCATCACTCCTAGAAAACTTGACAATTTTGGTTCCTTGAAAGTACAAACGTCTTCCTTTTTCCTGATTTTCACTGACCTGTTCATTATTTAGCACAATCATTAGTAGTTTTGCCCTTAGATAATCTTGGTCTTCTTTGTTTATTGTTCTAAGGTAACATTAGAGGTTTTCCTAGAGGTCATGGGGTTCTGCTAGTAGAAGCCCACATAATTGTATTATTTCTTTCCTGCAGGTCAGCCCAAGTGCCATATATCCAGCTTTTATTCCATTTGAACCTCCGGTAGAATTGCTGTTTACAGTGTAAGGGCTGACGACAACTCTCAAGTTATTTATGGAATAGAAACTGTTTGTGTCCACTCTAAAGAGAGTCTTTCCAATCTATCCATCAGTCTCCTCTGATTTTCTCATAGGGCTCCTTCAAATGCCCCCGATCCCAAGAAGGCCACTTTCATAAGATAATAATTCAAAGCATTTGAATGCAAATGGCTATTATTCTTGAAAAAAGCAAATGCTGACTTCCTCCCATGAATAATAAATAATCACCAATACAAATCATGTTGACAAATCCATGTAATGATTAAAGGAAGAACCTGTGAGGCTATATTACAAACAAAATCCTTTTACAAATTATACCATTTACAGATTGCAGAAAGTTAAAATTAATAGTGACATAAAGTAACATTTCTTAGATAAAGCTGCAATAACAGCATTTTTATGAACACAAATACTTGGCTTAAATATAAACATTATCTTTACACACACACATGCACACAAGGTAATCTGGAATCTATTGGATAATGCATCATTATTTAGTGCAATAAAAGCTTCAACTTCTTATATCTAGCCTTTTTAAGTCAAATAATAGGCTGGAAGTTATTTAAGGCAATACCTTGAATTTGCCAATTTTCTTTGCAATTTTTTTCAACAAATTAAGATTTTAAAAGAAGAAAAACTCTCAAGTCAATAAAACAAACTGATTTGGGAATTCCTGTCATGGCTCACTGGTTAATGAACCTGACTAGCATCCAAGAGAATGTGGGTTTTATCCCAGGCCTTGCACAGTTGGTTAAGGATCCAGCACTGCCATGAGCTGTGGTGTAAGTCGCAGACATGGCTTGGATCCCATATTACTGTGGTGTAGGCCTGCAGCTACGGCTCTGATTGGATCCCTAGCCTGGGAACCTCCATAAGCGATGGGTGCGGCATAAAAAGACAAAAACAAACAAAAAAACTGATTTGGCTAGTCACTTAGTCTCCTGAATGGTTTACTACTGAATTCATAGAAAGAGCATAGGTTTTGCTAAATATGTTGGCGGTTGGATTCAGCTGAAATTTGTGTGTTCATCACACTCTGCACATGACCCATTACTACACTCATCAGTTTGTACTCTAATTATGTCATCAATGTCCATCTGCTGCACTGGACTGTCATCTCATTACGCCAAAGTACCTGGCATAGGTTAGCCCTCAAAATATATTCACTAATTTGCAAATTTTCCATGCTTCAACAATTTCCACCTGGTTGAATTGTTGTTGTTTTTTTTTAATAATATAAATACAAATATTTTTAAAATGAAAAAATCAAAGGACTGCAAATAAGATACATGCCTTTTATTTTGAGAATTGTGTATAAACTCTTATTTGAGATGAGGATGTGTGGTTCAGATGTTTTTAAAAAGTACTAATTCAGAAACAAAAGTCTTTTTTTTTTCTCCTATTGAAACCAAACAAGAAATTTGATCATGAACCAAAAAAAGCTTGAATGGAACTGAAATATGCTATTTACCTGATTTTAAAGAATGAGCCTAAATCTTAAACATTAGAATGTAAAATTAGAAACCCCTTATTATTAAAAAAAAAATTATACTCATCTTGGTTGTATTTTGGGTAAGAACTTTTTCAAAGCAGATGACGTTCCCTTCATAACCTAAAATGTTTCATGCATATTCATTTAGATTCCTAAGAGGATCTCATTATCTCATCCAAAAAAGAATTAATGATCCTTAATGGTTTCCGATGACACTTTGTCTTTGTCCCCTTCTCAACTGTGCAGATGACTTTAAGCATACAAATGTTCCTGCTTGTGCTTTGACCTCTAAAGTCTCTCCCATGATCATGGGCTTAAAAAGAAATCATTCTTCCTACACTATTATGGTTTTTTTATTCTTCTTTTACACACGCTAAAAAAAAAAAAAAAAAAAAGAGGTCCCTGGGTTGAATTTATATATTTGTGCCAAATTTTTAGAATTAAAAAAAAAAGGCAAAATAAGAAAGGACACTTGTTGAGTGAGAGAGAAAAATAGGGTACTAATTATAAAGGGTCTTCTAAGCCCTTATGGGGATCTGGGACTTGTTCCTAAGACAAAACAAAACCACAGAAAAGTTTTTAGAAATGAGCTAATCAAAACAGACCTGGGTTCAAATATACTTTCAAGTCCATACAGTTCCCTCAACTCTACAATGGACATAAAAATAGTAACTACCTCAACAGATTATAAGAATGAAGTGAATATAAATGATTTAGTATGCTACTTGACACTTCACAAATGTGTACATATATTAATATATCCAGTTCGACAGTTTGTTTAGAAGTTCATACGATATGTAAAAATGAACCACTGATGACTAAAAAGGACCAGGAGTGGAGAGAAGGCACGGCCCAATTTCATTCCTCCTCTCACTTCTCTATATTGCAAAGGACTATAAATGAAATGATTTTGAAATGAAAACAATCTCATTCTTTCCAAGGCCTAAATCCTCTGTTGGATGGTGTTTAGGGAGAGGGGAGACAGGAGACATCCATCTGTTTACATCCCGAGCATCTGTCTGGATTGCAATGGCATTCCTGCTCTCACCCTAGCTGTTTTTATCTACATCTGGTGCATAGTCTCACCATAGTCTCAGACAGTATGAGCTTTTCTTTGAATGGATACATTTGCACTTCAGTCCCATTCAAAATCAGGTACTCTCAGAGAATGGCAACTATATCTCTGCATGTCCTGACAATGGTCCATTCTCCAAGTCTTCCAGGGATATTATGTTGTTTTGTTCTGCTGCCACAACACAGTTAAAAAGCTTTTGCTTTTTCCTTTATCTACTGTTCCCCTTCCCATAGAAACCTATCAGCTGCTACAGTCTTTTTAAGAAACTTGATACGGGAAAGTCACTCTTTTCTTCCCAGGTATTCCCGGTACATACCAAGTTACAAACAATCAGGGAAAAAATTTCCTCTGAATCTCCCAGGTTTGAAATCTTTGGGTAAGAATTATGAACCATACTCTAAATTTACACCCATTCCTCAACTTCTAGAGAAGCTATCAAGTTCGCTCAAGAACTTCTTCATCCTGTTCCTCTCTGCTATCACTTGAGTGCAGGGTTGCAGACTGCAATCCAGAAAACATCCAACACAGGGTCAAGAACTCAGTCTCCTTTCTTTCAGGGACCTCTCATTTCTCTTATTAATTCTCTCTGGGCATAACTTCCACTAACTAGTGAAAGTGTACGGGTAAGACAGTTTAGATACTTTCCCTTGAATAGTTCACTCCCCTCAAAGCAGATTATCCCAGATTCTGATTTTTCTCTCTGCAACCTCACCTTCAAGTATCTCCTTGAATGATATAGGAGGGATGGATGGTAAAGAGTGCAGGGCCTGCTCTGGCTTGTTCTGATGAAAATTGGGAGGTACAGTCCCCTCAGTCTTTGAAGGGGCAACTGAGCTGCTTCATCTGGAAATGAATAATCATGTATGCAGAGCAAATATAAAGAAGAAGCATAATTTGGACAGTGGAAGAGAACAGAAAGGAGGAGGTTGAATGTTTTGAATTGAGCAATGGCTCACTTCAGAATTACGATTTTAAAAAAAGGAATAACCAGAGGGGAGGACAGGAGTATACCACCTTAATAATCTCTCCTTACTCCTTTGGGTTTGTCAACAACCAATTTTTTCTGAGGTTGCTTCACTATGTATACAATGTAACAGACATTTTAGGGTTAAGAAATATCCAAGATCCATATGCAACATTTTATTCCCTTTTGTATCATGAAGACATGGATTCCATGTCACAGATAAGACTTTCTTCATCACTTCATTGGCTTTGTTTTGGGAGTCCTGCTGGTTACTCATTTAATTGTTGGCAAGGCTCCTGCTGAATGCTCGAGTTGGGGGGGGGGGGTAACAGAGTCATGCAAGGTTTTTTTATGCTACAACTGCTTTGTTTTCCTAGCAGGAATGGAAGCTAAATCTGATACATTTTTTAAAATATACTTAATCATATTTCAATTTCTCTTTTTCCTCATCCTTCTTTGGGGCTTTTATTATTTAATTTCTTAACTAACATCTCAGTTGATTTGAAGCTGTCACTGGCAAACCACATATTTACAGTTGCAAGTAGTCAGGGAAAGTTACATTTTGTATTATCCTTAGGCATTATAAATTCGTGAGTGTTATGCAAAGCATTACTAGAATGATTTGCACAACAGGGGGTTCAGTTTTTAATAAAAGTGACTCTTATTTTTAATTATAGCAATTAAGATCTTCTTATTGGCAGGAAGACTACCTCTTTTCAGTCTTAAGGCTTTGCCTCTGTTATTCTGCTGGGCTTAGAATATATCCTACTCTTTGGGGTATGGTTATTTCCAAGTCTCAAGATTACTGAACCTAGGTAAGTAATATAGAGAAGGCATAATTCTTCAAAACATGTCTGAGGAACTGTTTTTTATCTAGATAGGCTGATTTTCATCATATCTTATGAAAAGGAAAGAAAAAGCAGAAATGCCTAAGGAATGAATACGTATCTTTGTGGAAACCCTGGTTGAAACATTTTGTCACTATAACATACTGTGAATGGATATTACACTTCAGCTTGGTTACACACTTAAACAATATGCTTTAAACAAATGATATGTTCACTTTTTTACTCTCTATATGTGATCCTCTTAAAGAAGAAAACTCATACAGGAGTTAAAACTGCCAAAACGCCAAGTCTGTGACAGTTCTATTTCTGTGTAGACCTAATTAAACCTGAAATTTTCCAATATTTTCACTGACATCACTTATGTTGTAATTAACACTTTTTTACTGGTAAAGACCATTGTTTTCAGATGAAATCTTTCATCTCGTGTGTTTAAAACTACAAAACTGAAATAATAAAACTATAATTATGAAAATTTCCTAGCCACAAGTTTATACATGAGACTACTCTACACCTGAGCAAAAACAAAAGATAATTAAATGCAGATGGGTATAAGACTGCAGCATCCTAGAGCACTGCCTAGTGTTTCTAAATTTCTGGTATATTTTAACAATATTTGCAATTTGGCAAGCTATTTAGATTATAGCATTATTCTAAACCTATAAAAATGCATCTTTTGAGCAGATGGCAGAGCAAACTACAACAAGTGTAGATGATGAGGAATCAGAGAACTATATATAAATATTATGATGACACCTGGAAGTCTGTATAATTTATATAAAATACCATAACAGTTGGGAACATATGAATCTGAAGTCTGACATACACACATACAGACACACACAGACACATCTTCTTAGCATAAAGTGTGAGGCTAGGTAATAATATATGTATTCATAAATAAGTAATCAAACATATTTCTTCATATTATTGTAATATTTTCAGTATATTTTTCAACTTTCATATTTTACCTAAATTCACTTAAATAAGAAATATTATAAAGAAATAGAACCTCATTTATATCAGTTTTCTTTTAAGTGGAACAAGGTTGGAATACATGGAAAAAAAACTGACATTCTACCTTATCAGTCATCATAAAAAATAACAGAAAAAGATGGATATTTCAGAATGATTTGATCTGTTGTATTGATGGGCACAGATAAAAGTGCTGAGAACCATACCTCAAGTTGGCACAGCTCACTGAAAGCAAATTTACTGTGAATGATGATAATTTGTACTGAAAGAAATTAGTGCCAATTTGATTAGGAATTGCCCTTCTGTTCAGATTGCAATGGCTAATATATCCTGTCACAGTTACAGCTTTATCTAGAGATAGGAGTACAACAAAAATGTTTCAGAGAGAAAAGAGAATCATTACAAGGAGGATTCTACAATTTCTGTAATTTCTTTCAGGCTAAGAGAAGAGAAAGAGATATTTATTTTACATTTCATAAAAAACTGTACATTTTCTCCACCTGCAGGGCATTATGCTAATTTATCTTAAGCTCAAATATATTTACGCATAAAATGAAAATATTTCTACCTCCCATTTTCCCTTCATCTTATAAGAATAATTGATCTTCAATTAAAAAACTAACTTTAATACAGAAATATTATAATTTGGTATAGTGCTTTCATAACATTAATTTTACTTAATTGTTATAATAGCACAAACAAAGTCATAGAAACAATGATTCACAGAATCCAAGTCCTCATGACAAGTACACTTTACTATACTAACGTGTTAGACATTTCCTTCCTAGAGGAACGGAATCCCCATTCCAGCTCTAATTCAATCTACTTCCATCAATAAGTGCGCATGGTTCTTCTAAAGTTTTGAAGAGATTCTATAAACAGATCTCACTCAATATTGTCTTAACCATTATACGTCCATAATAACAAGAAATCATTGGCTCTCCCCTCTTTATTATTACATGGCAAAGTTAGCATCCTTCTCCCTTGAATTTTCAAGTACAATTTATGCATATTTAATGGAAGCCTATCCAACTTTATTCAGTTTGTGTACAAATCAACTAAGAAATCAATCATCAATCTTAAAGTATTGTGGAAGGGAGCAAGGATTAGCTGATGGAAAAGTAAAAGAATACACTTACTTGAGCATTCATAAGGCTTATACTTTTTCTCAATTATATTTCTTAAAAATATCACCTTTCCAGGAGTTCCCGTCGTGGCTCAGTGGTTAACGAATCTGACTAGGAACCATGAGGTTGCGGGTTCGATCCCTGGCCTTTCTCAGCGGGTTAAGCACCCGGTGTTGCCGTGAGCTGTGGTGTAGGTTGCAGACTCGGCTTGGATCCCGCGTTGCTGTGGCTCTGGCGTAGGCCAGTGGCTACAGCTCCGATTCGACCCCTAGCCTGGGAATCTCCATATGCCGCGGGAGCAGCCCAAGAAATGGCATATAGACAAAAAAAAAAAAAAAAAAAAATCACCTTTCCAGAGAGGCCTTTGGCTGTCACTCTAAATAGCCAAGAGCCATACCCTCACCCTCACCCCCAACAATAATAAACACACTATATACTTATCCCTGTTTTGCTTTTCTTTAGGGCAATTATCAAAACCTAAATTTTACCACTTCTTTTTGTTAGAATGTTAGAATTAGAATGTTACCTCTATGGGGTTAACCATTTTGCCCTAGATCTAAATAATGCTGGCACAAATTACTAATAATAAGTAACACTGAAAGAGTGTTCACTACATCATTCATTTATTTTTAACATTTTTTATTAAAGTATAGTAGATTTACAATGTGCAAATCACTGCTGTAAAGTGACCCAGTCATACATATATACATTCCCTTTCTTATACTATCTTCCATCATGGTTTATCCCAAGAGATTGGATATAGTTTCCTGTGCTGTACCTCATTGTTTATCCATTCTAGATGTAATATTTGTATGAAATAGGTACTACTTGCTTCTCCATTTCAGATATGATAAACCTAAGGCACAGAGAGGTTAAGAAATTCATTCAAGATCATACAACTACATGTGGCAGAGCTAGGATCTGAATTCAAAAAGTGTGGCCCCCAAATCTGTACCTTAATCACTATTTAAAGACTCTGAAAATATATGCTCAGTTAATAAATTAATAAATTTTATTACTAGTGAAATTGAGTATATTACACACTTAATTAAAAAATACAGTCTTTCACCCATGACCTTAGCCAAAGAACTTATTAATTAATTTGGAACCTGAAAGAGATGAGAGTTTATTCAGATCATTTGTTTAAAATTTCCCTAAATCACATGGTCAAGAAACTTTATAGTTGGTGCATGTTGTGTGTGTGTGTATTTTCCTTTATATATTTAACTAATACTTTATAAAATGAGAACTGCTGTTAACAGCTTGCCAATTAAGGCTATCTTTGCCCTGCTGGAAAAACAAAACATCAACTTGATTATTTAGAGTTACTATTTCCCATGGTAAGAATCCAAGAACTTGAAAATTGAAACTGGTCAAATTATCTTGTAGGTCTCAGTCAGCATTCTATTTCCATTCAGGGTGAAAAGTGAGAGTTTAACCTTAAGTTGCTAGGTTTTTCTTTAGTTCACATTATCATTTTTCACAGTGGAACTACAATCAACATCCAAAGACTTGGTGATGAGTTTTTCTTTTTGCCTGGAGTTCATAGTTTAGTAATAGCAGGTGTATGTATGCTAGGTACAGGTTTAAAAGCAAAAACAGATTGTTTTAAGTATTTAAAAAAGTTGTGATGACTATTGCTTTATCCTCTTACTAGATGCATTTTAGTACTCAGGTTTCATATCAGTAACTAAGCTTTAGGGGGAGTCAAAGATTCTAGGTGAATCTCATTTCTGAAAGGTGCTTATCTTTTGTTGCTCTGCCTGATTCCACTGAAGCCAGAATCTGTGTGATGTACTCTTCTAGGCTTCAACTCTGATCTGCTCTGCCACCCGGAACAAGATGAAAAATGAACTGCAAAATCTTTGAGAGTAAGGGCTACCTGGAGTTTTATTTACTCAATTTACAGCTCTAACCCAAAGAAAGGCCTTAAGGATTGAAGTAATAAATAACATTCATTTAAAAAAATATATAATATGCCAGTTCCTTCCACCGTAAGTCTCACCCACTATTATCTCAATAACAAGAGTTTCCAATGTTGATGTTTCGCTATTCATCTATAGAAGCACTGATAGTTTAAAAAAAGTAAAAATGATCATTTAATATCTAATATAGGATTGTTTATTTAATAACAAAGTAACCACTGCCTGTGTCTTTAGATAAAAGGTAAATATTACATTTATTTTCAGTATAAATAAATCATATGGACTCATTTGTACTATATTTTACCAGTAACAATATGACTACATTTTAGATTACATTTAAGGCAGAAAAGTAAACATCTGTCAAGTTACTATTCACATCCAAACCAGTTTTTTAGAGTACTACTTAATAAAAAGGCTTAATAGCATCTGCTTCAGTGCATGACATTTCATAGGATCTAAACCTACAACTATGAATTGAATTGAATTGGCTGAAAATAATAAAAATAGAAAGCTTTTTTTGAATGACAGTTTTTTTCTTGTCACTAAAGGAACACTTAATCTAGCAAACTTACAATGCATTCTTCTTTTGATTTATTCAAGTTATCGGTAGTGTAAACTTGCAAAACACACATTAAAAGAAAAAGGGAAGAATAAGAAGCAAATCTGCTAAAAATGTTTTAAATATCTTTAAGTTGTTTTTTTTTTCTTTTTCTAAAGCACAACAGTCAGTCAGTTCAAGTAAGTAGGTACTGAGCGTAGTTCATTCCTGAGATTATCCCAGGTTTTATAAATAGGATACTGCTGAAATGGAAGTCTCTAGAAATCCAAATTGCCCTTTTGAAACAAAACCATATTCATCATTTTGACTCCAGTAAGAGATCTCTAAAGGTGATGGGTGTGGATTCAGAAATCTCATCTTCATCAATAAAAGCTTAGACAAGAACCCCGTAAGTGTTCAGTCACTAAGTAAAGATGTGAAAGTAAAGATTTGTAGTCCCTGGAACCTCCCTTAGATTTTTATATTTTTTATGCCACTTGTGATTTTCTGCTTTCTCACAGCAATTAGCAGAAAATGCCTAATACGTATTAATGTTTAACATTTTTGAGCATTTACTACATGCTGGACATTGTTCTAAGAGACACATATAAGCTTCAGTTCTTATAAAAACATTATGAGATTTAACATACAACAGGCTAGTTTTTTAAAGAAGAGGGATTATGGAGTTCCCTGGTGGCCAAGCATTTGAGGATTCAGTGTTATCACTGCTGTGGCTGGGGTTAATACTGTGGCATGGATTTGATCCCTGGCTCAGGAAATTCTGCATACTTGCTATGCACATGGAAAAGAACAAACAAACAAACATACAAACAAACAGAGAGGCGGGATTAGGAATAAATCATCATTCCTGTCCAATATTGACTATCTTTCCTTGAATCACCTCTTACTCTATGACCCCATACATTCCTCCTTTGGCTTTGTTAATATACTCCTGACCACCACACATTGGTTCCTGGCCAGAAGTAAACACACAGCTGTCTTGTCCAGAGATGAAGCATCTCACAGTAGTATTAATATCAGGTCATGTTCTACAAAGTGACTAAATTTGTTATAACAGGACTTGAGGTCTCTGTGAGCAGGAAGACCCATGGAATAAGAGAGAGAGAGAGAAAGTACACTTCCACTTTATATTAAATCTTGCATCAGATGGGCTCTGTTACTTCCATCTAATCCTCAAGCTGGATAACCAGCTCCCTCTCATCTTTGGCTCCCATTCAAAACCTTTCCTATTTTGCCTAGCACACCTAGCCCAACCTTCTCCAGGCTTTCTCCCTGCTCTGAGATCAGCCAATGCTGCTCCTTCTCACACTTGGCCCCATCCCCAGATATCTTCCCTGCTAAGAGAGAAGCAGAGTGTTGCCTGAATGAGAAAACTGAGAGAAAGAAATGAAGAAAGTTGCCAGTAATCCCTCTTTAAAAGGCAGAGAAGCTTCAGTGAAAGCAGAAGAATCCAGAGTTGAAGAGTGGCCACCTATCAAGTTAGACACCACCCTTGCTGCTCTAGCTAAAGCATAAATCTTGGCCCCCACCAGATCATCAGTTATGGCTTTCCCTGTTTCTACTAATCCCTCTGCAAGGTCCACCAGTCTCAAAAAGGACACAAAGCTGCTAGCTAAGGGAGCAGACAAGAAGAAGGAAAGAGAGAGAAGGAGCTGGGAAGAATTCACAAGACAAAAGAGAGAGGAATTATCTCAAAGATGGCTGAAGAGTAGACTCACAGAGAGGAAGAATTCTGGCAGCAAGAAACTGAGGAAGTCAAGAGAAAAAAGAGTAACTGAAAAGGCAAGCAGAAGAGAGAGGATGAGGCAGCAGGGAGAAGATGGAATGCATTCAGAAATAGAAAGAAGCTTGTCATCCTGAAGAAGAGAGAATCCCACAGAAATGAGAGAAACACTTCTAGAGAGAACAGGAGGGTAAGAAGATGGGATGAAAAGGTTGAGCGGACCATGAGAAGAAGAACTAGGAGAAGGGAGGCTGCAGAAAAGAAAGCTGTTGATCTAAGAAATGGATATATGGCCAAGGGAGCTGGCACTGGAGGAACAACATCTCCACTTCTGTGTGAGACAAATTCCAGGAAATGGAAACCAGTAGCTGTCTTAGAGTCACTGTGTTGCAGGTACTTTCCAGACTATACTCATAATCAAATCCATCCAAAACTTTTCATGAGGTTTGCCTGAAGGACAAGCAATATCTTCCACATATTGTTAAATTTAAGATCAAGATATGGGAGTCTCCATTGTGGCGCAGTGGAGATGAATCTGACTAGGAACCATGAGGTTGCAGGTTTGATCCCTGGCCTCGCTCAGTGGGTTAAGGATCCGGCATTGCCATGAGCTGTGGTGTAGGTCTTAGACATGGCTCAGATCTGGCATTGCTGTGGCTCTGGTGTAGGCAGGCAGCAGTAGCTCTGATTAGACTCCTAGCCTGGGAACCTCCATATGCCATGGGTGCGGCCTTAAAAGACCAAAAAAAAAAAAAAAAAGAATCCTATGGCTAGGATTTCCCTAATCTTCTCAATTATCAGGAACCTATCATGAGTCTCAACACAGTAGTGTTTACTTGGCATGCATGGCACTATATTGAATGGCATGTATAATTAAGAGAAAAAAAAAATCAAGATAAATCAGCCCAAAATTTTCCAGTGTGGAATCTCACAAAGAGCAGTTTCAGCAGAATTGAGACAGAAACAAGGTAGGGAATGGAACATGTGATGGAAGATTATTACTTGGAAAAATCTGAATGAGAGAGGAGGAGGTAGACAGTGGACAGAGGAAGTAAACTCAAAGGATAGTTTTGTTCTTTGGTTTGGCTTGGATCGTAGAAAAGAAGAGGTTCAGCTTATTTACATATGTTAAAGGAAAGAAATAGGAGAAGGGATGATTGACGCTACAAGAGACGAAAGACTGAGGAAGATCCTGGAAAAAGTAAGAGCATGCGGAATTAGGATAGCTACAGAGGAAAACTGCCCTTGAATAGAAAGAAAAAGAATTTGTTCTGTGAATGAGTCTATGACTTATTCTATAATTCTGGAGATAAAGCACTTTTGGAAAATATGAGGTGGGTGATGGGCAGGAATTTAATTGAGGGCATGCTTATGTCTCAGTTTCTGGGCTGGAAAAGCAAGGTCATCAGGAATGGAGGGGTAGAAGGGAGTCAGGAAAGGTGGAAATGGGACTAACTGCTGAGAGCAACATGATAGGGAGATGACAAAAGACAATAACAGTGACAAGCGGTGTTAAAGTTTTAATAAATATTATTTGGAAAAATAATTCCTAGTTTATATGTATATATTACCCTGTGTTATTAGATATTAGATAATATATTTGTGAATATTTGGTTAGACAATGACTTGGATATAATACAAATATGTACACTACCTGGTTAACTTTTTGATGGAAAATAAATGTCTGTAGAGCCCTATCCCCAAAATGCCGTTCTTTCTACCCATATTTCCTCCAATTACAATTAACTTATTAGAAAATGAAGGAGTTCCCGTCGTGGCGCAGTGGTTAACGAATCCGACTAGGAACCATGAGGTTGCGGGTTCGGTCCCTGCCCTTGCTCAGTGGGTTAACGATCCGGTGTTGCCGTGAGCTGTGGTGTAGGTTGCAGACTCGGCTCGAATCCCACGTTGCTGTGGCTCTGGCGTAGGCTGGCAGCTACAGCTCTGATTAGACCCCTAGCCTGGGAAACTCCATATGCCGTGGGAGCGGCCCAAGAAATGGCAAAAAGACAAAAGAAAAAAAAAAAGAAAAAAAAAGAAAATGAAAAGCTTTTTAATCCTAAGAATTTCTCCCTAAAATTCCCCTAAAACCTTGAGCATTATTAGCTGAGGACAAAGTCCTAGAGTAGTTGAAAACTATTATCTGAAATAGAGGGCTAGTCCCTAGGGAGAAATCGGATGGGCTTTGAAAAAGGACTTGGAGGGATAGACCATGAAAATGGACAAATAGCACAGTATTTTGATGGGGTTACATTGTTTTTTTGAATCTTTTACCTCTGTGAAAATCTTACTACCTCAAGAAACTCTTGATACAGAGTTAACACACTGGGAACTTTTTTTTTTTTAAGATAAGGATTATTTTTTTTCCTAGAACTTATCCAATGATCCACCTCTGCTAAAGCCATGGATATGTTTATCTTTGGATTTCTTCTGCTATGTAGAAAATTATAGTGTCTTACTTGTGTGCGCGTGTTTTCACTGAAGCTACAATACAGGAAGCATTGATTTTATTGTCTAAAAGAATACTATGTCCTCAACAGAAATGATAACTTGCCAATTATTATGAAATCTGACCTCCGTGTTACAGCAATGAAACTCTGAAGATCAATGTGATATCTTGGAAAACAAAACAAAACAAAACACCATTTAAAATCAAGGTTGATGAAGGTCACTCTGTCTAATAATTCTCTCCTGTTCTATTTCCAGTCGCCAATGGGGAAATTAAAATGGAAGGACTAACATTTCTATTCCTTCTCTGAGAAACAATAACCCTGGAGGAAACCTCTTAGTTTAGCAGAACAAAATGGTGAGTTTATAGCTATTCACAGCAGGAAAGTGAAAAGGTTTTGCAAAGTTAAATTGGGGTGGATTCCAGAGAAGAAGCTTGGGAAATTTAAGGATGAGGCCAGGTCCTTGGGCAGAATCAAAGCATCTGTATCCATGCAGAGCAAAAAGAGTGAGTGCAGCCTGAAGGATGAGATGAACGTAAAATGGAGTGAACTAGAAATAGAAACCTGGAGTAATAGGGGGCTTTCTGATTATAAATCTCTAGGAATAACATATATTTATGGATGGCCTTCCATAGTACTGAGATTGTGGGCCCGGCCCATTTTTTTTCAAGTCTCATATGACTTTTGACTTCAAGTGATATCTACGTTATTGCTGTATGTTATAGGATTCATGAAGATTTAACTCACTCTAGAAAATTTTAACTTAGTATGGGATATCAGTGCCTTACTGATATCACATATTTTACATTTCATGCTACTTTCCGGGTTTAAGATTTTTTTTTCTCTTATAATTGATTTACAATATTCTGTCAATTTCTACTGTACAGCAAAGTGACCCATCACTCATATATATATATATATATATATATATATATATGCACACACACATATATATATTCATTCTTTTTCTCACAGTATCCTCCATCATGTTCCATCACAAGTGACTAAACACAGTTCTATACAGCAGGATCTCATTGCTTACAGACTCAAAATGCAATAGTTTGCATCTACTAACCCCAAACTCCTAGTCCTTCCCATTCCCTCCCCCTCCCCAGCCCTCATTTCTTTTCTGTACATAGTTTCATTTGTGCCATATATTAGATTCCAGATATAAGTGATATCATATGGTATTTGTCTTTCTCTTTCTGACTTACCTCACTTAGTATGAGAGTCTCTAGTCCCATCCATGTTGCCACAAATGGCATTTTGTTCTTTTTATGGCTGAGCAGTATTCCGTTGTGTATATATACTTCATCTTCTTAATCCATTTATCTGTCAAAGGACATTTAGGTTGTTTCCACACCTTGGCTATTGTGAATCGTGCTGCAACGAATATACGGGTGCATGTATTTTTTCCAATGAAAGTTTTGTCAAGATATATGCCCAAGAGTGGGATTGCTGGGTCATATGGTAGTCCTATATATAGTTTTACTGAGGTAACCCCATACTGTATTCCATAGTGGTTGTTCCAATTTACATTCCCACCAACAGTGAAGGAGGGTACCCCTTTCTCCACACCCTCTCCAGCATTTGTTATTTGTTGACTTGTTAATGATGGCCATTCTGACTGGTGTGACGCAGTACCTCATTGTAGTTTTGATTTGCATTTCTCTGATAATTAGTGATGTTGAGCATTTTTTCATGTGCCTGTTGGCCATTTGTATATCTTCTTCATAGAAATGTCTATTCAGGTCTTCTGCCCATTTTTTGATTGGGTTGTTGGTTTTTTTGCTGTTTAGTTGTATAAGTTGTTTGTATATTTTAGAGATTGAGCTCGTCAGATGCATTGATTGAAACTATTTTTTCCCATTCCTTACATTGTCTTTTTGGTTTTTTTTATGGTTTCCTTTGATGTGCAAAAGCTTGTAAGTTCGATTAGGTCTCATTGGTTTATTTTTGTTTTTATTGCCTCCCTGGAAGACTGTCCTAAGAAAACATTTATATGGTTGATGTCAGAGAATGTTTTGCCTGTGTTCTCTTCTAGGAGTTTTATGGTGCCCTGTCTTTTTTTTAGGGCTGCACTTGAGGCATATGGAGGTTCCCAGGCTAGGGGTCTAATTGGAGCTGCTGGCCTACATCACAGCCACAGCAACACCAGATCTGAGCCATATCTGCAACCTACACCACAGCTCACAGCAATGCTGGATCCTTAACCCACTGAGTGAGGCCAGGGAATCGAACCTGCAACCTCATGGTTCCTAGTCGGATTCATTTCTGCTGTGCCATGACGGGAGGTCCATGGTGCCCTGTCTTATGTTTATTTTTGTGAGTGGTGTGAAGGTGTGTTCTAGTTTCACTGATTTATAAGCAGCTATAGTTTTCCCAGAGCCATTTGCTGAAAAGACTCTTTTTCCCATTTTATATTCCTGCCTCCTTTGTTGAAGATTAATTGACCATATGAATCTGAGTTTATTTCTCAGTTCTCTATTATGTTCCATTGGTCTGTATGTCTGTTTTTGTACCAGCACCATACTGTCTTGATTATGGTAGCTTTGTAATATAGTCTGAAATCTGGGAGAGTTGTGCTTCCTGCTTGGTTTTTTCCCCTGAGGATTGCTTTGGCAATTCTGGGTCTTTTATGGTTCCACATAAATTTCTGGATTTTTTGTTCCAATTCTGTGAAAAATGTCATGGGTATTTTGATAGGGATTGCATTAAATCTGTAGATTATTTTGGGTAATAGGCCCATTTTAACAATATTAATTTGTCCAATCCAGGAATTTCATGCTACTTTCTGGTAGCGCCCTTCTTTTTTTTTTTTTTTTTGGAATCACTACATTAAAAATGCAAATGAGTATTTATGTGGCTCATCTACATTTAAAGAAGTAAACTCAACTCCACTTCAGCTCACATTTTCTGTGTCTTGGATCTCACTGCAATAACTAGTGAGCAAACTGGAAAATCTTCTAGAATACAGTTAGTATAAATATGAATATCTAAATACTATGTCCAATATAGACTTCTATAAATGCTAATGAGGAGCATTGTATCTCATTAGAAATATGTGAAATAAATGAATCCCAAACTAGTACATATTACACCATATTTTTTTCAATGTTCATTACATGTTCAGCAGGTATTTTAAAAATGAATATTAGGAGTTCCCATTGTGCCTCAGTAGGTTGTAAACCTGACTAGTATTCATGAGGATGCAGGTTCTATACCTGGCCTTGCTCAGTAGGTTAAGGATCTGGTGTTGCCATGAGCTGTGATTGTAGGTCAGATGTGGCTTGTATCATGCATTGCTGTGGCTAATGGCATAGTTTGGAAGCTCTGATTCAACCCCTGGCCAGGGAACTTCCATATGCCACAAGTGCAGCTCAAAAAAAAAAAAAAAAAAGAGAGAGAGAGAGAATATTAATGCAAATTTCAATAGATCTGGTATTGGCATCTCTACTTCCTAGAGTAAAATTTTTAGGTAATTCAAATAAAATATATATAAAACTATAAACTAACATATTAAAAGTAGCTTATTTAACGAAGAAAGGGAGATTTAAATATTTTCTAATCAACATTATAAAATGAGAAACATGGGAGGAGTTCCCGTCGTGGCGCAGTGGTCAACGAATCCGACTAGGAACCATGAGGTTGCGGGTTCGGTCCCTGCCCTTGCTCAGTGGGTTAACGATCCGGCGTTGCCGTGAGCTGTGGTGTACGTTGCAGACGCGGCTCGGATCCCGCGTTGCTGTGGCTCTGGCGTAGGCCGGTGGCTACAGCTCCGATTCAACCCCTGGCCTGGGAACCTCCATATGCCGCGGGAGCGGCCCAAGAAATAGCAATAACAACAACAACAACAAAAGACAAAAAAAAAAATGAGAAACATGGCAGATGAGCTTCTTACTACTTTCATTCATATTTTCCTACAGACTCACCGCCATATTATAATTCTTTTAAAACAGATAAAATGCACAAGCATCTATCCTTAGTGCTAAATTCAAGAACCTTAGTGAAGCCGGAAAACAGAAGCTTGATGGTAGCAAGGTTAAAAAAAAGAAAATTAATTTTTAAAACAAAATAATAATTTTCTATGTTTTCTTGATCGATTTTTTTTTAGGGTTCATACCTCTTATTACTTCACAGATGAATTAGCAAACAAACACCATCTCCTATTTGACAAAATTGTAAGTTTAAAATGAAAACTTTGCTTAGAATCTCTCAGTGAACAGCTCTGCTCCCAGTAACTAAATTAAGCATTTTGAGATAATGTACCAACTGCAGCAAGCGTTAACTTTTGGGTTCCCCATTTTTCTGAAACACATGCATTCATATCAGAGTACATGTGAAAGGGTCACAGTAAAACTATTACATAAATATTTATTTAGGAGAACAATTTATTTTTGAAGCTAGTAAAAATGAAGTCTTATGCTAATAAAGGGGGAAAAAGCATGAAGTCAACTGAGTCAATATTTGAAGAGGGATAGTGAATACCAACTGCCAATTTGCTAATCAGCTCTCATCAATGTCCAAGATGACTGTCTTTCATTGAGAATGCATTTCAGTCTCTGTTTATTAAATTTCAGATGGTTTACTAAAACTGCCAACAAGAGGACTAATTGATGCCAATTATAGGGTCTTTCTCAGAGGAATTGGAATGAGTCCACACGTTCATTTCATACACATGACTCATCTGCCCTCAATTTAATAATGATGATTAGCCACCTTGATACCATTATAGATAAAAAGACAATCCCTGATTTGTCTTGGATAATATCTGATCTGACATTAAATCAAGATATCTTATTACTGGTACTGATATAACAGATTTCCCAGAATTTGGATTTAATTTTCCATTTTCTCAATATTACCATCTCTGTAGGAATGCAAAATTCAATTTCACAAGAAACAGGAATCTAGTTTTAAAATATTATCAAAATGCCACTCTTGAAAAAGTCTTTTTATATAAAACGCAAAAATAACACAAGCTGTGCTACTAGAGTGCACATGTATGCACTGACAATGCAAGAAGCAAAATTTTAGCCTAAATCTGAATGGCAGGTGCTATTCATGATGTGCTTTTTTAAAATAAATAACTGAATATATTCCCAGAAGTTAACATCCTGGTACCCCAAGCTCTATTCTGGCTCCTATATATTAATGACCTGCTCCTCCAAGCCTTATTGAAATACCCACCTCTACTTAAAAGCTACTATACATCTCTATAATATCACAATATTTTTATTATTATAAGTAAAGAATGGAATTCTTAGATGCAAAAATAGTCTCTTCCTCATATATAGCAAAATGAGGATTTTAGTAAAAAATGGTAGGATTGTACTTTAAAATGAAGAGGATGAACTCTATCATTTATCACATTCTACAATATTCCAGGCATTATACTAAGTATTTTATACATATTGTCTAATTTAATCACCAGAGCAACTTTATGTTGCAAATATGCTGATCCCTTCTCAAAGATGAGGAAATGGAAATTGACTTTCTGGTAACATCATTATGTAAGAGAGAATATAGCATAGAAATGAAAGGAAGTCTGAAAGCATGACTTACAGCAACTACAGAATTTAAACGGTGGATGACTTTGAGTATAAAGGTTTTCTTATGAGTTCAAGTAGGTATATACATGCTTAAGCAAATGTAATAAATCAATTGGGCTTCTTGTTTGTTTTTTTACTGAAAAATATTTGACGAAATTTACTTATTTTAGATGTACATATAGTATGTGATTTTGGCACAAAGGATTGATGGAGTTTCTCCACTAAGTAAAACTATATTTAAAAAATACATTATCCCACTGTTACTCAAATGCCTTCTCTAGAACATGATGTAGATAAGCAAAGTGTTAAAAAGGAGCCAGGGTCTAAATTTCTAAATGTTTAGAAGATGAAAAGATCCTGGAGATCAAAAGTGGACAATGTTGGGAGTTCCCCACAGTGGAAATGAATCTGACTAGTATCCATGAGGATGTGGGTTCGATCTCTGGCCTTGCTCAGTGGGTTAAGGATCTGGCATCACCATGAGCTGTGGTGTAGGTCACAGATATGGCTCAGATCCTGTGTTGCTGTGGTATAGGCCAGCAGCTGTAGCTGCAATTCAACCCCTAGCCAGGGAACTTCCATATGCCATGAGTGTGGCCCTAAAAAGCAAAAAAGCAAAAAAAAAAAGTGGTCAACGTTACCCAAAAAATAAGTAGACTATCAAAGATTACAGTCAAAAATGGTGCCTGCAGTTTACAACCATTGTTCCTCCTATGTTAAAGTTATTTAAACCTTCTCTTTATCTTGTATTTAGAATTAATTTGTAATTTTTAAATGCCTTATCTCACTTTGGACTAATGTTTTACACTTTATTCCACCTAATAAACTCTTCCTGATAATAGCATTGCATGAACTCTCATTGCATTATCTAACATTTCTATATTAGTAGACCTTAATCTATCATTTTAAAAGGTGCATTAATGGGTTAATGGCTAACATGTATTTTTAAAAATAAATCACTGCTGGAGTTCCTGTTGTGGCTCAGTGGGTTAAGAATCTGACTAGTATGCATGAGGATGCAGGTTCAATCCCTGGGTTAAAGATCTCAGTGGGTTAAAGGATCTGGCATTGCTGTGAGCTGTGGTGTAGTTCACAGACACAGCTCAGATCTAGCATTGCTGTGGCTGTGAAGAAGGCAAGCAGCTGCAGCTCTGATCTGACCACTACTAATAAACTCACTAATAATTATTACCCTTTTCACATGCCTCTAAAATAAGTTTTAAAAATTTAATTGATAGTGTTGAGAATGTCCTTGCAGAATTCAATAGGTTTGTTAGTGAGGAATTCAGATAAAGTTCAGTTTATATCTTTCTATATACCTCGCCTTTTTAAAAAAAAAACTAACTGAAAAATATCTTAATAAAACAAGTATGCCCATAGTATTTACCTGGTTTCTAAAAGAAATGTAGTGAATAGGCAACATGAGAAAAAAGCAGGGTAACTGCTTACTTTATCTAGATCCCAGGCAGTGCAAAACCAAATTGAGTTAAAAGAGATTACCTAAACTCCTAAAAACTTAAATCAGCCATTGCTTTATTTAAGAATTTACCTGCTGGATCAGCTTTAAAAATTCAAATTTGTCACAACAATAGCAACAAAATCAAAAGAAGAAAATACTCAGAAGTACATGTCTTTGACTTTAATTCCAATTCTACTAATTTCATCCATAGAAATATTTCACCTACTCTGCTCTTTGCTTGATATTGGCCTTTTTTTTTTTTTTTTTTAAGTCTTTTTAGAACCTGTGGCATATGGAAGTTCCCAGGCTAAGGTTCGAACTGGAGCTGCCACTGCCGGCCTACACCACAGCCACAGCAATGCTAGATCTGAGCCATGTCTGTCACTTACAGCAGAGATCATGGCAAAGCTGGATCCTTAATCCACTGAGGCCAGGGATGAAACCAGAATCCTCACGGATGCTAGTTGGGTCTGTAAACCACTGAGCCACAATGGGAACTTCAATTTCCAGCTTAAATAGAAAAAATTCTTTTGTCCTGAGAGCTCTGGCAAAAGTGATTGAATGAAAAGAGTATAGAAATAAAAAAGTGTTTACTTAAGGGTCTAATGAAATCTGGTTTTCTAGGAATTTCAGAATAATGTTTTCATTAATTAAGATCAAATATGAGAGCACCTATCGTGGCTCAGCAGGTAAGAACTCAACTAGTATCCATGAGGATGCAGGTTCCATTCCTGGCCCTGCTCAGTGGGTTAAGGATCCAGCATTGCTGTGAGCCATGATGTAGGTCGCAGATGTAGCTCCGATCTGACAACTGCTGTGGCATAGGCTGGCAGCTGCAAATCCAATGCAACCCCCAGCCCAGGAACTTCCATATCCCGCAGGTGTGGTCCTAAAAAGAAGAAGGAAAAAAAAAGATCAAATAGGTAAACATGTGCAAAGGGATTTCAAGAGTTACATTAATGAAGCCATGAAAACTTCTGGTATCTCCGTAGATAAGGAAAATAATATTATGATATAGGGGAGGGAATGCTGTTTTGTTTTTAATGCCACCACATAAATTTGTACGAGTGAATCAAGTGAATAAGTGAATAGATATATAAAGAATTGAATGAAGGTTAAGCTTAGCATGGGACAAAAAGAGTTTATTCATAGTAAAGACTTTTAAAAATAATGTCAAATATCACAGCAGAGCTGAATAAAATTGTTTTCTTCCAAGCTTATTTTTTCCAAAAACAATAGGTATCAAACATTGTACACTGTATCCTAAAAGTCTTTTTATTTTATTATTTTTTAAAATTTTATTTATTTATTTATTTATCGTCGTTTTGCCTTTTCTAGGGCTGCTTCCATGGCATATGGAGGTTCCCAGGCTAGGGGTCTAATTTGAGCTGTAGCCGCTGGCCTACGCCAGAGCCACAGCAACGCCAGATCCGAGCCACGTCTGCAACCTATACCACAGCTCACAGCAACGCCAGATCCTTAACCCACTGACCGAGGCCAGGGATCGAACCCGCAACCTCATGGTTCCTGGTCGGATTCATTAACCACTGCGTCATGACGGGAACTCCTATTTTTATTTTTTAGCATTACAAAATGTCTATAGAGAATGAAGCCCTAACATGTTAGAGATCTCATTTTTAACTGTGTAATTTATACACTGGGAATTTGACATAAAGAAAAAGCTTTCAGTGTTGTAGTAGAACATCATTTTGAATGTCAAAAAATCCTCAGAGGACTTGGTAACAAGAGCCACTCGGTACAAAATATTCCATGTACTGTGATATACTGAGAACTGTTCACTAATGAGAAACAGAAAATAGTAAGAAATGAATGTAGGTGCTTAGAACATTTGCTGGAATTGCCAGAGGGATAAAGGGAAACTCTGATCCATATGTTATGGAAAAGAATAACAAGATGTTTGTCTAAAAGAGACTTCTATCAGAATTAACTTAAAATACTCACCAATTCTGCATGTAGGTATTTCAATAGAATGTTTCACTTTAAAACAACCTCAAACATGAGATCAACATTTATGCCAATAAATATCTAAGGTCTGAAATAATTACTTAGCTGACTAAATCAAATATCAGCATTGTTAGTTTAAACAAGGGAAGGAAATGTAGTGATTATATGGTATGCTCTACACATGTGCAAGCTATAAGTAACTTAAATATCATAACTAAGGATGAGTTATTATTAACCTATTTACTACAAAATAAGCAGTTTCATTCTGGGAAATTCTTCCATTATCAATACTCAGTATATGTCAATTTTCTAAATTATAAATATATTTTAACTTATACAATTTATACTCTAATTTATAAATATATATATTTATAAGTAGTATAAATACATTTATCTGCTAAATATTTCTCTGAAACTGCACATAACTTTCCAATAAAAATCCATTAAGGAGTTCCTGTTGTGGCTCAGTGGGTTAAGAACCCGACTAGTATCCATGAGGATGTATGTTCCATCCCTGGCCTCACTCAGAGGGTTAAGGATCTGGCATTGCCCCCAGCTGTGGTGTAGGTCATAGGCATGGCTCATATCCTTCATTGCTATGGCTGGCAGCTGCAGCTGCAATACAACCCATAGCCTGGGAACTTCCATATACTGCAGGTGTGGCAGTAAAAAGACCAAAAAAAAAAAAAATCCATTAAAACACATTTTAGGTACTTAATATAACTGGTAATGCTTTATGCAGAAGTAACTGTGACTTTGCTTTTTTTTTATAATTTAGAAAGAAAGTTCAAATTTAAAGGAGAATGTTTTTGACTGAATTAAAATAAAGTTTATATATGGAATAATGAAACTAGGAAAAAAACTCAGCAGTTAAGATACAACAAAAGATAAGCAATGGGGAATTATTACTGATCAATTTTACTAGCCTCTTTGCATCATTATGATAATATATAGAATATATTTAATGCATTTTCATTGCTGCCTTATTCACAAACATAGTGATAACTACCAATTGAGTACCTACTAAAGAATATAGAGGCATGAGTCTAAGCACTGTAAATGCACTTTAATTCTCACAACCTAACACATCTACAGTTAAGCCCATTTTAGGGAAATGGAAACCAACTTGCAGAAATAATAAAACATGATGTTAGTTAATCAGAAGCACCAAAGCATGGATTTTAACGAATGCTGTCTGAAACCAAACCCCATATTATTTTGCTACCATACTGTTTCTTGCAATTACTTATTCCACAAATATTTATGTGTTTGTCTAGTATGAATCAAGCATCATGTTAGGTGCTAGGTGTTAATCTAGGTGCTACGATCTAAGGAGGCAGAATGTATACAAAAGGGTATGCACTTTGCCATCAGACAAACATGAATTGAAATACTGGCTCACCTACTGTGAGATCATGAGTTGATTATATACGTTCTCAGGGTCGTGGTTCCTCCTTTATAAAAGTGAAATGACAATGAGATCTCCTTCATACTATTGCTATGAAGATTAAGTGTAACTAATGTTAAGTACCAAGCACAGTGTCGATACATGATATATGCACACACAACAATATATGCTATCATTGGCATTTTTTATAGTTGTTTTGAAAGTTAAATGAGTTGGTGTTATCAAATTCTTGGCATATCAAAGATATTAATTTTAAATTTCCCCACTCTCTTAAAGAAAAATATTATACATACTTACTGGATCAAATAATTCTCATTTTCTACAACACTGAAACCACAGATGATTAACAAGAAATTACAGACATGGCTTATTATAAACATAATTATTACTGACTAAACTACTTATGAATCCAGTCTGGGTTTTGTAGACTATATGGAAAGAAATTAATAGGAAATAATTATCTAGAAGAGACCTTTCTGCTTACACACACACACAAAAAAAAGTTCTTATATTTTTTGCTTCATATGTTAACACACAAAGACTGATATTACCCTACTTGGATTTAAAAAACAGTATTTACTGAATGGGCATATGATTCTCAAGATATCAGTGTGTATGTGTTTGTGTGTATATGTGTGTGTGTGTTTGTGTCTTTCCAAATTAGGCCAATTCAAGAAGAATATATTTAAGAGGAAGAGAGACAAGAAAGAAAGAATAAAATATGCAAAAATAATCATTTTGGATTTTGGAAAAAATTTTTCTTGATGTTAAAATTAATAAGATTGGTTCTAGACCATTTTAGCCTTGAAGCAATGGGATGTCTCTGGCAAAAACATTAGAAGAACTGAGTCTGAACCTGTCTTTGCCACTACATCAGGGGGGGCAAAGGTCCTCATTTCTTTAGGACCTTTTGTATGAGTAGTAATAATATCTAAAATATATTGAGGAGTTCCCGTTGTGGTACAGTGGTTAACGAATCCGACTAGGAACCATGAGGTTGAGGGTTCGATCCCTGGCCTTGCTCAGTGGGTTAAACGATCTGGTGTTGCCCTGAGCTGTGGTGTAGGTCGCAGACATGGCTCAGATCTGGTGTTGCTGTGGCTCTGGCGTAGGCCAGTGGCTACAGCTCCGATTAAACCCCTAGCCTGGGAACCTCCATATGCCGTGGGAACAGCCCTAGAAAAGGCAAAGCGACAAAAAATAAATAAATAAATAAAATATATTGAGCACTTATCATTAAGTTATTTAATCTCCTAAGCAATGAAATAAGTACTATTATTTCCCCATATTACAGATTACGGACTATTGGCATTGGGATTTTTTTTTTTTTAATGCCCTGAGTACAAACCCACTTTTTCTTTTTTTTTTTTTTTGCTTTTTTAAAATTACTCAATGAATTTCACTACATTTATAGTTGTACAAGGATCATAACAACTCAATTTTACAGTATTCCCATCCTAAACCGCCAGTGTACGCCCCAACCCCCCAACCTGTCTAATTTGGAAACCATAAGCTTTTCAAAGTCTGTGAGTCAGTATCTGTTTTGCAAATAGGTTCATTGTGTCCTTTTTTAGATTCCACATATAAGTGATAGCATATGATGTTGGTATCTCACTGTCTGACTAACTTCACTTAGCATGGTAATTTCTAGGTCCATCCATGTTGTTGCAAATGTCGTCATTTCTTCCCTTTTAATGGTTGAGTAATATTCCATTGTGTATATGCACCACATCTTCTTTAGACACTCCTCTGTTGATGGACATTCAGGGGTTTGGTTTTTCTTTTGCTTTTTTAGGGCTGCACTTGCAGCATGTGGAGGTTCCCAGGCTAGGGGTCAAATCAGAGCTACGGTGCCAGCCTACACCACAGCCACAGCAACGCAGGATCCAAGCCACATCTGCGAACTACACCACAGCTCATAGCAATGCCATATCCTAAATCCACTGAGCAAGGCCACGGATTGAACCTGTAACCTCATGGTTCCTAGTCGGATTTATTTCCACTGCACTACAACAGGAACTTGCTGAGTACAAAGCCACTTCATACTGGAGTCTGGATTAAAAACCAGACAGTTTATCATGAGGATTTCATTCTCAACCAACACACTGTGTGCAAATGAAAGAATGTAGTAGATTCAGGAGCTCCCGTCATGGCGCAGTGGTTAACGAATCCGACTAGGAACCATGAGGTTGCGGGTTCGGTCCCTGCCCTTGCTCAGTGGGTTAACGATCCGGTGTTGCCATGAGATGTGGTGTAGGTCGCAGATGCGGCTCGGATCCTGCATTGCTGTGGCTCTGGCGTAGGCTGGCAGCTACAGCTCCGATTCGACCCCTAGCCTGGGAACCTCCATGTGCCTCAGGAGTGGCCCAAGGAATGGCAAAAAGACAAAAAAAAAGAAAAAAAAAAAGAAAGAATGTAGTAGATTCAAGGACTCTCATTCAGCACTAATGTTCTTTGAGTTTATGTAGGTATGAAAAATGATTTAATGTGAATTTGACTATCTAAAGACTTGGTAAGCAAATGGGGAAAAAAACACTACCACATGGACATTAAACAACATGCTACTAAAAACCCAATGGATCAAGATGTAATCAAAGAGGAAATGAAAAATACCTCAAAACAAATGATAATGAAAGCACAACCTTACAGAGTCTATGGGGTGCAGAAAAAGCAGTCCTCAGAGGGGAGTTCTCAGAAATATAGGCCTTCCTTAAGAAATAAGAAAAATTACAAATGAACAATCTAACATACAAAAAAATAACAAACAAAACCCCAAATCAACAGAAGGAAGGAAATAATAATCAGAGAATAAATAAATAAAGCAATTAAAAAAAACTTTAAAAGATCAATAAAATCAGGAGATTTTTTTTTTTTGAAAGCATAAAGCAAATCAACAAACTTCTATCCAGTTTCTCCAAGAAGAAAAGAGACAGGATCCAAATAAATGAAATAAGAATGAAAGAGAAGAAATTACAACCAATACTATAGAAATACAAAATAGCTATAAGAAAATATTATAGCTATATGCCCAAAAAAATGGACAATTGAGAAGAAATGGACAAGTTTCCAGACACATTCATACTGCCAAAACAGAATCAAGAAGAAATAAATTTGAACAGACCTGCCACTAGAAGTGAAATAGAATCTGTAATTTTTAAAAATTTCCTGCAAATTAAAGTCCAGGACAGGATGACTTCACTGGAGAATTCTACTAAACATACAAAGAACTTATACATGTCCTTATCAAACCCTTGCAAAGGATTGAAGAGGAGAAAACACTTCCAAATTCATCCCATAAAGCTACTATCACTGATACCACAGTCAGACAAGGAAATTACCAAAAAGAAAAATAAAAAAGAAAATTATAGGCCAAAATCATTGATGAATATAGATGCAAAAATTCTCAACAAAATATTAGCAAACCAAGTCCAACAATACATAAAAAGGATCATACATAGTAAAAAGGTGGATTCATTCCAGGGTCACAAGGATAGATAAATACATGCAAATCAATTAATGTGATCCACATCAACAAAAGAAAAGATAAAAACCACATGATCCTCTCCATAGGCTCAGAAAAAGTATTAGATAAAATACAATATCTACTTATGATAAAAACTCTTTCCACAGAGTGTATAGAGGAAACACATCACAACATCATAAAGATCATTTACACAAGCCCATAGCCAACATAAAATTCAAAGTTGAAAAGCTGGTACATGAAATTCAGGAACAAGACAAGGATGCCCACTCACACAATGTCAATTCAAGATGGTATTGGCAGTCCTAGCCATAGAAATCAAGCAAGAAAGAGAAATAAAAATTATCCAAATTGGAAAGGAAGAGGTAAAACTATCATTTTTGGCAGATGACATGATACTCTATATAGAGAATACTAAAGAGTCCATGCAAAAACCACTAGGACTGAAAAGTATATTCAGTAAAGTAGAAGAATACAAAATTAAAATACAAAAATTCATTGCATTTCTTTACACTAACAATGAAATATCAGAAAGAGAAAGTAAAAAATAAAATTCTGTTTAAAATCATGTCTAAAAAATAAAGAACCTCGGAATAAACTTAACCGAGAAAGTGAAAGACATATATGATGAAAACTGTGAAACATTGATAAAGGATATTGAAGATAATTCGAAGGAATGGAAAAATATCTCATGCTCTTGATTGGGAGAATTAATACTACCCAAAGCAATATATGGATATAATGTGATCCCTATCAAAAAACCATGACATTTTTCACAAAATTAGAATAATCCTAAAATTTATATGGTAGTATAAAGGATTCAGAATTACCAAAGAATTACCAAAGAAGAAAAAGAACAAAGTGGGAGGCATAACCCTTCCAGACTTCAGACAATACTACAAAGCTACAGTAGTCAAAATAGCATGGTATTGGCACACACACAAAAAAACAGACATACAGATAAATGGAATAGAATTAAGGCTCCTGAAATAAATTCACATACCTATGGTCAATTAATCTACAACAAAGGAGGAAAAAATATACATTGGAAAAAGTAGTGTTGGGAAAGCTATACAGCTAATTTTTTTTTTTTTTAAGGGTCACAGGTGTGGCACATGGAAATTCCCAGGGTAGGGGTCAAATCAGAGCTTCAGCTGCTGCCAGCCACAGCCACAGCTACAAGCACAGCAATGCCAGATCTGAGCAGTGTCTGCAACCTATACCACAGCTTGTGGCAACACCAGATCCTTAACCCATTGAGGGGGGCCATGGATCTAACTCGCATCCTCATGGATACTAGTAGGGTTGTAACCCACTGAGCCACAATGGGAGCTCCTAGATACTTCAATTTAAATCAATGAAATTAGGAGTTCCTGTCGTGGTGCATCTGAAATGAATCCAACTAGGAACCATGAGGATGTGGGTTTGATCCCTGGCCTTGCTCAGTGGGTTAAGGATCCGGCATTGCTGTGAGCTGTGGTGTAAGTCGCAGACACACCTTAGATCTGGCAGCTGTAGCTGCCGTGGGTGCGGCCCTAAAAAATAGACAAAAAAATAATAAATAATAAATAAATAAATAAATAAATAAATAAATGAAATTAGAACACTCCTTCACACCATTACAAAAATAAACTCAAAATGGTTTAAAGACCTAAATATAAGACATGACACCTAGAAAATATTATAGGTAAAACATTCTCTGACATAAATTGTAGCAATATTTTCTTGGATCAGTCTTTCAAGGTAAAAAATAAATAAAAGCAAAACTAAATAAATGTGACTCATCAAACTTGAAAGCTTTTGCACAGCAAAGGAAACTATCAAAAAAAGAAATGAAAAGACAACCTACAGACTGAGAGAAAATATTTTCAAATGATATGCCTGACAAGGGCCTAATTTACAGAATTTACAAATAGCTTATACAATTCAATATCTAAAGAACAACCCAATCAAAAAATAGGCAGGAGAACTAAACTGATACCTCTCCAAAGACATACTGATGTGTAACAGGCATATAAAAAAATACTCAAAATTGCTATCTATTAGAGAAATGCAAATCAAAACCACAATGAGGTATCACATCACACCACTTGGAATGGCTATCATCAAAAAGTCTACAAACATAGAGTTCCATAGTGGCTCAGCATGTCATAGGCATGGCCAAAAAGTCTACAATTAATAAATTTTGATGAGGGTGTGGAGAAAAGGGAACCCTCCTACACTGCTGGTGAGAATGTAAATTGGTGCAGCCACTATGGAGTACAGTATGAAAGTTCCTTTAGAAACTAAAAATAGTTACCATATGATCCCACCATCTCACATCTGGGCATAAATCCCGAAAAGACAAAAACTCTAGTTTGAAAAGATATAAGCACCCCAATGTTCATAGCAGTACTGTTTATAATAGCTAGGTCAAACAGATAACCCAAGTGCCTGTGTGTGTGTGTGTGTGTGTGTGTGTGTGTGTGTACGTACACAATGGAATATTTCTCAGCCATAAAAAAAAAATAAAATCTTGCCATTGGCCGCAACATGAAGGGACCTAGAGATTACCATACTATGTGAAGTAAGTCATAGAGAAAAAGACAAATACATGGTATCACTTATGTGTAGAATCTAAAAATAATACAAATGAATCTATATACAAAACAGAAAAAAACTAACAGACATAGAAAACAAACTTATGATGAGCAAAGGGGAAAGGGGAGGGGGGATACATTTTAAGTATGGGATTAACAGAGACAAACTACCACACATAAAATAGATAAGAAACAAGAATTTACTGTATAGCACAAGTCCTCACTATATTCAATATCTTCTTATAGCCTATAATGGAAAATAATATGTGTATATATATATATATATATATATATATATATGTAACTTTGATGTATACTTGAAACTAACACACTGTAAATCAGTTATATTTCTATTTAAAAATTAAAAATTTTGAAAATTAAAACGTGAAAATTATTTTAGCTCATAATCAAGATTCTTCACAAATACAAAAATACAAATTCTATTTTTCACATATAATAAGTGGAGTTAGAATCATTAATTCTTTTTTTTTTTTATTTTCTGTCTTTTGTCTTTTTAGGGCTGCACCTGTGGCATATGGAAGTTCCCAGGCTAAGGGTCAAATCAGAGCTGTAGCCGCCAGCCTACTGCACAGCCACAGCAACACCAAATCTGAGCCATGCCTGCGACCTACACCACAGCTCATGGCAACCCACTGAGAGAGGCCAGGGATCGAACCCGCAACCTCATGGTTACTAGTTGGATTCGTTTCCGCGGCACCATGGCGGGAACTCCTAGAATCATTAATTCTTAAGAACAATTTTTGGGATATTTTTGGGTTACTTTCATAGAATAATTCTAAGGTGTTGTCATCTCCAACAATCAGAACTTAGGCTATGCCTGGAGATCAGCGTGAAGAAGACACAGGGATACTGTGTCTTCTTCAAGACACATAATGGCTAATGCTGTGACAAGCAAGAGCCCCAGGGCAAACTCAGGGTCTATCTATTATTAGAATTGTGAACAAAGGAAACATGAAAAAGCATGGGGGGCAGACACTATAGATAAAACTTACCAGGACCGCACAAGCCTGGGGGATTATGATTAACAGAGTCTGTTCTAACAATCATCAGATCTTATCTCAGACAGGCATACATTAACCTTTACAGCAGGCCTGTTTGTTCTCCCTCACAGGGCCCATAAGCCTTAACTGTCTAAAGTTCTTTCCTAGCATAACCTTCTTGGCATTCCAAGAGGAGGTCGTGGTTTTCCATGACCTCTATATTCTATTCTCTTTCCTTACTCTAGCTGCGTGCTTTCAAGCTTGAGGCTATGGCCTTGTTTTCTTCCACCCACACTAAGGTTCTTCTCCTAAGGGATATTTTATTCTTCTAATAGAATTTCATAAGGGTATGGTTTCTTTTCCTGAAGAACTTTCCCTCTTTAAGGTCAATATGACTTGTTACAGATTTTAAATGTTTTATTGTATTTTGGTATGTCCATTGCTTATTAGTTTCTGGTACTATTTATGTAATTGAGAGAAAAATACAGTCCCTGTTAGTATGGCTTGTTATCATCTGGAAGACACTATTAACAGGCATATTTTACACACATACACACACACACACTACACTACACTACTGGTAAATGAATCAATCCAGAATTTCATATACCAAAGCCTATTCATCACTTGTTATAGTTTCAGCCACATTGCTGAGAATTGGGACCATATTCCTGAGAATTGGGAGTGAGGGAGGAGATAGAGTGTTATTTTAATTTTCATTCATTTTCACTTTTATTTGGTTAATTTACAATGTGAATGAGTGAAATGTGTATTTTAAAAAGAAAGGGATAGCCTATTTTACTCTCTCTAGGTATATGCAAACCTCTTGAAACCAATTAGGTGTCAACAAATTGTTAATTATCCTGGGTTCACCACCTTTTGTAAAGCCTTTCAGAGTAAAAGGGAGGTGTGGCTTAGCTCACAGCAGGTTCAAACAGCCCTCTAATTGACAAATTTTATACTCAGCAGTTGGGTTGGCAAGAGAAGTTAAATCACATTTACTCTCCTTCCATAGAAGAAAATGAATGGACTATTACATATATCTTTCCTTCAATTATGAAGCAAATACCTATTGATTCTCTGGTTTAAGCTTCAGGGATCTGTGGTAAACAAAAGAGGCAGTTGTCTCATGAAGCTTATATTATTTCTTTGTGAAAAAACACCGTCACTTCCCCATTTACAACAACTAAGAGAAACCTATTGTAGGATACGTCATAAAACTCTAAAGACTCAGAAAGCCCTATACATTCACTCAGGCTAAAACAATTAACAAACTCCTCCTAAGGCCAGCCCCACACCACCAATAAAACACTGGCTTTTCCCAGCTGCAACATCAAGTCCAAGATTTTCATTTCCCTTTGAAGGAAACACCACCACCACTTTCCTATTACTATCATTGACTGAAATAAAAATGCCCAACTTGAGAACTGTGAGTTTCAGTTTTATTCAAAAATCTTACTGAGGACTATAGCCTGGGATACAGCCTGTAAGTTAACTTTAGGGAACTGTTCCAAAGAGGAAGGTGGAGAGGCCAGAATACGTGGTGATTTTTGTCTAAAAGGTGCGTGCAATCCAATATACATCTTATTAGTGACCACTGCTAGTCATGAAGAATAGATATCTCAATTAATAAGTTCAGTACTTTTCTACGTATGGGAAGATGCAAGAATCCATGTTTGTAAATATTTTTCCTGAAATATATCTAACTATCTAAGGACCTATTTTGCTGTTTCTCAAAGCCAGAGTCCCTCATGTTGTTCTTTGCCATGAATTCCTTTCAGGATGTACCACAGGTCAGCAACTTCAGTAGCTAATAATCTATGTAGAACTGTACAGTGAGTTACATTCCTTGTTTTACACCACTATCACACAATGGAACATGGATTACACTGCAACTGACACTTTCCCATAGAATCAGTTAAGAATTTATTCCTGGTACGTCAACTACACTCCAATAAAATTTTAAAAATTAAAAAAAAATAATTTATTCTTGGAAAACTTGAAGTACCATTAGTCATTTTAACACGTTCTGTAGAAAATATCCTGAACCAGGAACCAAAAGCCCTAGGTTCTGATTCTTGCTCTTATTCTTAATAGCCAACTAATGTTGGGCAAATTTTAAACTTCTCTTTTATTTCCCTCTAACTGTAAAATAGAAATGATACTATATCTTATTCACTTAACAGTATTAGCATAAGGCTTAAAAAGAAACTACATGTGAAATTAATTTTAAAATTAATAATAATAAATGTAGGACATTTAAAAATCACTACGCCTTCACTTGACAAAATGGAAGTAATCATGTTTATAATCCTCCTAGTATAATTGTTCAGCTGAAATAGCAGTTTTCAAAGTATAGCCCAGAAACACTTTGTGGCTCCTCACATCTTTTAGGGGTCCGTCGCATCAAAACTATTTAGTTAATACTACTACTAAGAATTATTCGCCTGTTTTCAGTCTCATTCTGTCATGAGTATATAGTAGATTTGTCTATAAGCTATGAGGGCACTTGTATCACAACAGGTTAAATGCAGAAGTAGATAGGATAATCCAGAATAGTCTTTTATTCATCCAGATAATAAAGAGATTTTCAAAAATATTTTTTTTAAAGTACCATTCTCCTTGGAGCTCTTTTTGTTTTGGAGAGTTATTCGAAAATTTCCTAAAATGTGTATTTATATTACTATTTATTGAGTTTATCATTGTTTCTTTTGAATTACATCATACATTTTTTAACATTTCTCAATTTTAATTTCTAATAGAGTGACTTTTAATAAATATAACTTATATAAGTCCTTAGAGGTCCTCAATATTTTTTAAGAGTGTAAAGGCATCATGAGGCAAAAAGAACTTTGAAAAATATGTAGTATAGCTAAAAGGATATGCAGAAAGAAAATTTGTACCTGTCATCACATACATAAAAATATTGGAATAATTGCTGCATTAGAATTAAGTATAAATTTATAAATTGATCCATATAATTTACTAGCTCTTCCCTACTTTGTGTTCCAAAGAATCTATTTCAATACAAAAGTTTTTAATACAACATTTTCTAATATAGGGTTCTGCTGACACATTTTTGTGCATTTAAAAACTAGTGGACAACACTAAATAATGGCAGAAGAATAGAAATGAAATTGATGTGTCCATAATTAAATTGCATAACTAAATATTAACCAAAATCACTGCATTATTTATGCTGAGAAGAGTCTTAATATTCAAACTCTTTCTGGGGGGAAATGCCATATTAGTGACAAGAAAATTTCTGTCACATACAAGTTAAAAGTTGAAGACTGAGGCTATTCATCTCCTTCCTCTCTTGCTTTGGGAGCTTAGGGACATTGGATCAGCAAACTTGGTACTCGTATCTGGGGTTTTAAATCCTAAAACAATAAAACAAAGACAAAGAGAGACTGAATTTACAGCAGTGGTGGCTTGTGTTGAGAATATAGCAGTGAGATGGTAGCTATCTGCTTTATAGCAGTTGGTAGCCATGTGTCCAGTGGATTTGGTACAAAAGACTTGATATTGGCTCTTTTCTCATCAGCCTACTCTCCCTTGGTTCAAGTCCTAATTCTGAGTCTGATTCTATAGCCTTCCTATGGATGCTGCAAGTTAACTTATACCCATCAAGGTATCATCCTACCTGCTTATTTAGCCAAGATTGTTTTCTTGTGGTTTGCCACCCAGAACCCTGCAAATCCTGGCTGTGCAGTTAGGTAGATTTGAGCATTTAATTCTCTACTTCTTCTATATACGAGCTGTATAAATAATAACAATAAGCTGTATAAATAATAATAAGCTGTATAAATAATAAAATAATTTACCTGAATTTACTCAGCTATATACCTGCTGAGTAAATTCAGGTAAATTATTTTAAACCCTAAAGAAATAAAAATAATAATCATCTCTTTAGTTTTGATTTTTTAATCTGTATATCGAGAGTATTATTATGAGTATCAAATGAGGTAATGCATATAAAAACTTGGCACAGTGTCTGTACACTTGCAGTGGATTTGAGACATGGTGAGGAAAAAAGCCTACTTCAGAAATAAATTTAAGATTCATATGTGTGCATACAGAAAGCAGGACATATCATTCACATTGTTTAAACATATCCTTTCCTGAAGGCAAATGTAGAGCTTAATAAAAAATGACCAATGACTTTTCTACTAGACTCTTGATTCCTTCCATCCACTTTTGTTGGCATATCAAATTATCATTTCTGGAGTTCCCATCATGGCTCAGTGGAAACGAATCCAACTAGAAACCATGAGATCGCATGTTCTATCCCTGGCCTTGCTCAGTGGGTAAAGGATCTCGTGTTGCCATGAGCTCTGCTGTAGGTTGCAGATGTGGCTCTGATCTGGCGTTACTGTGGCTGTGGCATAAGCCAGCAGCTGTAGGTCCAATTAGACCCGTAGCCTGGGAACTTCCATATGCCATGGGTGCAGCCCTAAAAAGCCAAAAAAAAAAAAAAGATCATTTCTCCTTTTTACTTAGAAACTCATTTTAATGTTGTTTCTCAAAGCAATGCTATCAGTATTTTGAGCGGGACCAAGTCTTGATCACACAGTACTGCCCCAAGCATAGAAGGAATTTATCATTACTGACCCTTGCCCACTAAATGTATGACAACCCAAGACATCCCTGGGGACAATTCTGTCTCCAAAGAGAACAACTGCAAATCTTGATTGTTTCACAGAACATTAGCACAGAAACCTATTTTAAAATACTTTAAAAATGATTAAGTACGAAAAACTGAACACATTTAATATAAGTGGTAATGTTCCCAGACTGAGAATTAGTATTTTGAGGAACCAAATACTAAAACTCATAATGATCTTAGCAAATTAACAAATAAAAACAGATTCATTATACCATGTACAAGATTAAAGTCACTGAAGAAAAGTCTATTCATATTATTGTGAGAAAATGTGAGAACATATAACCAAGCTTTACTCTAAAGTTGAGGTGCCTCAGAATCACCTTGGGCTTAATATAAATACGGGCATTAAACTCTTTGCTAGAATGATCAAATTGGAATCACATAAAGTAGGCCAGGGCATAAATATTTTTAAACCACAAAAACATGGTTTGTAAATGTAGAATGCCCTAAAGCTGATGAATTTTTGTAAGTTTCCCTAATTCAACATAAATAATAAAAGGTTTCTACCACACAATTCATCAGCACCTACTACATGACTAGCACGATGCTCTTAGCATAAAGATAAAGAAGATATAGCTACAAATTCCAAAGTCTTATTATTTTAGCTATGGGAAATAGACATTAAATAATAGATGTACATAATATGATGAGAATTTTAAAAGCCAAAAAAAAAAAAGAAAGAAAAGGTGGGGGATGGGGGAGCTGGTAAGTACAAAGCTAGGACCAGAACTACATCCTAGAGGATTGGATGGATTTTGATGAGGGATAGATATGAATTAACACGGCAGAGGATAGAGTTTTGCTTTTCATAAGAAACAGTTGTGCAATATGCACAGGTAACACTGAATGACTATAAAAGAATGACATCTGTATTGGTCAGGAGGTTAGAAACTAATATAAATGCAAAGGCTGATCATTGCTGTTTTGACCAAATTAAATAATTACTTAACCAAAAACAAAATTTAAATTCAAATGCATTCTAACTTGAAAATGCAAGCAGATATAGCAGAAATAATATTTATTAAAACAGATACGAATTCATCAGTTAGGAAAGCAATACTGGATTTCCCTAGAAAATTAGTGCATATTCTCCCAGTGTCAAATTTTCCCTCCCTCCCTCCTCCTTTCCTTCCTTCCTTTCTTCCTTCCTTCTTCTTTTTCTCTTTCAGCTCATACTACCATATTACAAAGCAGAAAGCAAGAGATGAACTTTTTAAAAAATTATATCAAGATAAATCAAGCTATAGCTATATTTTTAACTATAGTTTGTCTCTGAAGTGCAAAAAATGCTCCCCTTGTAACTGTCAAATCTACTATAGTCTTTTCCATGAGTCACAAAAACCCCGTTTTTCATGTATTTATCAATCTTAGAGACAAATAATAATCTTGACAGAAGATATTCCTTTTTAGGAATTCCTTTACCTATAAAGAACAATTCTGATCAAATAAACATTACCTATATTTATAATAGTTTCTGTGAAATTTATAATAGACCACATTTTAAGTTTTTTTTAATATATTCCCTCCCCCACCTCCCCCACCCCCCGCCAAGGGGTAGAAAGAATGGTAGTATATAGTATCACATATAACAACACATATATGTTGGGATCTTATAGCTCATGGGGAATATAATGAAAGTAATGGACACATTCTCCTAGAAAAATGCACATATGCATAGTTGGAAATCACATTACAGAGTTCAAAGAGGCCTTGGTATCATATTGCAGGTAAGAAGTGTCATCGATGGAAAGAACATGGATTCATCTAGGGATGGATTCCAGAACTACCTATCTGCCTGACCACAGACAAGCTATTTACTCTCTCTGTGTGTCTGTTGTCTCGAGTTAAAATGGAATAGTAACTCAATCAACCTAATTAGACAGTTGTAGGAATTAAATGAAATAAGGTTTCAGCATATTGTTTGCTGTCATTGTCATTATCACCATCATCACAATCAATTATAATTATTATCTCTAAAATATTAGCACCACCTCATAGAGTTGTGCACAGAACAAGACAAATTTTGTAAAACATGTGGTTGTTCTTGGCAAATTCTCAGTACAACTTAGCTATCACTGTCATCATGCTTTTGGTTTATTCCCTCTAATGTAAACTTGAGAAAATGGACGCTGTGGCTCTCTGATGTAACAGGGAAAGATTTTATTATTCTTGGATGGTGATATAACGAACCTTTATAAACCATGCTGGGTTTTGGCAAGAATTACATTTTTAAAATGAATACACTTTTAAAATAACTCATAATATGAATATGTGTCAAAAACTGTATTAAACTCATTCACTAACGAGGGACCCAGTAAATAAGACTGGCTCAGAGGAGAATTTGAAAAACAAAGATGCAGCCAGAGATGCTCAAATGAATTTTCTATGGCAAAACTGGTTAATACCCTATAGGAAAATATTATGTAACAAGTGCTCTCTGTTTTAGATGGGTATTACTTGTAGATTCAACTTCTTTAACAGATAGAGGCCCATTCAAACTGTTTACTTCTTGTATGGCTTTTGGTAAATTGTGACTTTCAATATATTGTTCCATTAAATATGGATTATCAAATGTGTTAATTATAGAGTTGCTCCTAAGATTTCCTTACTATTATTTCAATATACACAGAAACTTGCAGTGATGTCCCTCCTTTCATTTCCGATATTAGTAGTGTGTTTCTACTCTCTCTTTCCCTCTGTTAACCTGGTTAGAAGATTATCAATTTTACTGATTTTCTTTTCAAACCAAATTTTGGTTTTATTGATTTCCTCTATTGGTTTCTTCTTTCTAATCTCATTCATTTCTGCTCTAATTTTTATTGTTTTCTTTTCTGCTTACCTTGGATTTAATTTGCTCTTCTTTTTCTTTTTCTAATATTACTAGATCTTTCTCCTTTCTAATTTATGCATTTGGTGCTATGAATTTCTTTCTAAGCATTGATTTTGCTGCACCCCACAAATTTTAATTAATTTTATCTTCAATTAATTCAAAATAATGTTTATTTCTCCTGAGTTTCCTTCTTTAACAGCATTGTTATTTAGAAGTGTTTAATTTCCAAGTATATTGGGATTTTCCATTCATCCTTCTGTTACTGTTACCTATTCAGTCCCAATGTGATCTGAGATCAGATAATATATGATCCCTATTCTTTTAAATTTGTTAAGATGTGCTCTATGACCCACAATGTAGTCTATCCTGGTAGGTATTCTATGTGACCTTGAGAAGAACATGGAATCTACCATTCTTGGTTAACATAGATGATGGAAGTCAATTATATCCAGCTGTTTGATGGTATTGTTGAGTACAACCTTGTCCTTAGTGATTTTTTTCTACCACTGATCTGTCCATTTCTGATAGAGAAGTGCTGAGGTCTCCAATTATAATAGCAGATTCATCTACTTCTCCTTGTGGTTCTTTTAGTTATCACTACATGTATTTGATATTCTCTCATTAGACGCATAGACATTAAGAATTGTTATGGTTTCTTGGAGAACTGATCCCTCCCTGTACCATTAAGCAATGTTCTCTTCAATTTCCCTGGGATTCTTCACATCTCAGAGTGGTCACCAAATCCTCTCAGGGGAGTCCCCATTGCCTTCTAAAACACCATAATTGTCTCTGAAATGACATCCCTACTTTGTCTTCCCTATGCAGCATTCCTACAAAGCTGGAATTTTGTCACTCGACCAAATCCCTTCAAACTCCTGATGGAAATATTCAACATCCTTAGCCTGTCATTGGGCCTTAAGTTAATGTAGCCCAAGCCCACCTTCTCCCCCAGTCTCTCCCCTTTCTCCTTTACTTTTGAAGGATAATTTTACAATATACAGAATTCCAGGTGGGTGAGTTTTTTTCTTTAATACTGAAAATACAGGTAAGGTACTTTTCTCCTCTGGCTTCTTTCAAGATTTTTTCTATTTGGTTATCTTAAGTTTGAGTATGTTTGTATGTTAGCTTCTGTTGTTGTTTTTTCTTTCTTGCATTTATCCTGCTTGGTATTCTCTGAACGACCTGGATATGTGGTTTGGTATCTGATATTAACTTGAGGATGTTCTTAGTCATTGTTGCTTCACATATTTTTTCTGTTCTTTTTTTCTCTTTCTTCTCCTTCCAGTAGTCCCATTATACATATATATTAGTTACGGTTCCTCAGAAAAACAGATCAAAGATTATTGTAATATATATATATATATATATATATATATATATATATAATACACATATATACATGTATATACATATATAGGCATTCTTACATAGATATAGTAAATGTGTGTGTATATATATATATAAATAAAATAAAGAGATTTATTTTGAGGAATTGACTCACAATTCTGGAGGCTAAGTTCCACAGTCTACTGTCTATAAGCTGGAGACCCAGGAAAGCCAAAGGTATATATAGTTCATTCTGAGACAGGCACAAAGGGGAAATTCTTTCTGCTACCTTTTTTTTCTGCTCATGCCCTCGATGAATTGGATGCTGCTCTCCCACATTGGGGAGGGCAATCTGCTGCATTCAGTCTACTGATTCAGACGCTAATGTCATCCAGACACATGGCCATAGATATATCCGGAAATAATGTTGAGCCATGTATCTGGTTACTTCATGATCCAGTCAAGTTAACACATAAAGTTATCACACATCACAATATATGTTACACATTTTATAGTGACCCCTGTTCTTTTTCTTTTTCTTTTTTTTTTTACAGTCTTTTTTCTCTTTGCTTTTGTTCTGTAAGCTTCCAGGGAGGGTAATATCCTGAAGCTCAGAGGCTATTTCCTCATCTGCGTCCAGTCTACTAATGAGTTCGTCAAAGGTGTTATTAACTTGTATTGCAAGTATTTTTTTTTATCTGAAGTATTCCTTTTCCATTCTTAGAATTGCCTTGTCTCTACCTACATTCTCATCTATTTATGCATATTATCCACTTTAACCATTTGAGCCCTTAGTATATTAATTATAGTTTTTTTTTAAATTCCTGGTCTGAGGAGTTCCCACTACGGTACAGAGCAAATGAACCTGATTAGTATCCATGAGGATGCAGGTTCAATCCCTGGTCTTGCTCAGCAGGTCAGGGCTCCGGCATTGCTGTGAGCTATGGTGCAGGTCACAGGCATGGCTCAGATCCTGCATTGCTGTGGCTGTGGTGTAGGCCAGCAGCTATAGCTGCAATTTGACTGCTAGCCTGGGAACTCCCACATGCCACAAGTATGGCCCTAAAAAAAAAGCAAAAAAAAAAGAAATTCCTGGTCTGATAATTCCAACATCCATGCGATATCTAAGTGTGATTCTGATGCTTTCTCTGTGTCTTCAAACCGCCCTTTTTTTTTTTTTCCAGTTTTTATGTGCTCTGGGTAATTTTTTTTTTCTTCTTATCCAAATATGACATACTGGGTAAAAGGAGATGCTATAAAAAGACCTTTAGTAATGTGGTAAGTAAGTGTGAGGGAGGGAAATGTGTTATAGTCCTACGGCTAGGCCTCAGTTCTTTAGCTATATTATCAGCCTGTGTCTCTATACTTCTCAGTTTCTCCTTCCTTTTAGTGGAACAGGATGATTTAGCTGAACTGGGGTTGAGTCGGTAAGGCTCTGATAAAAAACAAATCATTTAGGCTCTGGTAAAATAGATTTTCTTGAATGAAAGCCTTGTTAAGAAGGACAGAATCCTCTGACCTAGTTCAAATGGATTCTTTGTCCCCTCCTACTATGGAAAGCACAAGGGGATTTTTCTCTAATGTTCACTGTGAGAACCTGGTAGGGCTCCTGGAGGTAAAATTCACACAAGTGTGTAGATCCCCAATGACTGTGTCTCTATAGCGGTTTTATCTCTAGACTTGTTTACACTGAGCCTCCGCAGTTTGTCAATTACAGTTCAAGTTTTCATACCCTGGCACCAGCTCCCACAGAGGTTTCTCCTCCAGGTTTTGCTCTGAATCTAAGTTGTGATTCTCTGTATCTGCCTGTCTGTCTTTCCAATTATGGGGACAGTGGTTTGCCCCATGACATCACTTCTCTGACAGATCCAGGAAGAACTGATGATTTTTCAGTTAGGTCAGCTTTTTATTTGTTGTTAGAACAGAGTGCCAACTTCCAAGTGCTTTACATGCTGGATTGGAAATCCTTCTGTGGGTTTTTACTGTGTGGTTTTACTGTCAAATTTTCCCACTTGTACGTCCACACATTTGCTCCAGATGACCCAGAATTGCCATTGTCACTTCTAGAATTGGGAAAACAATCTTTTTAAATTAAACATACTGTCTTTCTGGTTATATTAAATATCATAGGTATATTATTACTAATGGGAAAATGCTACAAATACAGCATCTTTTCTTTCACAAAGAGATAAATGTGAGAAAAAAAAATCTATGTATTTAAACCATTTCTTCTTGTTCTTAGGGACTAAATAGTTTTCATCTTTTTAAAAGCTATCTTTACCTATATGTAGGCATTATGACAAATTCTACTCTCAATTATTTTTGAAAACAGTTTATTAAGCAGAGGAAAACTAAACTTGAAACTAAAACTTTTAACATGATATTGTTACCTAACCAAACTTGGGTCCACTTACCTATGCACAGTAAAGCCAATCTACTGATGCTGGGTTGTGGTGAAGGAAGGTGCAGCATTTAATGCAAGGCACCAAGTAAGGAAACCAGGCAGCTCAAACTCAAGACACCCAAACTCCTCAATGGGTTTTGGAAAAACAATTTTAAAGGCCAGATTACAGGGTATGTGACCAGCTACTGCACGATTCTCTGATTGGCTGTTGGGGAGGTGATAGAGTGGCATCACAGGGGTTAACATTATCAGCCCTTAGGCTTCAGGAAGCCATCAAGTAATTAGTTTCTTCCACTTGGTGGGAGTTTTAGCATCTGTAAAACAACTAAGAAATGTGTATCTGATACTGTTATACAGGCACTTCAGAGAGGAGCCAAAGCAGAAAATAAAGTGAAGAGGGGAGGGGTCATTGTCCGTCCCAAGAAGCCACCATAGGGTTCTTCTAGGTTATAATACTGAAGTACATAAAATTTTGTCCAGGTAATACAAGATATTAACATATTTAAAATGAATTAAAATGTTAATGGGAGTAAGTTCATGGAGACAAGATATCTAATTTTAGTGATTCAGCAAAGCAGCTTTGTCTGATTTTTGTCCGTTTTGCGTGTGTGTGTTTGTAGCTAACTGTTCTATACATAAAAATCATCTTAATCTATTTTAAAATATTCAAACACCTGCAATAACACATAGTCATAAGGCTCTTTTATTATCAAGTTATTCATCTCTCAGCTTGTCTTCATTATAGGTCTATTGGAAGAGTTCACCCTTAGCCCTATTATCTTAGCAGTTAATTAAAATATTCGTGCTATTGAAATGCACTGTATAGTCTCTATGAATTAGAGGATGTCAAATATTGTAGTTTGCTTAGAGTAGCCAGGATTCAATTTTTTTTTTCATTCCTACTATTTCATACTTGCTGTGATTTAGAAAAATTGCTGATGCATCAATTAATGCAAATTGTATAAAGCCTTCTATAATTTAGGCTTAAAATACCAGATACAGCCATGGAGCTTTGTATTTTCATGAGCTACAACTTAAAATATGGGGTTCAATTTTCATTTACCTAATGTTCCCCAGTAATAAAGACGTGTCTATTAAGGACATCTGTTACAATTTGCTAAGCTCTAATTTTAACGGGAAATGATAGAGTTCATGTCTGTAAGATTAGAGGTTATGGACTAGGTCTTTACACTGGTTTGGCGTCCTTGATATAATGTTCTGCCAGCCAACCTAATATATTCACAAAGGGCTCAAAGTCTTGGTTCTGTAGTCCAAAAAAAAAAAAGAAAGAAAGAAAGAAAAAAGAAAAAACTTTTCTATCTTGTCACTTTGTACATTGTCTGGTTGAAAATCTGTCACCACCTGCTAGGAAATAATATTTTGTTTCTCTTTTTTAAAAGCACATGAAGAGACAAGAAACCAGTGAATAATTACACAGTAAAATATATTTTACCAACTGACTATGAGAGGAAGGAAGGAAAAAAGAGAAGAGAGGCATAGATATGGAAATCTCTAAAGCTCTGCATGTTTCCCAAGGCCTCCTGTAGAGCCTGTGGCCTCTCACTGATGTTCAGGTTTTAGGTATTTTTCTCTAGGCAAGGGCTGGGTGATGAGGGTGAGGAGGGAACCAAACCTTTCCCTCCTCCTTCCTCTCTTGAACTGACAATCTACAGATAGTAAAGAGAATGCATCTGAGAAAACAATTATATCTGCCAACATCAGCAACTGTAACAATGAAATCCTCCTTTTCTCTTTATTCAAGCCTAACTTAAGCACTCCTTTTGAATCCAAGTCCTTAATGTCATTTATGACTCTCACGGGTATTTATTTTAGCTGAATATCTTGCATTTGCTATGCCAAGAACAATCTTGAATAAAAAAGATTCCTGTCACTATTCAGGCTTCAACAAAAAGCAACCAAGTCAGTAAATCACTAAATGGAACTACCAACTTCCTATGACATGCATGAATAATGCCTTAGCAGCCTGCTCACCGGAGATTCAAATGGGAGTAAATACGGCCCTGTAAAAGTATGCCTAGGCAAGCTGAGCCCAGAATTCTCTCAAAATCAATTTCTCCCTTTTGACATCTGAGTATTTTGAAATGTTCTAACATGAAGCAACAGAATCAAATTTCTTTCCAACTTGCTTTCAGCATAAAGGAAGGAGTATGATAACCAAACTCACCACATTTTAAGTATTGCTGAAAGCCCAACATTCACTTGAGGACACCTTGATGGGGAGAAAAAAGATGAAGGTAAACGGTGGTGCTGAAAACAGAAATTGACAAAAATTGAGCAAGTCATGTTTCACACAATATTTTTTTCAGGTTGGGTAAAGTTGGAAATGATCTTGATCCAGTTCTGTACTGAGGTATAAGAAAGGAAGGTAAATTATCTATGCAGATTATCCTAAAATAGTAATGAGATGATGGAATTTTCAATACGTACAGAAAGTTGATGAATATATTTTATTGTGGTCAGTCCTATTAGAACCATCCTTATTTAGAAGCTCATTCAACAACACCATAAGCAAATCCCATGTACATGTTGCTCTATGTACTTAAACCCCCTAAGGAAGGAATAGAAGGTCATTCAAATGTGTTCTTTTTCCCTATTAGTCCCACTGTGCTTTTAGTTGCCTTCTCTTCTTTCGATATAATAAGCTGAGTTAAATCATTATATGTTGTCGCCAAACATAAATGACCACTTTCCATACTTATAAATGTATGTTCTGCTTTGTGTTTCACCTTCCTCAAAAATATTTTTACATTAAATTGACCTCCTACCAAAACGACAAGGAAACTTTCAGATTCTAGAAAGAAATAAGGTGAAATTTTTATGGCCTATTTAATCAAACACAATTCTAAAGACAATAGTTTGGAATGGATAAGCAATGAGATCCTGCTATATATATAGCACTGGGAACTATATCTAGTCATTTATGATAGAGCATGATAATGTGAGAAAAAAGAACGTATATATGTATGTGTGACTGGGTCACCTTGCGGTACAGTAAAAAATTGACTGTAAGCCAGCTCTAATGGAAAAAAACAAAAATCATTATTAATGAAAATAAAAAATAAAACACAGGGAAAAAAAAACACAATTCTATTCAATTTTCAACTAAACTAAATTGTTCTTAAAGTATTCCTAAACCCTCAAAATTCTGTGTGCTTTGCTGTTTATTTCAAAATGGTTTAGTGATAATAACTACAGTTTTTATTGTTTATTAATTAACATTCTTATCTTAGATGTTTGGAAAACTTAAAATAATTTCTTATTGGTAATTATAGAGAATTTTAAAATTAAGAATAAACAAGAAAGCCAGGACATTATTTTCAGGCATGTGGCTTTTTTGGTGATTTATAGATTAATCAATCATCAATGGGATTAAAGGCCATTTACACTAAACAAATTGCTTATGGCTGCAGCAAATTGTGTTTTGAGATTTAGTGATAGAGACTATAAATTGCCAGTCATGTTATTAGACATATAAATCAGAGGGTTACTGAAAATTGATTAGCTGACTCCAATTTTTCTGAACACGTTGTTACTCTAGCTTATTATTTTTCTTTCCCAGGTCAAAGCAGTTCAACTCTACAACTGAGTGAAGGAATTCATTTCTATACCTAAGGCTAATAATCAGGGGGGTTGTTTCTGTTTTTCATTTCTATAGTATGTTCTTTAAGATCAAGAAAACTAGATTTTTGCCTTCATATGAAAATTACGGTTTGGGTTTGTTTTTTTTTTTAATTTACTGAGTATAATTATCCCAGGTATGAAACTAGTATAGTTTAATAAAATAATTGCAATGTATTTCTTGTGTTTAATGATGGAATCATGTTATAATAAACCCATAATGAACACGGCCTTGTCCTTCTCCTTTAGCACTTTCTTAAGATCCTAATTATATAATTTACTTGAAGATTGGAGAAATCACAAAAAAAGAGAGTCATGTACTATATATACTTGTGGTGTTGTGAAGAGCTTTATGGTATTAGCCATTATTAAATGATAACTTTTTCTTAAAGTGTGTACAAATTATTTCCTGTATAGATGAATAATTGGTTTGGGGGATTATTCAGGATCCAGACTTGAGTTCTGATTTAGTATGCCAGTTTGCCTGACATTTCTCTCTTCTTATAGCAGTACACTCCATACAAAGTTACTAGAATATTCTTCATATGGCTCTCTTTTTATTATTGTCTTGCTAGAAAATGTCAGTATCATCTTACTTATCTGCAATATAGCTTCTAAGAATTCCATTTTCTCAAACTAGTCTTCATAAACTCTATCAGAACCAGAGTTAATATACTTTATAGAACAGATAAGTGTCAAGACCAAATCAGCAGATAGTAATCTATAATAAACAATTATTAAATAATTTAATTAACTTAAAAACAAACATATTTGAAAATTACAAATAAATTTCAAATATATTACAAAATACCCCATTCTCATCAGCTTTGTAAATTTAAAACCTTGGAAACAAAACTGGGGGGCTGATGAGAGAAAAGAGGTGCACTTCTTTCCTGATACCCTACCACTGAGCTACACTGCTGAGCAGTGTAAATATACAAGTTAAGGTGAGAATCTTTGGAGTTAGAGAAACACGAGTTCAAATTTTAGCTCTTACCTACTGGCTATATGACAATGGAAAACTTGTTATTTCATGCATGTAATAATTTGTGGCTTGAACTTTGCAAAAGATGGATGTAAAGTCATAATTTTGTCCCTTAATTCTCCAAATATATTAAGAGCTCATGTTCCCAGTAGAATATACAATTTTTTGAGCAAAGATGTAGAGCAGAATGCTAGTACTGTTTCTTACATATTCATTCTGTATTTAATCATCATAAATATCATGACTTAGATATGCAAGCTGAAGTTTTGAACAAAAATACATATCCAATTAATTCTATCACAAATACAAATACCAGCAAACTATTTCAATCTCCAAGAAAAAGAGGGATATTTAGTTAATTCTTGTGTTTTCTTTTGACTCTTCGTGTTAGCCTTTACGAGTACTTTAATTAATCTAACCTCTCCATGTTCAGGACACAGAAATGTACAAAGGGACCATCCAACTTTATGTATTATTATAGATTTTTTAAATAAGTATTAATATTCATATTTTACCTATCACTTGGTTGCAGAATAACATTTATGTACAAAACTTCAGGATGCTGGAGGTGGTAGGCTTTAAAAAAAAAAACATGATATGAGTGATTTCTTCTGAACAAAAGGTTTTTCAAAATGCTGTTATGGTTAAAAATGTCAAAAATGTGGTAAATGTTCTGAGGGTTTCACTAAATCACAAACCTTTCTGCAGGTTTGTGTTCTTTCTTTTTTTTTCTTTTTTCTTTTCTTTTTTAATCTATATGAAGTTCCCCATGGGTACACTACTTCATATGAACTGTTTTTCCAATGAAATAAAATAGTCATTTGGCTCAAGGAAATAAAAAGATGTTGTTATTCTTAGACATTACACCAATATTTGCTTTGGTTATATTATAATAGAATTTCTTTTATAGAAGCCAACTGAGGAGGAAAAAAAATACCTTCAAAATTATAACAAAGAAAATCCCTCCAAAACTGTATATTTTTAATCTATACATTTGAGGAGATATACACTCAGAATAATCTCAACAATTCCAGCTACAATAAATTACATTAGTGTTTTCTGACTGTCAAATATTTTTTTTTCCCTTCTATTTGAACAGTTTCCTAACTAAGGGGTTGATATTTTCTGGCACTGTAAAATAGAGCAAGGCCAGGCATAGTCACTAGCACTGAGATACCAAGGGTGTAAAAGAATTATTAAAACTTTCCTGAGAGCTGAACAACCAAAGTTGATTTTGGACTCTGTAGCTTTCACCTACAAGGATTAATAAAGCTCATAATTCAAGTGACTTGCAGGTACAACATGAAAGTGATAAAGTCACAGATAGAGAGGCCAGTCTTCCTTGGAAGACTCATCAAATCTGCCACAGTGAGCGTTTCGACAACACATTAAGCCATGATTAATTTTAGTCTATACTTCCCCAACAACAAAAAAAATCTGTTGATGGGGTATTGCTTGGTTTAATATTCCTTTATCTCTTCTTATTTTCCTACTTCTAAGCGATCTCCCACTGCATTTCCTACTTGATATTAAGGTAGAGTTTATGGTGAGCAAAATTTATATTGTCAACTCTGTAAAACAAGATAGGCACCAGATATTTAGTTCTTGAATTATCACACTGAGCTGAGGTCAGCTCATTAATCTTCTATTTTCACCCCAAGATTCCAAATCGACACACTTATGCAATTTAGCAGTTATAGAAATGATTAATAGGTTTCGCTGGTGCTAACCTAATTGCTATGACACTAAAGACAAGAACGTTATAAAAGATAAAGCATTGAGACCAGAATTACCTCCCTTCTAGGTAGCAATCAGCTGTTAAAGGCACTTCTTGAACTCCTTTGAGCAATAAACAAATTGCTATTGCCAAATATGGTTTTTGGCTTTTTGGATTCAACTAGAAGACAGTCTTATTAACGTATCTTCATGCCCAGCTCATTGTTTTCTGTCTTGTCTACAGTTTCTGTTTTCCAGTTTACCTGGGAAGAAAATCCTTGAAAAAAAATTCTAAATAATACTTTTATATTACACCTCCATTGTGTCATATTTTCACATAAGCCATAGTCTCAAACTTTTTAACGTATACTGAATGAATATGCACATGTATTTAGTAAATAAGAAGTGGAGTAGAGGAGTTCCCATCATGGCACAGCAGAAACAAATCTGACTAGGAACCATGAGGTTTTGGGTTCAATCCCTAGCTTCACTCAGTGGATCAAGGATCTGGCAGACATAGCTCGGATCTGGTGTTGCTGAGGCTGTGACGTAGGCAGACAACTGTAGCTCTGATCTGACTCCTAGCCTGGGAACCTCCATATGCCAGCAAGTGCAGCCCTAAAAAGCAAAAAAAAAGACGACGATGAAGCAGTGGAGTAGAAAATAGGCAATAACTTGAAAAATCCATGCATTAGTCCTGCTTGTGATATAGGATAGGAAACTATGCCATCCCCAAAACACTATGTTGGTATAAAGATGATTGTGAGCTGAAAGCAACTGAGAAGAATCAGGTGTAAGAAAATACTTCCACCTTCTCCTTCTTTGTCTTAAAGGAGGACATAAATTTGTGTTTGTTTTCTTTTTCGGCTGCCCCACAGCATGCGGAGTTCCTGGGCCAGGGATTAGATCCAAGCCACAGTTATGACTCACACCTTTGTTGCAGAAACACTGGATCCTTTAACCCACTGTGTCAGACCAGGGGTCAAACCTGCATCCCATTGCTGCAGAAAAAAACACCAATCTCATTGAGGACATAAATTTGTAAAGGAGTTTCCCCTCCTTTCTTTACCAGGAAGGACAAAAGCTAATCTTTGAGGAGAACTCCAGAATTCTTACAAGCCCAAAGAAAGCATGAGAAGAATCTACAATAGCAAACTTTACTAACTAGCCCTTATTTTCCTTATCTGGTAAGGAAAATTTGCCTTCCACAATTTGGCTAATTTTTTCCTTTATTTTGTCACTACTTTAAAAATGCTTTTTTGTTAAGATGCTATATAAGCCCAAGTTCTAACCACCACTTTGAGTTACTCATCACTGAATACTCCAGGTGTATTTGAGATGCACATGTTAATAAACTTTTGTCTTTCTCTTGTTAATGTGTCTTTTGTTAGTCTAATTTACAGATTCCTAGACAATGAATCTAAGATAGGAAGAGGGAAAGAATTTTTTTCCCTACCCTACAGTGCCATCTATATATTTCCAAGAAAAATTGTTTTCCATGCAGTACCTAGAACATTGTTTTCAGTTTTCTAATTGACTTTTTCTGTTTAGAGTACCTAATCACAAAATGTCCCATGGGTTACAAAGCACCGAAAAAAATACATACTACCAACTGAATCATCAAGTATCTGAACAAATCATTTTCTTAAAAAAATTAATGTTTTAAAATTGTTCACATCAAATTGAAATATAACTTTTAATCATTTAAATGAGCATGAGCTGGCAGTTTCTAGAACAAACTGAAGTCTCCTCTTAGGCTATCTTCTATTTATCAAAACCAAGTTCATAGGCAGATGCCTGTATTTTATATTTTAGTCCCCACATAGCAGTGATTGAAACATTCACTTTTAAATTGAAAAAATATGTATGTGTTGACACTGTTGGCTACATGTTCATTCCTATCATCTTAACATAATCTGTAGTACCTGTAATTTTCCCCTAAAATAGAGTTTGTCAGTTAACAGAAAAATATTTTCTCTCCTTTTGTATTTTGTGATTCTAATACTTTATTAAGCTGTTTAAAAAAGACATTCTAGCCTTCTTTAGGTTCTCTACTTGGTGGCACTGCCACCACTGAGTTTTTATTATGTAAATTATTGCAATCTGGTTAGCTCCTTCCGTCTTTTTTCTTAACAAAAGGGGTCTGCAAGGGCTAATCAAAAAGCTTCAATTTACATATTAATGAAGTTTTTATAATGACATTTCCTTCATACATAGGGTGAGCAAAAGGGAGACTTTTTATCTTTTTTTGAGAAAGCAACCACTAAATTTTGATCTTATGAAGTAACTTTGAAACTTTCCAAAGCTGACTGGAATGGCATTTATGTATTTTAATCAGATACAGAAAGCACAAGGTATGAGCATCACACATGTGATGTTTATAAGCAATAATTTCTTATATACATTCATGCACTTGTAATTACACAAAATGCTAAGGACATGCTTGGCAGTGAGGATGCTGTGCACAATCAAGACCTAATCATTTTCAGGAAAGGAAAAACATTCCATTGAAAAAGAGGAGAGACAAGGAGTGTTCAAAAGCCATGTTGAAAGTGTCCAGCTGTTTTCATAGAATATAGGTGATTTCCTGGTGCTAGCAAAATCCAGAAGAAACATTATAACAACTAGAAATGTCTATAATTGCTATAAGCCCAAGTATGAAGATTCACAAAAATAGAATAAGTGGATGAAAGTAGTTAAAACAATCTTCTTAATAATGAGGTACTCTGATTATAAAAGTACTTTAACTCTTTAGAATATGTCACTAAAAACCAAACTGTAAAAACAAATTAACGATCTGTAACTAGATTGTGGTCTCCCACAGATAATGCACTCATAATTGAAAAGACAGCAATTCCAGTATTAATCATTATTTAGCCATTGACATTCTTTGGAAATGCAAGCAACGAGTCAATCTGTATTATTTTTTTTAATATCAAATAAACATATAGGAATAGTATTTGTAACGAGAATTATTATTTCAATGAAAAGCACTCTAAAAGGATGTATACATTTACAAAGGGAAGGGAGAAAAAGAGAAAAGTGACTCAAACATTTTTGTGTGAATTCCTGATTGTATTATTAAAAGTATTTTATGTGAAAAACTTAGTCATTAATTTTAAAATGTCAGTTTTTCCCAAATCCTATCTTTTTTTTCAGAAATTGATGGAAAAAATAATATTTTTAAACATATTTGTAGCAATACTGCTATAATGGTTTATTTTCTCGAAAATGGTTTTATGTTATAAATGACGCTTTTAGTATCTAAAAATCAGTAAAATTTCTGATTTTAATTTTAATAAATAATTATTATATGATAGGTCAACTTAAGTCAGCTTCAGTAAATAAGTTAGATGTTTATTTAGGAAATGAAGGTTAAAGAAAGCAGACAAGACCTATTTTGAATTCATGGGAAAATATTCCAACAAGTGAAATAATAAGACAGGTCTTCTTTTCACAGCAGGACATGAACACCCATTCAATTCAATCAGATGACATCATGCCAAGAGACATTAATCCAACCATTGACTTGTGCCTGCAAGTGCTACCATTTAGACACATGGAACCACTTGCAATCACATCTGGCCACTTGGGCATATGAGTTGGCACAAGCAAGCTATGGAAAGAATGAAGACTCCTGCCCAAACTAGTTTCACCAAATCCTTTAATATAGTGAAGTTATTTCTTTTAACAAAGGACAATCCTAAAACCTCAGAAACTCTCAGCTGAATAGTCAGATACCATTCACAGAAAGTTTAATTTTCTTTTCTTCTTCACTTGAGTGATTTGTTTCCTGAATATCTTCAATCTTGCTACAGGCTTTTGAATGTTGATTTCTCATGTTCAGGCATTGATTTCAGGTTGTACCAATTTACTGAAATTGTACTTAATTTCAAAGAACTCCCACCACTTGCTGGAAGACCAGTTTGTGTGCAAATGGACAAATGACTTCCCTCTAGGAAACCCGACCTCTTTTAACCACAGGTATATATAGGCCTTCCAATGACAGAGAGTAATTGTTCTAATCTTTTGCTTGTTATCCCATGAGTTTCACAATTGTTTCAGTCTCCAAAGGGGAAAAATATTTGGCTTAATTTTGTTTGTTATTGTATTTTTCTATCTCAATGTTAAACATAACTAAGTTAATATACTATTTAAAACATTAAAGTATGAACTCTAAAGAAGTGAATTATGTAAATCGTTAGTTATCAATCTTATTTTTAAAGTATACTGTCATCCAGAATTTAAATGATGCATTAAAACAAATGTGTGGACATATCTACTCACATGAACATGCATACTCACAAACGACAGTAAGTCAGACATAACAAACACTAGACAAATACAATTACCTTCTAATTCTTTCTTTGTAGTCAGCAAATTCTGAGCTACTCTTTGCTGACTTGGTTCTTTTATGAAACCTCACTTTTGAAACTGAGAAGGGCCCTGTGGAGCTCCCAGACATAGACCCTTCAGTGTTCCTCATTTCTTATTTTTAGGGAATAAGCTTCAACACCTAGGACCTCTCTGAGTTCCAAAGGACAGGTTCAAACAGTTGCTAATCAAAGAAGGGAGGTGCTGCAAAGACAAGGGAGGAATAGTCAAATAATATTTAGGCAGGCTCTTTGTTCCTCTTCAAGGAATATATGTAACAATATCTTTGGTTTCTTCTGCAGAACTAAAACCCCTAACAGATGAAAGCCAGAGAGGAAGAACACCAGAACCAGTCCTGGGACCACTCAACACCGAATTTGGAGAAGAATACAAACTTGCATCTACCCTGACCTTTATCTGTGGCCCTATTTTCTACTCCCACACTATAAAACCACTTCATAGTCTCTCCCAAAGGAGGGAGATTAGGGCATTAGCCTGCTCTGGACCCCTCTGCCTGCCAAAGCCATTAAGTTTTTCTTCCCCTTTGCCCAAAACTCAGCACTGGTGGACAGAGGCTGAGCATCAGCAACACTGTGCCTAGTCAGTTTACCTAAACATTACGCTGTGATTATTTCTCCTACAATTCAATTATTACACACAACAGCTGTAACCTGTCAGCTTGTATTTTTCCCAAGAAGGTGTGTTTTGGCTTATTTGTTTTTACCTTAATTCAAAACAGCATTCTCCTTTCCCCATCCAAAGAGGAAAGAATGCTAGATTAGAGAGTAAAAGAATGTTTGACTAATTGCACCTTTGCCCCTCCCCCGCCAAAGTAATAGAGGTTGGCAGAATGTACCACCTCAAAAATATATCTCTTTAGTATAAGGATTATTGTGAGCTAAATATTTTGACAAATTGCAGATACAGAAGCACTCCTGAAAATAGTGTCAAAGTTACCCTTTTGTAAGGAATATTTAAATTTATAAGGGAAACCTCCATTTTTAAGTATCTGTTTCTCTATACCAGGAAAAGAAGGATAAGACTAAATCACAAGAAACTTATCAATGGAGAAGACTTAAATCTGCATAACAAAACTTACTTTTTGTTTACTATGCTTTTTTTCTGGTAACGTCTCCAAAATGTCCTCTATCCCCACCCTAATATTTTTTTTCTTTAGCTGCTGACGGTATTTAGGGTGATGGCTTGGGCTGTCTCAGAAAGTTACTCAGTTTCCCTGGGTATCTCCTATAAATAAATGAGGCATGCATTTTAATATACTTCAATTTTTTTTCTCTTGTTAATCTATCTTATGTTTAAGGGGTGGAGGTCCTCAATCAAGAAATCAGAAAAGTAGAGAGAAAATTCTTTTTCATCCCCTACACTAATACCAGGTATTCAACAGATTTCTGCCAGCCTAGTACTTTTGCTTATATATTTCAGGCTGTTAAAAGGCAACAAAAGAAGCCATTGGTTCAACCAGGCTTTTGCTGCAAAGAACAAATCTGAAAACACATTACGAATCTATTAGGTCAAGCCAACTGGCTAAAAAGCTAAAAATGCTGAACAATACATCCAATGCTAAAGAGCAAACTTATTAGGATTTTATTTGATCTTCTGGTTGACATTGTATTTGTAGGTCACATTTCTTTTTATGTTTAAAGTAAAATGTATTTAAAATATTTAACACAAAGACTTGATACATTTTCTAATGGTACTGGAAAATAATTATTCTACTTTTAAAGGGCTTGCCAGAGCATAACAGACATATCTTCAACAGACAAAAATGTAGACAATTCATCACAAATAAGAATAACAATATGGCTCAGTGGGTTAAGAACCTGGCATAGTGTCTGTGAGGATGTGGGTTGAATCCCTGGCCTCACTCAGTGGGTTAAGGATCTGGTGTTGCTGCAAGTTGCCCTATAGGTCAAAGATGTAGCTGGGATCCTGCATTGCTGTGGCTAAGGCACAGGCCAGCAGCTGCAGCTCCAATTCCACCCCTAGCCTGGAAACATCCATATACCACAGGTATGGTCTTAAAAAGGGGGAAAAAAAAGAGAAAAAAAAGAATAACAACAATGTAGCAATAATAAAATAGCATTACCAGAAAATAGTGACTCAGTTTCCAGAGGGGAGGAAAATCTTTTTTCCTCTACCCTTCTAGGTTTAGTGGCTAAGGGCCCTGTAAATTAAACTGACAAAAGACAGATTAACAAAAGAAAAAAACACATTTAATTACATTAGTATGCACAGGAGTTCACAAAGATATGAGACTCAAGGAGGCAGCCAGAATTTGGGAGTTAATATATTATCCCAAAAAGAAGACAAAGTATGGAGAAGAGGCTAGACAAAACAGGAGATTGGGGGCTTCTAGAGGGGGAAGTATGTTTGGGGAAGATGACTAAAGTCTCCCATTGCCCATGGTAGCATTTCCCAAGGATAATTTGCTTTGTGAGATATTAATATGTATTCTATGAAAAATATTTATATTAACAATATTTTTTCTGATATGTAAAATATATGTGTTATAAGGCTATTACCATGCTACAGTTGTTCTTACGAAGTGTCTTTCCAGAATAGAGAACATTAGGAAACTGCGTAGAAATTCATTTTATTCATAAAATCTGTGTATTGATAGTAAAGGCAGCAAGGTCTTAATTGTCATATATTGCACTGCCTAATTGATTAAGTTGCTTATACTATATATCTTAATATTTCAAAAAATATTTTTGGTATTTGGGTTTTTTTGGGTTTTTTTTTTTGTCTTTTTAGGGCTACCCCTGCGGCATATGGAGGTTCCCATGCTAGGGGTCAAATTGGAACTGTAGCCGCTAGCCTATGCCAGAGCCACAGCAATGCGGGATCTGAGTCGCATCTGTGACCTACACCACAGCTCATGGCAATGCTGGATCCTTAGCCCACTGAGCGAGGCCAGGGATTGAACCCGCAAACTCATGGCTCCTAGTCGGATTTATTAACCACTAAGCCACGATGGGAACTCCTGGTATTTGGGGTTTATTGCATATGAAAGCATATGACTCAAATGTTTATTATTTCTCAGAGTAACTAATTAGTCCTAAAGACCACTTTTATTTGCTATCTACTGTAATCTAAATATACATATTATCCCATATGTTGATTTCCCTCCAATATGCCATGATTTTTAAAACATTTCCATGAACAAATTAGTTTTGCAAAATTGGTTAACCATATGGAATCCAAAGGTTCTTCATTCTTTGTTTGCCTTCCTGAACAGTCAGACTTCTCACACTTTCCAGCTGCAATATCCCATTTTCTTATACTTCTCTTTTTTGCATATATTCTCCCCTATTAGTACTATTGGGTAGCCTGATCCTTTGACTCAAGTTTGCTGCACGTTTGCAGCAGTCTGAAAGCCAAAGGCACAAAACCTAAGAAGAGCTGATGTTTCAGCTCCTCTCCAAGTGCAAAGACCGGAAAGGATTTATCTTCTATCTCATCCTGTCAAGTAAGTTCTCTCTTTCTCAACCATTTTGTTCTATTCAGGTCTTCAGTTGACTGGATGAAAACTATCCACTTTAGGGAGAGCAATTTGCTTTACTCAGCCTACTTACATTAATCTCACCCAGAAACACTTTCACAGCCACCCTAGAATAATCTTTGTCCAAGTAATGTTTGATCAAACCTCATGGCTTGGTCAAGTTGACACATAAAATTAATCGTCATACTCATTTTCAGAGAAGGAGCTGAGATGAGATAAAGGAAAATAATAAAATATAAAAACATTAATAAATTAAAATTTTAAATTAAATAACTGAGTAATAACTTAGCTACCTGAACTTTTACCCAACATTAACTGGTCCTAGTTTTGAGAAATCTCCATCGGCAATTTTGCTTGACTTAAAATATTAATTTTTATTATCTCATTGACCTTATTTTTAGATATCTAAATTTTGACTAGATTTTGGGGAAATATGTCTACCAGATTATGTGTTTGATTATTGCTTGAGTTGTTATATATATTTCCAAATATCAGTTTTTCTCACATGCTATAAAATAAGAGTAACTCAAATATGGCCGAAAGAGTTAAGGGCTTTGTTCTTAGCGCACAGTGGATGGCATGCACCTGGTAAAATTCCAGACTGCATTCTTAGCCCAAACACTTGAACATAAACTGTGTTATAGTAATTCATCGGACAGGAATCCTTCTCTCTGCAAGACATAATTTGTAGATGTATGTGTACTTGCTTATTTGCTGAGTATCCCTCTGAGGTTCATGAAGGCAGGGATCATTTCTCTATTGTTCATTATCATATATCAATCACCTGGCACAGTCCCTGCATGTAATAGGAACTCCGTAAATACCTTCATCTTTCCAAGAGAAAAACTGTAAACCATTTGCAGCACGTCTAATTCTAATCATTAAAGCCATTTGATTTCGAATTTAGACTGTCTTGCCCCTTGCTGTCTAGGTCCCAGAGCAATGTAAAATCTATTAAGTAAGTTTTACACAAAAATTACTACAGTATAAGAACAACAAGAGAAAAGCAATCAAGAAAAAAATAGGCAAAAAAGGGAATAACAGAGTCTGACAATATGTGCAATATTTCACTGTGATTATTTAACCTGGTCCTAAGGATTGGCATGTTTTATAAACTGATAAAATGTAGTGTAATGTTACCATCATTTATATTTACTGCCTTCTTATCTGCAGTAAACAAATATGCCACAGCATAAATTGACTAGCAATAAAATTATCATTTCCTAATGATGTTTTATTTTTACTTTTAATTGTACATAGAAACTAACATATACTAAAAAGTTCAAAATAAATTTACTTTATGGGATCTTATCAGATGAATTTTCTGATATAAAAATAATAAAATCAAAATTATCTGATTGTGTACAAGTTAGAAAGGAGAAAAACAGCATGAGCCAGAGAATTGGTATTTAGGCAATCTGTATTAAAAAATCTTTTCAGTTGGATGATCTTGGTCAGTTTCTTATTTGCCCTTAATTTTTCTGTTTTAGAATGCAGTTATGAAATCACTTTCTAAGCTGAATATAAATATAATTATTGGTCACATGCTCTGATAACTATATACAGTTTTTAATTTAAACTGATTATTGCATATAAAGTGATTACTATATGTAGTTTTAATTTTAAAATATTTATTTTCTAAATAAAGGAGCAGGCTGGGGAAAAAGCTCATAGCGTAATAATAGTATTTCACATTTTATGTTAGTAAAACGTCCAATTTGGATAAGGCAATAAACATCACCACCCTGGAAAATGTGTAGTGTTTTGTGAAGGTTGTCTCATCTTTACCTGGAATGTAAATAATGATACTGGAGAAATCAAAACACCAGATCACAAAACAAGTTTAACAGCATATAGAATAGCATAGGGATCATATAATATGATATAGATAGAATGAGTCACTCTTTTTTCTGTATTATCATAGAATGCTGCATAGAACTTTAATTGCTCTTAGAATACTGCATTTTTTTCCCTATTTTATGGCAATTATTATGACCTAATCTTTTATTATGTATCAGTAGCTGGAGTTAGGCAAGCACGTGGGCACACATGCAGAAAAACATGTTATAAGAATATCTTTGGGAGTTCCCGTCGTGGCGCAGTGGTTAACGAATCCGACTAGGAACCATGAGGTTGCGGGTTCGGTCCCTGCCCTCGCTCATTGGGTTAACGATCCGGCGTTGCCGTGAGCTGTGGTGTAGGTCGCAGACGCGGCTCGGATCCCGCGTGGCTGTGGCTCTGGCGTAGGCCAGTGGCTACAGCTCCGATTCGACCCCTAGCCTGGGAACCTCCATATGCCGTGGGAGCGGCCCAAAGAAATAGCAAAAAGACAAAAAAAAAAAGAATATCTTTGGAGATAAACAGAAAGGGGGAATGGGTTATCTTTATCCAAACTTCAATCAAGGAGTATTGTGTCTCTAGTGCATTATATCTCCAGTGCACAAAATAACAACAGTTGTCCTATAATGCCCACACATAATTAGTTATTTCCCTTCTGATATGCCTAGCAAGGTGACTTAGCTTCAAGGGTGACCTTCCATTCAAAAACCATCTTGGCTACATGTTTGCTAAAGCTATTAACTCACAGCAAACAAAAGCTGTGCTTTTGTATAAATGTACAAAGCCTTGAAAAAGCTTTCAGTTTTGGACAGTCACAATTGAGTTATTTGTATAGGTATAAACATCCATCAAAGACCACCCATTTCTCTTCATAGCACAATGCCAACCAGTTTAATGGTTGTAAAATCTGAGTAACAAGAATGTTATTAGCAGCTCTTGTGATTCTACTTCTTTATTGTTTGCCAAAATGTGCTCAGAATTAAACAGGATGAAAATTTAGATCTGAGATTCTGATACACAGAATATAAGTGAGGCATTTGTAATAGAAGAAAGTACACAGACATTTGGCACAGGCTAAAGAGGGACCTTATTTTGTTTTCTGACCTCATACACTACTCTATATATTCATTGACATTTAATTCTACATTGGCTATGACAGCCATTAATAATGGAATTTTTAACTTTTCTACAATCAAAGCAACAAATCCACTTTTTAAATTTAATTTTATTTTTTTAGGGCTGCACCTGCAGCATATGGAAGTTCCCAGGCTAGGGGCTGAATTGGAGCTGCAACTGCTGACCTACATCACAGCCACAGAAATGTGGGGTCCAAGCCTCTTCTGTGACCTATACCAGAGCTCATAGCATTGCCGGATCATTAATCCACTGAGCAAGGCCAGGGATCAAACTCACATCCTCATGGATACCAGTCAGGTTGTTACCAATGAGCCACAATGGGAACTCCCAAATCTACTTGTATTAAATTCACCTTTTTTTTTTTCCCCTCAGTATAGTAAAAACAGAGAAAGTGTCTTTTCCTCTATGAAAGGTCAGAATTTCCACTAAAACTCTGAATTTCATTTGCCCTAGCTGTCACAAGTTTAGCTGTCCTTAACTATCCTACTTAAAGCATTGCTCATTTCTGACATTATTTTGTCTACATGTCCACTTTTTTCCTCTGCCATTTAGAATTATGCTTCATAAGGGCAATGACTCTGTCTAGCTAGTATTAGGTTCTCTGGCTCTTGTGCCTGCCTGAAACATTGTAGGTGCTCAATTTTGTTGAAAATAGATGATTAAATAAATGGTTGATAGAGTTCCCATTGTGACTGAGTGGGTTAACCACCCGACATTGTCTCTGTAAGGATGCAGTTTCCTTCCCTGGCCTTGCTCAGTGGGTTGAGGATCTAGCATTGCCAATAGCTGCAGCATAGGTGACAGATATGGCTTGGATCTGGTATTGCCATGACTGTGGCATAGGCCCTGCAGCTCTGATTCAAACCCTGGCCTGGGAACTTCTATATACCAAATGTGCGGCCATTAAAAAAAAAAAAAAAAAATGGTTACTATATCTGAAGTGATTTCAAGTTGATTTACCAACAAATTCTAGGATTTTTTCCATGATTAAATAAGGTAATAGATATAAAACATATAAAAAGAGTGCTTTATTAGCATTACATACTATTAGCAAATATTATTACAATTTATGTGAAATAATGAACTAGGCCTTAAGACACTGAACATGAGGCGGCATTTGGGGAATTACTTTGGAAACAATAAAACTTAAAACCTATTGTCAGCCTATATGATTTTGAAATGTCCTTGCACATAATAGTTTAGACCAATGGATATCTTAGTTTCTTTCCAGCTATTAACTTTATACTGTTTGAGTCATTACACAAGATGTAACATCATTGTGGCTGGATTTAATTACAAAGATTCCAAGAGGATCTGTGATGTGAAATAGGCTTTTAAAAACAGCAAAAATTAGCTAGAAGTGTCCAGATGTAAAACCTACTATATAATGCACAGACAGATGGGACCCTTTTCCCACTTTCTTGGAGCTCATAGTCTGATGACTCTGAATTTAAATAAATAATCAGAACACAATGAGATCAGTGCTAGCCTATGAGAAATATATGCAGGAGTTGTTGAAATCTAGTAGATAAAGAATTGGCCTGAAAGATCTGGGAAGTCTATTTATAAACCTGGAAAAGGGAACAGAAGTTTCCTATATAAGTAAACGAACTAGGCCTTAAGACACTGAACATGAGGCAGCATTTGGGGAATTACTTTGGAAACAATAAATGAATGTTAAAACAAATGAATGTTGTTCAGAGGGAATAGAGTAGATACACATTTCTTATAATGTTTAAGAAATGATGGTAGTTTAGAGAACATACTGCTTGAGACAAGAAAAGAAAGACATGACAACTGCAGGAAATTACGTGGGAAATTAAGATTGGGAACAGTTTGTAAAGGGTCTTATTCATTTGAATCAGTCAAGGATCTCTTGTGGGAAGAAACAAAACAATAACAACAAAATACTCTAGCAATTATAAGCAGATCAAAAGCTGGCAAAATAGAATGGAATGGGCTCTCGGCTGTTTCCAGGAATGGTTCCTCAAATTACATTGTTGACCTAAAACAAATACATTGTCAGATATTTCTCCAGCAAAGATGTATCAGCAGAAAACTGCATTTCAGGATCTTCAACCACGATGAGTCATATGCAAGTCCAATATGGCAAGGAAAGGAGAAAGATTTTCTAGAAAAGTCAAAGAAGTTGGGAGGGCTGTAGTAGAAAAAAAGAGTTCATGGCTTTTCATTGGCTGAGTCTTCACCAGGGAAGAAGAGGAGTTGTTCTTCTCCCTGTTGGTTTCTGCTATCATTAAAGGTCTTGAGAGCTCCAGCTCTGGTCCCCAACTCTATTTAATTGTGGTTTCTGTTCATTATTTTTTAATAGTATCAACATAGATTTAATACAAAGATCAGAAAGCCATTGTTATAGCCACCGTAATGGTCTCTCAACACTCATGAAATTGTGACACCACTATAGAAAACCTAAATATCTTTATTTCCATACCAGACAGCAGAAAACACACCAAAGCAACAGAAACACCAATAACCAATAATAGTTGCCTTCAGGTTCTCACCTGCCATTCCTTCTTCTGTCCAATCTATCTTCCCAGCACTGCCATGCTATCTTTCCAAATTCCACATGAAAATTTCTAACTAGTGGAATTTAACTTGCATTCAGAAACCTAGCCTCAAATAAAGACAGAGTTTTTAATCTCTATGGTATAAGAGTTACAAAGAACAAGATTGGAATAGATGTGGGTCCAGCATATTTACTCCAAAGATAAATATGAAATTTGAATTTTATCTTGTAGGATATGGGATTTAAACCCAAGGAGTTTCCAGGACACATTTGAGAAAAGAGTAGTTTCCAGGACACATTTGGAAAAAAAAAAAAATAGAGGTAAATTGTTGGAATAATGAGAATGTTACATAAGCAGGAAAGTGAGAGTACCAAACTGGATCAAAGAAAGTTAAAGACTGGGAAACAGATATGGTAATCTTCAATTTTGGGAGGGTTAAAATGGAGGTAGAATATATGAGATATGACATAGATAGTAGAAAAGCTATTATCAGTTCTCAGTGAAGAAAAATCAAGATGTTGAAAGTGCTCTAGGAAAACTGCTGCTAAGTTAGTGCATGCTGTAAAGAAGGAGAGATTGGATCTAGTTAGAGTAAGCCACATCTGCCAAGTCTGAGAATATCAGGGAAAGGTCATATTTTGTGTGTGTCTGTGTGCGTGTTTCTTATATACAGTGGTTTTAAGAAATATCAAATCCAATTTTATGTTCGTTCAACACAAATTTAGAATGTTAACTATACTCTGCATCCAATAAATCAATTCTCATTACTACTCTCATTTTATAGGTAAGGAAATTGAGGCACTGAGAGTTTAAGTAATTTGCCCAAGGCCACCAACAAGTAAGTAGTAGAACTACTTCAATGAGGATGAGTAAGGAATCCTAAGACAAACATAGGATCTGATATGATAAATTCTAATAGGATATATTCATCCTTGCTTTTGACTTGCAGGGAAGAAAAGGATATGTGTGTATATATACACATACATACACTCAGGTCAAATCAACTGTAAGGGGTGTTTTATACAAGATTTTAAAGCACTCTAGTGTGGGATGAGCTGGGAGTTGGGGATTAGTAGATGCCAACTATTAAATTTAGAATGGCTAAACAATAAACTTCTACTATATAGCATAGTGAACTATATCCAATCTCCTGGGATAGACCATGAAGGAAAATAATATTAAAAAAAGAATGTACATATATTATGTACGACTGAATCACTTTGCTGTACAGCAGAAACTGGTACAATACCAAGACCAGCTCAACAGGATGGGGCTGAAGAACGGGTGCTGTGAAACTTAAGGAAAAAAGTTAACATAAAACAAAACAGAGACATTTATCTTAAGTAAAGGTGGGAACCAGGGGACTCAAGGTCTCAGGGACCAAGAGCACCGCCTCAAGAAACCACACTGCTTTTATTGTGCGCTTTAGGATTATGTCAAGTGAGGAGGGGGCTATAGGTGGAGGATATAGGGTTTTTTAAATTATTTTATAAGTTCTTTTATTATTTTAAAAGTCATTTAGCTGGTAGATGGTTAAGTTTTTACTCTGACCTTTAGGCGTTTAACAATCATTAGCATTTGAGTTAGCTATCTATGCATAGCATTTCAGAGAATCCTCACTGTGCTTCTGCAAAGGGCATGCCTATTTGTGGCAACCCAGCGTGCCTAGGTTTGCACCTAGGTTCTCTTTGCTAATGCATATTCTGCTAACGACCGCTCATAAACCACTTGGCCATGAGGTTCCTCTTTCTCTTATTCTTTTGAGGACATATCATGCTTATGAAAACGGCATGCCAATCTGCACAGGTCTGGCATGCCTAGACCAATGCATTATGTCTTCATTCAGCTGACCCTATGAATAGCTTATGCCTTTAGGTCTTTGTTCTTAAGCTTAAGTCATTTACCATCACTGTGACTGTTTTTCAAGCAGGAAGATGGGGTAAAGTAAGGGACAAGATGGAGTTTTCAGCAAAGAGGCTAAGAAAATATTGTGGAAACGTCTTGTGACAGTACAACATGGTAAATCAACCATATGTTAATAAGAAAAAAGCACTCTAGATTAGCTATTCTTTTTAAATCATAATTTGAGGCCCCTCATGAATTCCCTCCATGCTTGTAAACATTATTTTGACAGGGGCCAATGCCTGAACCTCCTTGCTGTCTGAAGAACCCTCAACAGTTGACTTAACCATGTCCTTTCTTCCTGCTAGTTACTATAAAACTAATTGCATCACAACTTCTGACAAGTGAATAAGAGGCCAAGGCTATTCAGAGTGTCAATTTTCCTCTAAAAATTATAAAATAGGTCCAAGTACATATAGCTTAAATAAAAAGAGTAAAACTGCACACCTCCCCCCCAAAAAAAATACTCAGCCAGGATCAAGGAATATAGATCTGAATATAATATAGATCTGAATGTCATTTCATTACCAAACCATCAGCTCTGAAGTTCTACTGCTCAGCTATTTTCTGTGGTCCGGGAGCTGGGTCCTCGTCAAGTAAAAGGCAACAGAATAAAAATGTGAGTGTGGAAGAGACCTACTAGTCTGGTGAAATCAATAAAACAGGTAAGAGTATGGATTATAGAATAATAAACTGGTTGTATTTGAACTTCCTCTGCCACTTATTAGCACATGCTCTTGCACAAATTATTTGAATGCTTAAAGCTTCAGTTTCCTTGTCTAAAAAATAGGAAAAAATAGCTACCTAATAGAGCAGAAGTAAGATGAAATGAGTTAACATAAAGTTTGAACAACTCTCACACGTGGTTCTGCTCTATGTTAGCTGTTGTCAGCTATTCACTCTTCTCAAGCCAGTTTAAGACCCTTCTATGTCTTTAGCCTCCATTCATAAACTTCTTGAAAGAGTGAGCAATAATGAGTCTTTTTTTCTTTCTTCCCTTAGGTGTTTACCTTATTTTCCATGACTACCATGTGATGAGAACCATTTTTGTCAAGATGACCTGTGACTTCATAATGCCAAATCCAAAAGCCATTTGTGATCCTTACATTACTCAACACCTCAGTAACATTTAATGCTTTCAATCACTGCCTTCCCATTAGAACTCTTTGTTGTCTTGGCTTCCAAGGGAATCACATTTCCCTTTGTTCCATTTTGGTCAGTGACACTTTCATCTTGGTCACTTCTGACTGTTCTTTCTCAACAAATAGACCTTTGCATGCTACAGGATTCAATCCTAGATTTCCTTCTCCATAAGCAACCTCAACCTAGATAATCTCATACAATTTTTTTGACCTTAAATAGCATCTTTATGTGTTTATACTCATAATTCTAGCTCTGGCTCCAGCTCAGTCTTCTCCAGTGGCCTTCAGATTCATGCTAGAAAAATCTGCATACCTTGTTGATATCTCCACTTGCAAATATAATAGAAATTACAGTTAAAATATTCAAAACAAAATACACCCAATCTGCTATTTCTCATCCTCTCCCAAAGAAGAGAGTGACCTTACCTTCCTATGAAATAATCAGTATAGACTTTATTTACAGCTCATTTGGGATAAAATATCATAGCAAAATATAATATGTATTTAGACTGTTCTTGTGTTCTAAGTCCCTGAGAGTAAGAATTTTTATGTCACCAATCCTGGAATCAATTCTGCCCCCTTTACAGTCCATAGAACTCAACTGATATTCTGTAAGTGATAAAATGAATGAATGAAAGAATGCTACCTTAGGGAAGATTTATACTGATGTCTTTTATCCTTTTATCCTCTACAAGTGAAAGGAGAAATTATGAAAATCATTGCTAACCTATTCTTTTAATTATCTTGTTATATTTAAAAAAACTCATCTCCAGAGGCTTCCAAAGCTAGTTTTCTCTGTTATTGTACTAGAAATATTGTTCAAGTTTCTGTAACAGCTCTTCTCTCTGTATCCACCAAAAGAAAACTCCTTATTTAAAACAGCAGCAGCCACCACTATATAAGTGTAATGATCAAGGCACTGATTAAGCCAGAGATCTAAAAATAAGACTCAACATTGAAGAAAACAGTTGGCAGTTCCTCAAAAATTAAGCACAGAATTAGCATATGACCCAGCAATTCTACTCCCAGGTATATACCTAAAAGAATTCAAAAATAAGTATTCAAACACCTCGTAAAGGAGTATAGAACAAAATGTATTATACACATACACGCAAATGTGGAATGAAAAGGAATGAAGTGCTGACACATGCTGCAATATGAATGAACCTCAAAAACATTATACAACATTATACTACATGAGTTCCCGTCATGACGCAGTGGTTAACGAATCCGACCAGGAACCATGAGGTTGCGGGTTTGATCCCTGGCCTTGGTCAGTGGGTTAAGGATCTGGCGTTGCTGTGAGCTGTGGTGTAGGTTGCAGATGCGGCTCGGATCCCGCGTTGCTGTGGCTCTGGGGTAGGCCAGCGGCTACAGCTCCGATTGGACCCCTAGCCTGGGAACCTCCATATGCCACACGGGAGTGGCCCTAGAAATAGCAAAAAGACAAAAAAAAAAAAACAAAAAAAACAAACAAAAAAAACATTATACTACATGAAAGAAGTCAAGCACAAAAAGTCACATATTGTATAACTCCATTTACATGAAATATGCAGAATAGGTAAGCAAAGTGCTGATTAGCAGAAAGCAGATCGGTGGCTGCTGGGGACAGTTGAGGGTAAGAATGAGGAGTGACTGTTTAATGGGTATGGGGTTTTCTTTTGCGGTGATGAAAACATTTCAGAACTACATAGCACAACAGTGTGAGTGTACTAAATGCCCCTGAATTGAACATTTTTAAATTGGTCCTTCTGTTTTATACACACACACACACACACACACACACACACACACACGTATATAGTTCCAGGTATCTCTGTCACCTGATGCTCCTGAGATTTACAGGTGTTTGGGGACAGATGAGTGATTCTGCTCCATGGAGTGTTCCAGGACTATTCCAGATATGCCATTCCCTTTGATATTTTCTAGTCTGCATACTTCAAATTGCTTGATGAGCATCACTTCTTTGTCTTAGCCTTCCAGAAGGGAAAATTGAAGAAATGAAGGCAAACCCTTTCCTCTTTAAAGGATGTAACCAAGGCAGCTGCCTGCACACATCATTGCTGCTCACATCTCAGTGCCTGGAACTTGGTTATGTGACAACAACTAACTGCAAGGGAGACCAGGAAAAATGACATGTCAGGCATTCATGTAACCCTTTAAAATTCACTGAAACGAAGGAGAGAAAGGATGATGGAAAACAATTAGTAGTTTCTACTACAGAGGTGAGTGATAAATATTATAAACTAGAAAATCTAAAAAGCAGAACAAGTTTTCAGTTGAGAAAATAATAATTAGATAATCGAAAGTGGCATGGACCTCGAATTTTATTTAGAGAGGCTTATTTAAAGTGTAACATATCTTTTCAAGGCTGTGACATAAATCAAAAAACATTCCACACCAGTGTAGTATTATAAGAATAGAAAATTCACTATTTCTTACATAGGGAGAAAGGCCAAAGATACATCTGTTGGTTAATGTAATATGTATAATGTATTTTGTAGATGATTATATCACTATGTCAGTACAAAACATGTCAAAATCTAATGACCAAAAATAATGTTTCAATATTTAAATAGAGCTACTTAAAGAATGTGTTCGCTCTTTTTCCTCAGTGACCCTAAACCACCCATATTCAACACCACAAGAAACAAAACAAGAGAGGAGTCAGTAGGGCCTTTAATACTCAAACTTGCTTTACAAGGTACAAGTGCTCTGGATTTAGAACCAACCTCTTCTTTCTTAGTTTAAATTAAATTACTCTTACACATAGCCCCTGATATTTGTTCACTGCAGGCTTGTGGTTTTTCATTTTTACACTTGAAGTTGAAAAGTGTATAAATATAATAGAAGCAATAATAACCAAAGTATTTAGGTTTAGGAGTTAAACACAAGCTTGGACTTAGCCTTGACTTAAGGCCCTTTGATTGACATTTCCATTGCTAGAGTTAGCCCTTGTCATTTCAAGATCCAACTAAATTTCATTTTACCTTATCTGTGGGTTATCATTCTTGCAAGAATCATCTCATCCTGGTATGATCTTGATTTAAGGCTTTAAAACTCAGCAAGGCTCCAAGAGATTTTGCAAGGTCACAACACTGTAGGTTTGTTTGGCAATACAAAACCTGAAGATGGAATGTGAGCCTGTGCAAGATCTCAGTGTGGTTAGACATGTCACATACTGCATTCTCATACACAATCCAAATGACTTTGAAGGCTGTCTGGCTCTCAGTTTTCTCTTATGGACCAGTTTCAATATTTCTTTCAGATATACAAAATTCTGTTTCTCTTCAATTTGCTCATCTCAGGAAAGACTTGTCAGAAAAGTCTTTAATCTCAGTGAATATCCTAAACATTCATTTTATTACATTTTTCCCCAATTGGATGGGTCTCTCTCTGTGGAAAGCGGTTTTTAGTCTGATAAATCATGTATCATAAATAAGCAACTAATGATATACAACATGGTCATCTCCCCCTCAGAAAGCTTGTGGAATACAGAATTGAGAACATTCATGTGGAAGTGACACGTGTGCTGATGTTTACAAACAACTTAATTTCTTACATGCACATGGGTATGTCACCAATTTTCCTATAGTGATGCATGATGCATGTGTAGGCAATGATATTCTTTTTCAATTTCAAGATGGAAAATCTTTCACGCTAAGCTACCTGTAATAAACATCCATGTTGAATGAAGATTTTAAAATGTTTCATGAAAATTGTGTCAATATTACATATAAAAGAAAGGAGAATCAATTGTATACACATGCATTTGTAGGTTAAAGAGTTAATAATTCATCATACATTCCTTGTTATGCAGCAGAGGTATCAAAGCCTGGTGAATAAGGGCATCTATTTAGAGTCAGATTGAGTTTGACTTCAAAGCAGATCTGGCATTTACAAGCTGTTGATTCCAGAAGCACTCTGGGCTGCAGCTTCTTCATCTAATAACTGGAGGTGATAAAATACACCTCAAGATTATTGTGAAGATTAAATAAATTATAAATATGTAAATCACTAGGCACTTAATGGGTGTTCATATATGCAGATATTTTTATATTTTAGATAAATCTTGGTAATTGAAGAGGGTGTAGGGTAGAGGAATGCTGTATGATAATGATATGTTGTAATCAGTAGTAGGATAGATAATAAGCTATTCATTTTAGAAAAGTTCTAAAGTTGACAAATGTTTTTCTTTTTCCTTGTGTATTTATATAAACAAATTTAAAATTATACTCTATGTGTATAATAATTTACTTTCATTTTGAAATGCTTGTATGAATAGCAGAGGAAAATGGTGGAAAGAGGACGATACATGTGCCCAAGAAAAGCAGCTGTTATGTGACTTCTGGCTATGAGGACTGGGCGAAGAAGTAAGACTGTGGAGAAATAAGCCAAGTACAGGGAAACTCGCTACCACTAAAATGGGAAAGAAGGAGGGAAGAATGAACATCTAAAGATTATTGGGTTCTGAACCCTCCTATCATACACTTAAAAATACCACAATTTTTAAAATGTGAACCCTCAAGGTAAAAATCTGGCATAGTTTACTATTCCATGCTTTGGATCCAAAATGTTGATGAAATTTCATACATGAGCTGGATTGAGTCTCAAGGACTTTTGTCTAGACTAAACAGCTTAAGTAGCTACCCTCTACATACACATCTGCATCTTTGGTGCTTAGAATCTTAAGTATTTATGGGGATAAAACTTGTTGCTTGTTATTTGCTAAGGAGTGTTTATGTTTTAACATAAATTATCCTATTTTAAATTCAAAACAGTACTTGGTAGAAGGAGCAAAAGAGATGCAAAGAAAGAAGCAATTTAATGAAAGCATTTTTATTTCTTCCTACACCCTACTATTAGGCCTATGCATTTCCAGCACATTTATATTACAGATGGGTGGACATGCACTTCTTAAGCAGGAGGTAGACTGGAATATTTACCAACTGTCAGACTTTCAAAAAGATAAGAAGAACACCAAGGAAAGGTATCCCAAGAAGGGACTATCCAAGAGAATATCCCAAAGAAGGTGAATCTAAATGGAGCAGCGGTTCTCAACCAGGGCACATTTGTCCCCTCCCATCTTTGCACCCCACCCTGGGACCTATGGAGACAAGTTTGTCACAAATGCCATTGGAGTTGCCACCAGGGATGCTGCTAACTCCTACAAGGCATAGGACAACTCCCCTTAAAAAACCATTATCCAGACCCAAATGTCAATAGTGCCAAATTTGAGAAACCATGAATAGAATATGACACATATAATAGTTTTCAATTCCTAGTCTCAGCTCTTGAAAATTCCCACCCCACACACCACTGTCTGAACCCAACTCAATAATCTTCATCTCTGTTTGTGTGTGTGTGTGTGTGTTAGGAAGGAACGGGAATATGGAGATGGTACAAAGAGGAGAAAGAAGGCTATCAGCTGCACTACATACCCTCTAAGAGTTGAGAGAGTGCACCATTAGGAGATAAGGTATTATTATTAATGAACACTGCATATGATTGAAGTCATTTTTTTGACCTGATGTTAGTACTTTGGCTATTACTATTATTCCATGGCCACAAACTACCTATTTGTAATGTGTCTAAATAACCTACAAATGCATATTTGACTGTAAGGGCAGGCGGTTATCTGTTATAAATTATCTGTTGCTTCTCTCACCTTTGTGAAGTTCTTCCTCTTTTGTTTTTCATACTTTCTCTCCTCATCCTCCTAATATCCCTCTGATCATTCCTTCTCAATCCCTTTGACTTGCACCCTGTCATGTGTTCTTCTCTGTCAGATTAAATGATGTTTTTCAGCTGTATGTTTTTGTTTTTGTGCAGTGTTTTGTGTATCTTATTTTGGCTAATATTTCTCTCACCATTTTCACCCTAAGGATACACACAAAAAGGCATACTTTTCTGTTACCTTGAGGAACCACATTTCAAGCCAGGTGCTATCTGAGCAGCTTCACATCATATTCATATCATCATTATATTCCATTTGCTTCCTCAAAATTCCTCTTCCTCCTATATTTCTGTCTTAAGGGCAATTCAATTTGCTCATTCTCCTAAGTCAGAAACAAGGGCATCTTCAAGAGCTCCATTCCTCTCTTTTTTTTTTTTTTAAGATAAATAATACTTGGGTGTACCCTGGCGGCTCAGTGGATTAAGAATCTGGCCTTGTCACTGCTGTGGCTCTGGTTAGGACTGTGGCTCGGGTTCAATCTCTGCCTTAGGAACTTCTGCATGCCTTGGGTGCAGCCAGAAAATAAAACTTAAGGAGTTCCCATTGTGTTGCAGTGGAAACAAAACCAACTAGGAACCATAAGGTGGCGGGTTCGATCCCTGGCCTCACTCAGTGGGTTAAGGATCCGACATTGCCATGTGCTGTAGTGTAGGTCACAGATGCAGCTTGGATCTGGCATTGCTGTGGCTGTGGCACAGACCAGCAGCTACAGCTTGGATTAAACCCCTACCCTGGAAACCTCCATATGCCACAGGTGCAGCCCTAAAAAGACAAATAATAACAATACTTAATGCAATAACTGTTTAATCAAAAATAATGAAAAAAATTCATAATGGATAAAACTCTAAATTTTAAGTAAAGAAAATATCGGTCATGGTACTATGGAGAGCCATTGTTTTCTTTTGTGCCTGGTATTATCCCTTCTTACTGTCACCATTACTTAATTTTTAGATCCATATCAGCATGTTCCTGTTCTCCCTACCTAACCTAAAACCCTTCAGTTTTTCCTTAACTAAGCCAACAGAGTCATCTTTTTAATATGCAAATCTGATTGTATCCCTTCTTCGCTTAAGCCTTTATAATGGTCTCCACTTCTGTGTGTCCCTGAACATGCTGTAGAAAGCATTTTAAGATCAGGGCCCAGTCTGTGGGCCTTTCCTACTCCTTCGAAAATCTCCTACTACCAGCAGCACTGAACTTTACTCTTCACTGTACTGAACTCCTTTGGTTCTTTAAATGCATTGTAACAGTTCATTTATCTCTGATTTTTTTTTTTTTAACATTCTATATCTCTTGCCTGGCTTGGTCTTTACGACTTATCCCCAACCTACTCATTGAGCATTTTTCTCTCATCTTCCAAAACCAGCCCAGATTTACTTAATCCAAGAAGACAGATATTAAATATCATTGCTCTTCAATCCCCTGTTCTAAATCTTTTTCTCTTCTTTTAGCTTTATATACTCTCTCCCTGGATTATCTCAACCACTTCTCCAGTCTTCAGTTATTGATGACTCCCAAAGTGGGGATACGATCACTCCTTCTGAACATCACACATACATGTTCAATTGCAACTTATACATAAAACAGACAGATCAAGCCCAGTAGGAACAAAAGTGAAATGTTACCTCTCTTGAACTGCTTCTTATCCAAGATCTTCCCTATTTTATAAAATTGCACAATGGCTTATTTAAGAAAAAAACCTAGAAATCACCCTTGATCCTTCCTTCTCTCTCACATTTGGTATACTCTTCCAATGCACAGGGCCTGGAAGACACTCCAGCCATCACATTTGCATTGCCAGTGCTTACATCTTTCCCAATTCCATGGTCACCAATGCTGCTGCCAACACTGTCACTGGCATTTACATATCGACCACTGCCAATGTCATGCCCCAGCAGTGCTGCCAATGCCTCACACTCTTCATGTTCCACAGCAAATATAGAGCAATAGCTCTTCTAAATGCCACTTTTTAGATTACATCTCAGCCCTCTAGCCTGAGGAGTTGTGTGTGAGATAATGAGATCTGGGCTATGTAATAATCTCAGGGACACAAACTATGCTCAGAATCATTCCCCTTTCTGAGTTCAATATTTGCCAATAATCCTTCAACCAACCTTCCCCATCTTGACCCTTTTTTCCCCTAGGATGAATTTTTATTTTTCTAGGAGGTTTTTTGATCCTCCATGTAAACACACCCTGGCTGCTTTTAACCAGTCCTCCAAATTACGCCTGAATACGTGTGAATCCGACAGTAAATACAGCTTAGGCTTATGCAGTGACTATTGCCACTTAAGCATCTGTAGTCAATGAATAGTTGTCGAATAAATAAGGGAATGGATGCCTTTTTTTTTTCTTACACTGCTTCCTTTTACCAAAATATTCCTGATCATATTTCTAACAGATTAAGTTTTTTTACTGAGTTCTAAATAAATATTCTTAAAGAGCTAGAGATATGTATATTAAAATTATCAAGTACATATAAATTGAAAATATAAATACTGTTATCCTACTAATATTTAGGAATATAGTTTAATTCATCCATTTTATTTAATCAGATCAGTTATAACTAATCTATTAAAAGAGAAAAGAAGTAAAAGATAAGAAATCAAATTCTCTTCAGGGCCAGCCATTTGTATGCCCAATGTCTAGCACATTATCTGCCATGTTTTATTTTAGGTCCTCGATATCTGTTTGTGAAGGGAGGGTTATCCTGCTGAAGCTTGATTTCTCACAGAATCTCTTGGACAAAAAAGGCATGCCTCTATCTTTTTAATGATGCTGTTCACTTCATTATTGAAAGGAAAATATGTTGTTTATCTCTACTCACATACTCAATTCTTGCAGCCCCTAAAAGGGTGTGTTTTTTGTTTGTTTTGTTTTGTTTTTTTCTGACATCAAGCAATTCACAGCAGATGTAGACTGGGTGTCCTACAAATTAACTCAATTCTGACATCACTCGAAGAGAGTGTCAGATCCAACATTCAGCCCCACAAGACTTCCCCCACTTTAGATGTTAACTGCAAGTCCCAGGTCTTCTGACCAAGTGACTATCAATTGGGGTTCCCATAACCTCCTTCCTGGGTTTGATAATTTGCTACAGTGATTTACAGAAGTCAAGGAAACACTTTACTTATGTTTACTGGCTTACTATAAATGGATACAACTCAGGAATTGCCAAACAGAAGGAATACATAGGGCAGAGTATGAAGTAGGCATGTGCAGAGCCTCCCTACCTTCTCAGACCCTATAACCCTCCCAGCACCTACAGGTGTGTGTCAACTTGGAAGCTTACCAAATCTCATTGTTCAAGGATATTTATACAGTGTAATTTCCATTCCCACCTTCCCCCTGGTAGAGGCCAGTGAGTGAGGTTGACAGTTCCAACCCCATTTCCACTGACCAGCCCCATCTGAAGCTAAGTAGGATCCGAGCCCTAAATCACGTCATTAGTATAAGCCCTGGTGTGATCAAAAGGAGTTTCTCATGAATAATAGAAGATACTCCTACACTCAGGAGGAAATCCCAAGGGTTTTAGGAGCTCTGTTCCAGGAACTATGGACAAAGTCCAAATACATTTTTCTTTCTTCCTTCCTTCCTTTTTTTTCCCTTTGGCTGTGCTTAAAGCATGTGGAAGTTCCTGGGCCATGGACTGAAACTGCACACAGCAGTGACCCAAGCCACTGCAGTGACAAGGCTGGATCCTTAACCTACTGTGCCACAAAGGAACTCCCCAAATATATTTCTTACTATCCCATAACCATCATGTTCTTTTCATGGGTATGTAGTATGATATGTGATAAGTAAAGCTATATAATATGATAAGTAAAGATCATCTATAAAATACTAAAATCAGGTAAAATCTAATTAAAGTAAGAAAAAGTCATTTGAGCAAAAAAATGCTACAGATACTAAAAAATTCCTCTCATTTCCTTTTTTCTTTTTAAGATATGTAGTTACAACAAATATGTCAACCAGATGTCCCAGTTAAGCAAAATAAATTAAATTCACTGAAAATGAATGGATAAAACACCATTTAATTAATGCCATTTATTTGAAGTAATGTGGTCCTAACTACATCATGATTACCTGGAGTGGTTGTTACTGGGCCCCAGGAATATTGGTTTCACCAGTATCCCAAATAATGTAATGCACAAAAAGTTTAAAAGCTACTGATTGAAGGAATTGATAATGACAACATAGATTATATATTGGATAAACTGGTACAGATCTAATTAAATAGTACTAGAAGAATATCTTACATTTAAATTGCCACTGAATAAAATAACAAAATTTAAGTGAGAGTCAGGGTAATTTTTGCTTGGTGATATTACTATCTTAATATCTGCTTCTGCTCAATGTCATTATATGTTCCTTTTCTTTGAATGAATATTTTACTTCATGTATCAGGTAAAACTTTTAATGACTTTAACACCTTTCTAGAGATGTTAGTCAAAATGTCTGGTTAAAACTACATGAAGCAATCCAGATGAGATAAATGGACATTTATACTTAAGTACACAATAAGTACACAAGATAGTGTTTTGTCAATAACTACCAACATTTTTTAAGAAAATTCTTTGGTATAAAATGTAGAAAGGCAGTTTTTTTTTCTATGAAAGAAAACTAAATATTTCATACAACCTTAACCAAACTTCATCCTGTATAGTATTCTGTCTTTTCACTGAAGCATCTTCTTCCTAGCTTCAGCTTTTATACTTTGAAAAGCTTGACAAAATCGTATCTTCTTCCTTGTTGGGATAGGGAATACATGCCTGATTCACACTTAGTATATGGATTACACATCCAGAAAAGGAACCAGTTCAGCTAAATAACTCTTTCTTCTTTATTGGATATCAGTATAGGTTCTAATGAGCTCAGACTCCTGGGGAGCTTTTTAATGGTTTTTTCCCACCTCCCCTGATGACCATGTTTATGCTGTTTTGATACAGTATATAAGACTTGTGCAGTAATTAGCATTAAAATGGACCACTGATTTCCCTTTCACTGAGTGGGGTTGTCTATTTCCAGGCTCAGAAATGGAATCCAATGAGTTAGAGCTTATAATAATCAAGACATATTAACAACTGAAATCCTAAATTAAACATCCAAGATACAGGATGCAAAAGGGAAGCATCACCCTTGTCACGGCCTGGTTAAATCACCAAAAAGAACAAAATAATGAAGAGGGTGAACTTCCATGGCTAATAGTCTATGAGCAAATGTGAGTACAGTAGCAAGGACAACAAAATGCTATATATAATATCAAAATGATATTGAAAAATGGAACATATTGGTTTTTTTAAGGTTTAAAACTTTTTGGAGTCTTTAACAACGGCCTGTATAAAATTCAAGCAAGAGGGAGTTACCGTCGTGGCGCAGCGGAAACAAATCTGACTAGGAACCATGAGGTTGCGGGTTCAATCCCTGGCCTCACGCTCAATGGGTTAAGGATCCAGTGTTGCTGTGAACTGTGGTGTAGGTCACAGATGCAGCTCAGATCTGGTGTTGCTGTGGCTCTGTCGTAGGCCAGCAGCTACAGCCTTGATTAGACCCCTAGCTTGGGAACCTTCATATGCCACAGGTGCAGCCCTAAAAAGACAAAAGACAAAAAAATAAAATAAAATTCAAGCAAGGGAAGAATGAGATAAAAATTCAATATATCCGCTTGATAACTATTTTAGGATATTTTAGGATTTCACCTTAATGAGGAGCTGGAAATTATTCCAGACCAACATTGAGAATCAAAATTATTTTACAATCTCCTTAAAACCTGTTATGTTACCTGAAAACATTTAATATTTGATACAATAACATTTTGAGACACCGATCCCCTGTAAAATCTAATAAAAATCTGTGTGCTTTCTCAGGGCAGTCCTCACAGAAATGCACATCTATTCATACAAACAATAATACTCTGTTTTTAATAATTAAATAAGAAAGATGGAATAAAAGTGAAATGACTTTGCACTTCAAGTCTTTAATGAGTAATAGTCATTTCATTCACATACATATTATTGGTCTAATTATGATTTTTTTTCTGAGTATATGCCTATACTGAATGGTTAAAAAATAATAAAACAAAGAGCTTCAATAAAAATGTAAATTTAAAAAGCTGATTTTACCAAATACATTGCTCTCAAACATTTACAGAATAATACAAACGATAACAGCTTGGTGAGCAACAACCTACAAGATCTTGCAAAAGATCAAAATAGTCATTATTCTCACATCTACAAATGAATGAAAAAGCAGAAAAAATTAAACTCACTGTATGTTATTTAAAGAAATACTTTCACTACATTTATGCTCTACCGAATATCATGAATATATTTTTAGCACAATTAACCAAATACCCTCAAGCCTACTTTTCTGTTCATGGCTTTAGGATGGTTAATGTGAAATTTAATTTGTGCTAATCTTCTCAAGGTTAGAAAAGTGTGAAATATACTGTACACTGTATTTACTCAACTTACAGTAGCACTGAATTGGTGTAAAATTTTAGAAAATAATGTCTTAGAATTTGCTAGTCAAAAAAAGAAGTAACATGGAGACTTCATTATCAGGGCTGCAATGCTGCTAAATTGATAAAGATGACAAAGCATCCAGAGTAGGCCAATAGAGATTCCACATAAGGAACTCCTAAAGTGAATTTAGAAATTATAGAAGGACTCAATCTAAGTCAGTGTTACAAATTATTTATCTTTAAGTTAGAACCCAAGAGTTGTGGAGAAGTCACCTGAATGTTTCCCTTAACAACAACAACAAAATCTGTTCTGTTCCCAGAAACTACCCCATCATGTAATTGTCTAGGATCAGAGGAAGCAAAATTTGGAGTTTCTCCTCTGTATAAGAATTAACTGTCCTGACTCTCTCTAAACTACAAAATATAGACTATATATTTAGGGGATTCTGTGAAATCATTTAGGTGGCCAATCTAGCTATGTACCTGTTTCATCTAAAAAGCATTAGTGGCACATATAAACAACTTTCAAATGCTCAGGAGGTGGTAAGAAAAATGGGTGTGGTTTACAATTGTATTCTAAATGCACAAGGCTATTACACTGAAAGAAAATTCTACAAAACACTTAATGGATTAAACTCAAAAAGGAGTAATGATGTGAAAAAATATATAGGAGAAGAAGCAAATTGCATGCAATAAGGCAGAAAATAAAATTCAATGAGATTTAGGTTTGTACAAACAGAGTTATCTCAAACAAGCTGCTCAGTTTGCCTTCTTTTCTGGGAACTCATAACAGAGCTATGGAAACGCAGTAAGGGTTGAATAATTTGATCGTACAAAATTAAAATATGTGTGTGTGCATGTGTGTCTATTTAGCTACATGATATTGAAAGCCATATTTCAACAATATACCAGCACTTAGACACAAGGCAAATAAAATAGAAAATCATTTCAAATAACTCACAGTAGCCCTATTATTCTATGATGAATTCAATATGTTCAGTTAAAATATACAAAATTCCTTTAAATTTAAAGTGCTATGCAAATATAAGGTACAATGAAATGTAATACTTTACATGGCAAAGGCAGAAAAAATTAATGTGTTATGAAAACAATTTTATTATTGTATATGATTGTGAATACAAATTTGTGGAACAGATAAATGTATTATTCTTTCTGCATAAAGATGATGGTAGGAAACCAGTTTTAATATAATGAGTACTTTGATATATTCATTATGGAAGATAGTTAACATCAACATAAAAACATGGATAGGAAGAGAATTTCTTAGTTATATTTAGGATGGTTTTACTTATAAAAGAAGGACTTAGAGGGGAAAAAAAGAAAAATTAACATGTTAATTCTTTTTAAAAAACCTTATTTCCTGATTTAAAAAGAGCTTCAAATTTCCAATTTATCTTATTATAGATACAAAAATTTCTCCATAATTTGTAACACTGCAGTCTAACTTGTCAAGAGAAGAGTTTGAAAAACAAACCACTGGTATCTTTTAAACTAGACTAGAAAATACACCCGATAATGTACATTACATAACTTTCTAGATCAATCAGCTAGTGGGAATTAGAAAAATAATACACTGTATCAAGATAGTCAACACAGCTATGGCTGTACTTTGATTGTCTTCATAATTATTCATATGTGTTATGAAATGGTTGACAACTTATTTATATACAACTGTGTAGTAATCATGTAATTGTCTAGTTTAGTGAATGATTCAGATTCTCATGTCAGTAACTACAAGGGATTTTAGTGATCCATCTCTGAAAGACAAAGTAACATATCTGCAATGCATCTTCTCAGACATGATTCCATATTTTTTAAAAAAGTTATAGCTTCTCTTTACCCATTTAAATTATATTTATCCTTCAAAGATTTGCCCTGGGTTTCATCTCCTTTATGAGGTGATTTCAATTTTTTTTTAGCCAAAGTGATTATTTCTGATCATCTAGATTTAAAAATTGCAAATCTTTTTTTTTTTTTTTTGGCAACTCCGCAGCCTATGGAGTTCCTGAGCCAGGGATCAAATCTGAGTTGCAGTTACAACCTACCCAGCTACAGCAACGCTGGATCCTTTAACCCACTGTTTCAGGCTGGGGATCGAACCTGTGTCCCAGTGCTACAGAGATGTCAGCGATCCTGTTGAGCCACAGCAGGAAGTCCAAAACTTACAATACTTATTGATTCATTAGAAATACTAGAGAAAACCCTAGGTTCTATATTTGCAATCTAGTGGTACAAGAAATCTACTCTGCCAAATCAGAAATTTTAAAGGAAAAAGATATTTGATGGCATAAAATTTGACAAAGGAGGAGTTCCCTTGTGGTACAATGGGTTAAGGATCTGGCTTTGTCACTGCTGTGGCTCAGGTTGCTGCTGTGGCATGGGTTTGATCCCTGAGCCAGGAATTTCCACATGCCATAGTCATGGCCCCAAAAAAACATTTGACAAAGGAGATCATAATGTCAACACACAAAAATGTTTAGTGAAAATTTTTACAATGCAATGACATACAATTAATACCTATAAAATATAAACATCTCAGCAGTTCATTGAAGACTAAATCCAAATGTCAGTAAGGGTATGGAAAGACACTCAAGCTCATTAAAATTGAGAATATACAAATTAAGTGACAATGAGATGAAGTAGGATGGCTACATCACTGTATCAATTTTTTCTTCCTTCACAGTACTTAGTAACATCATTGGATATATATTTGTTTACCTGTTAATTATTTGCGTTTCTCTCCTAGAATATAAGGTCCTTGAGAACACAACTGTTGTCTTTTGTTCTCTGATTTAATTTAATTCTGAGAGCAGTGTGTGATATGTAGGAAGAACAGAAGAAATCTGAACATAAAGATATTACTTATTCTCATTAACTGGTAACATTTAAAAAGAGCAATTATATCTATCACTAACTAGAATGTGACCAAAATGATATTCTTCATGCTCCTAGAAAACATGTAATTATAGTCATTTTGAAAAGCAATTTCATAATAGTTATTAAAATTAGACACCACAATCTCACCTTGAATTTTATCCTAGAAAAATGAAAATATGTAAAGTATATACACCAGGACAGTGTTTAATGAAACACTATTGACAAACACAAAGCAGAAAGAAAAAAAGATGAAGGCTCTTCAACAGGGAAATGGACTAAATTTCTGTATATCACTTTTAGGGAACTTTAAGCAAACAAACAAACCAACAAAAAAGAGTTGAAGCTCCACTAGCTGAAATGAAAGGATTTCCACTAGAGTTGAGTGAGGATAAAAGGGAAGAAAAGCAGATTATATCATTCCTTTTAAAAATAATAATGACCCACCTCCCCCAAAAAAATGTGTATGTGTATCTACACGTGTGTGTTTATGAATATATGAGTATGGGAGAAAGGCAGCATCAATAACAGTCTATTACCATAGATTACGTGTGAGGATTGTGATGTGTGGAAGGAAGGAAGGAGTAAGGAAGGGTATGACAGGCAAAGTAAGAAAAGGGTTTTGAAGAATATCCTAACAAACTGCATTTGATACCTCAAGTTGATATATTTATTTCAAATTATATACCGAATCTGAACAAAAAACATCTCATAGGATACAAATGATCAGTATGCTGGATTTAAAATAAAAAAGATCAGTGTCAAAAGTCCAGGGAGACAAAGTCACTGAGAACTTTTCTTTTGTCTCTTACCTTTCAACAACGCAGCTTCACATTTGAGCTATAGTCCTATCTTTAATTTTATTTATTACCAGTGTTTTCCAAATGGTATTCTAAACATGGTGTTTCTATCTCCGCTCATCCAGTTCCCTATGAATTCCTTTCCAACAAGAGAATTCTATCAGATCTGCTGCCCCAAAGGCATTCCTCCTATTAGACACTTGCATCTTCCATGTGGTGAAACATCCACCTTGCATAACTTCCCATATGATCCCCTGTGCTGCCTCTTTCTCTCAGTCCACTTATTCTCAGTTATATTTCCTAGTTTTTCTTCCTCTGCCCACCTTACCTAGAGCTGTGTATGATCAAAAGAAAATGTCTATTTTAAAAATAAAATGATAACATAGTGAGGTGATGGCTATGATAATTAGCTTGATTGGGGTGATCATCCCACAGTATATACATGTACCAAAACATCAACTTGTATACCATATATATACATACACACAATTCTTTTTTTTTTTTGTCTTTTTGCTATTTCTTTGGGCCGCTCCCGCGGCATATGGAGGTTCCCAGGCTAGGTGTCGAATCGGAGCCATAGCCATTGGCCTACGCCAGAGCCACAGCAATGCGGGATCCGAGCCACGTCTGCAACCTACACCACAGCTCACGGCAACGCCGGATCCTTAACCCACTGAGCAAGGGCAGGGATCGAACCCGCAACCTCATGGTTCCTAGTCGGATTCGTTAACCACTGCGCCACGACGGGAACTCCTATACACACAATTCTTATTTGTCAATTATACTTCAATAAAGCTGAAGAAAAAGAAAGTCTAGAAGTAATAGCTCCATACTCTAAGAAAAGAGATAAAGATAAATGGAAATTGGAAACCTAGGAGTTCCCACTGTGGCCCAGTGGAAATGAATCTGACTAGTACTGATGAGTACGCAGGTTCAATCCCTGGCCTTGCTCAGTGGGATAAGGATCTAGCATTGCCATGAGCTATGGCAGAGGTCACAGATGTGGCTTGGATCTGGTGTTGCTATGGCTGTGGCATAGGCCAGTAACTATAGCTCTGATTTGACCCCTAGCCTGGGAACCTGCATATGTCATGGGTGTAGCCCTAAAAAGCCAAGGAAGAGAAAGAAAGAAAGAAAGAAAGAAAGAAAGAAAGAAAGAAAGAAAGAAAGAAAGAAAGAAAGAAAGAAAGAAAGGGAGAGAAAGAAAGAGAGAAAGAAAGAAATTGGAAACCTAATGAAACAACAGCAAAAACAAAAACCAAAACCATATACTTTAAATTACAAGACCAGAAAAAAAGTTTTTAGGAAAGTTAATATCATCTCTTGATTAGGAAGAAAAATGATGGAGGTCTTTTACACTAAAAGGCTTAACAAAAAGCTTAAAACCAGCTTGGAAAATTGCCTAATGGGTAGTTTTTATGGCATCTTTATTTAGAAAAAGAACTTTGAAAAAAAAATTTTTCATGGATCAGTAGAGGCAAAAGAGATATTTTAATTGAATTTGGAGTAGAAGATAATAAAATAAAAAAGAAGAAAATTAAAACTTTACGAAGACAATAGTAAGCATCAGTAAGATTGAGGCAAGGAAGAAATTAAAGTCAAACTTCATTGTCTACCTACAATGTTATTACCTTTGCGTTGTTTGTATATTACGGCACTGTTGTAATTATTGCTGTGATTTAGCATTTGGCTTATGCAAAGAAAACCAATCCATGTAAGCAATGTTTCCCTATGATATGCTCTTGAAATTTTTAATATAGTTATCCTCTAACACAATATTTTAATGCCCAATCTTAATAAAGGAGTTTAGCTTTATTTTTAGCAGCAAACACTCCACTTACCACTTCTTCTTTCTAGATCAACCTCACTCCTTAAAACCTATTATTCATCTATTTATCTACAACTTCAGAGACTGTTAAAAATAATGAAGAATGGGAGTTCCATCATGGCTCAGTGGTTAAAGAACCCAACTAGTATTCATGAGGATGCAGGTTCAATCCCTGACCTGGCTCAGTGATCCCACGTTAAGGATGCGGCACTTCCCTGAGCTGTGGTGTAGGTCTCGGACGTGGCTCAGATCCCATGTTGCTGTGGTGTAGGCCATAAGCTAGAGCTCCAATTCAACCCGTACCCTGGAAACCTCCATATGCTGTGGGAGCAGCCATAAAAAGACAAAAGACAAAAAAAAATTATGAAGAATGAAAGCAGATGTTTTCATCGTAAGTCAAGGGGTTTGTTCTAAAATTTCCTCTCAAAGAGTTTGTTCTGAATTTTTATGCTAAAATATTTGGAATTCAGAGTGAATTTAAAATTGGAGCAGTTTTCAAATTGAACATAGTTGTCCCAAATTTTTTGCTTTCTATTACTGGCCAGTATGTTTACATATCTCTCTGGAGAAGGAAATTAACTTAAGCTTTTTTTGTTTTTTAATAGCAGGAATTCTGGTGCAGAACTGGACATGGACAGACATGAGGGGTTCATGGCCAAGTATGAAAGCAGATGGTCTAAGAATAGTGCCTTTTTCCCACACCAGGTATTAGATGATTTCATGATGTGCCTCAGGTATTTAAATTTCCTCTATTACATAACTTTCCAAGAAGATATCAACCTCTCTTAATTTTCAAAGTACAATTAAATCATTCCATATTCCGTATCTTTCCCTCACTTTCTAAAGGTAACAACAACAGCTTATCTGGTCAAATAAGTCATCTTATTTAATGAAGACCAAAAGCCACTAATTTTTGTTGTTGTTGTTGAGCAAGGCACAGCGCAGTCCTTAACATTAGTAAATATAAGTAATACAGACCAGCGACTTGGCCCCTCTCTTCTCTCTGGTAATGCACACCCATAATAGCAAAGTGTTTTAGCTCCATACATGATCTGGGTTGGACCCAGCTTCACTGGAATGTTATTCTTCCTTCTCAACCTCTCCCTCCTGTTAGGGGGACCAAGAGAATTAAAGATAGTGAAGGCATTAAAAATAAGATAGTGGAATAGAAATCACACTAAAACATAACCAGATTTTGAAGAAGACCTTATGTATAAGTCATCTTTCATATTAAAAAAAATCATCTTTATGTGTCAAAATCCTAAAATAATATCGGATGGGAATAAAAGATAATCCTACGGATGGAGTGACAGTAGATCCTTCCACTGGGTTTGCAGTTTTGATCTGCGCCCCAGACATGTGACGGATATCATTGATTTTGGCGCCTTGATGTTCGATTACGCAGCCAATCAAATCGTTTGGAATGGTGAGTTCTTGAAAAGTAGTCTGAGCAGATGCATCCAAACCACTGAATCCGGTGTTGTCATGCATCATGGGAAAATGAGACTGTTGCACTGCCAACTGGTGCAGCTTGGTCAAATCTGGCTGTGGAATGGCATACTGTCCTTGAATGGTATAGGCCTGACCACCTGCAAAGATGATCGGAGAACTGGACGGCTTGGGCCGGTAAGGGATGGTCACGCCCTTCTGGGGGTACTACAACATGATCACGCACATCTGTTTCACACACTCAATGATGGATTGCGGGATGCCAGCAATAGTGATGGCCTGCTCAGTGGAGATGGGAAGCATGCCCCCTGCCACCTGGACCTGAGCCCCTGTACTCTCTTGAATCTCTTTGATCTTGCAACCACCTTTTCCAATGAGAGAGCCACACTCACTAGCAGGGACCACCAGTCTCAGGGCGACTGGGGGTCTGCTGGCAGCTGTTCTGTTGGTCATAGAGCTGCTGATGTCCTCTTCCAATGTGTCAGTAATCACAGCAAAGCCTTTGAAGATAGCATTAGTGGGTCCAGCCAAAGTGATAATTCTCTCAGGACAATTCTCTTCTGAGATGTTGATACATGCACCACTCTCCTCGCGCATCTTAACTGATTCTCCTTTCTTTCCGATGATACTGCCAACTTCTTTTCCATTTATAAGTAGCTGGATGGTGATAGTGACATTTAATCCACCTCCAATCTCACTCGTGCCCATGTGGAGCAGTGTTCTGGGAGCTGGACTTTGGTCAAGTCTTTGGTCACTGGTGGGAGGTGAAAGCCAAAAACTGCAGGTGCGAGGCGACTGAGCGGAAAAGGGGAGCGGGTGGGAAGGAAGAGGAAGGGCAGGAGGTCGGGGGGGGGGGGGGGAACAATAGAGGTGAGCGGGAAGGCAAGCGCTCCCCTCCCCCGCACCCCGCGAGAGGAAGTTGGGGGTGGAGGAGGAAGAGGAAGAAGGGGAAAGAGACCCCTAGGCTGGTGGAGGGCGGAGGCTGTTGAGAGAGGGCGCATGCTGCGACTGCTCCAGCTGCTGCCTCTGATGGTCTGGAGAATGTACCATTTCTATGAAAAAGATTAATGTACTAGGTGCAATTATGAACTTGAGTTAAATCATCTTTCATTATTCATTCCCAAGAGAATTTGAGATCATTACTTTTTTCTCCTTCATGAGTTCTCCTGGGAAAAGGAAATTGATTAATTCATTTTGATTTTTAAGGTTTTCGTCTCAAAGCAGTTCAATAACAACGAATAGGTATATTTCTTTTTCTATTTAAACTTTGAGAATTTTTGGTCATTAAAACTATTTTTAGTTGAACTTTAGAAGTATTGCAGATATAGATTTCCTTTTGAAACATGGCTTTGAATGAAGTAAGGGTCGTATAACCCATTTATAGCATTACTTTATGCTCTCTCTTCTGTTTCAAGACTTCCAAAGAATTAATTAAAAGTTGATAGGATTGCCCTTAAAACCAATTATCCCTTTGGTCTGAAATGCTGAGTACACATAATTGAGTTTTCTAATAAATGGAAAAAATTTCAGTCAGGAGACTATGCTATCTTAATTTATAAACATTAATACAAGAAAATATCTGATTTGTTTTAAATGATTACTCCACACTGCATTACCAATATTATCTCTTTCTGCCCATTTAGAAGTCTACCAGAATACATTCAGTCTATAATAACAGTATACAATCATGCATAATTTCTCTGATATTGAATAGAGTGTTCTAGCTGAGGTGTTTCTGGAATTTAGAGACAGTATTTCACCAGATTTATACTGTGTTTCAATTTCTCAGTGGATAAACCCCTCTAACCTGTTTGTCTTTTCAATCTCGCAGTATGAAGGACTGAGAGCTTCAGAGACTTTGGACCTTTAACCTTTAAATCCTTTTTCTTGTCATTGTGACATGACTGTCCCGTTTTCCATAAAACACATTTAATTTTTCTTTCGGCACATACATGCACAAACACACACACAATATGAGATTAATAAAAGTTAGGGCAGCAATTGAAATTACTTGCATTGTAGGTTGTTTTTTTTTTATCAAAAGCAAACTCTTTGAAAAACGGTTAGTATTTTAGTGTCCTTATCATAGCAAAAAACTCTTTTAATAACCTTAATTGTAATGCTTCCATTTAAAATGAGGAATTAAAGCTCAGAGATGGTGAGTAACTTACTCTATGAGGCCAGGACTTAAATCTACAAAGTCTGATTCTAACATCTCTCACTATGCTGCTATGCCTCAGTCACAGCAAACACACTTTGTGCCTAATAAAGAGCTGGAGGAAAAGGTTTCAAAGAATGACATCATGTACTACCTTTAAGAACTCCTGGTTCCAAGAATAACTAGAGGTCATAAAGTTTCGCTTCTACAATAATTTGAAAATGGTTTGGCTTGATAAATATTGCTGAATCAGTGAATAACTTGAAGGGAGAAGTGAGATCTGAGCAGGCAATTCTCATTTTAGGAACAGATTAAATTTTTAATGCTCAGTATTAACTCTGTTATTTGAACTTTAAATCCATTTTCGTGTAGAGGCTCCATCTACAGGGATTAGAATATGGCTTCAATAACATGGGAAGATTATTCTTGACTGATCACTTAAATACTGTTTTCAACCACACTGAGAGGTATTTCTCTAGCAGTATGAATATATCCATTAAGATTTATGAATATCTTAACAACTGAATTTTAGGAAATGTCCCATGTTCGCTCTGTGACCCTATATTACTCTCTGCATAATTTCACATAACTCTGGTGATGTGCACATTCATATGTGAGAATCAAAATGATGAGCAATGGGCAGCTATGTAGCAAAGATATCACCTGATGGAAGTCCAGTGAAAAATATCCTTTTACTTCCAGTGTTTATTCTATAATATGTATTAGCATATATAATTGTTTGGACATGATTTATTTGGTTAATTCTTCCTTTTCTTTATAGATTTTTTTGTAATTGATAAGAAGAATGTTGGAAGAATTTCTTACTACATTTGTAAATCTTTCCAATAATTAGTTGAGAAAACAAGAAGAAAAATTGCTTAACTATTTCACTAAATTTCCACAGTTCCTTGTCTATACAACACAGCCCCATAATTTCAATAAATCTTTGAAATTTTGACAACAGAACGATTGATTTCCACAAATACATGTTTGTCTCCTGCAGAATGGAAGGGAGAAGAAATATTGTCTAGCTTTCTATTTTATCATATCCTAAAATTTCTCTATCTGTAACTCCATTTTTAAGATCCATAGTGGGATCTTCTGAATTATTTAGTTGTGCTGGTATATTTAGCATTTTCCTCTGTGAGCCACCTGAGAATTGCATCAATGTGCTATTTCTGTTCACTAATGAAAATGTCAAAGATCAGGCTTAAAAATGTTAAATAAAACTGAGCCAATCAGTCCCCTACTGTTGTTCATTTTGAGGCCAACCTTATTCAAAGACTGCTTTACTCCCTGTTGTTACTTCTTAGCTAAGCCTGTAATTGTCAGCAAACATTATCAAACAGGTTTTGGGATTGTCACTGTGAAATAGATGCTCTTGACTATGATCAAAAGTAACCATTCAAAAGCAGGATTAAGTCAAATATCATTAGAACAGACTGCTAACCAGTGGAGTGCTAAAAACCACCCAACACCAAACACCCAAGCCACCCTCTCAAACTGGCTAAAATTTCTCAAGGATTGAGTCTATGCTATATTGCTATGGAAACCATCAGGAAAATAACAAAAAATTTAAAACTTAGTTTTTGAATTATGCAGAATAAGAAATATTCTTATCTTTTTCTTTTGGCTGCACTTGCAGCATGCAGAAGTTCCTGGGCCAGGGATAGAATCTGAGCCATAGCAGTGACAATGCCAAATACTTAACCAATAGGCCACCAGGGAACTCCAAGAAATAGCCTTTTTAAAATCTTTATTAATTCAGGAAATTACTACCAGTAGAGATAAAACACTGTTAAAGTATCATATTCTCTTCCAAATATATTCATAAATTTTACATTGTTACATATATAAAAATATGTGTTTATATCTTGATTTTTTTCACTTAACACATAGGTACTATGAAGTTTCCCACATTCTTAAAAATGTGTAATCTGTAATGTCTGTATAATTCAAGGTGTCCACAAAGTTGGGAAACATAGAATAAACTTATTTTTAAATCACATGTTAGTTACATATTCAAATAGTGCTCAACGTGTTTTCAGGTGAATTACCTCTAAATTAACAGCAATGGACTAGTCCCAATCAGGAGAGTTGCGTTATACTAAGATAGCAGCAATGGCAGTTGAGAACAAGGCTGGTTAAGGAGGGTTTCTGATGCTAGATCCTCGGTCCTTGGTAAATGAGTTTGATTGGGACAGTGAAATAAAGTGAGTATCCAGAATGATTCCGTGTTTCTTGAAGTTCCCGTCGTGGCTCGGTGGTTAACGAATCCAACTAGGAATCATGAGGTTGCAGGTTCGATCCCTGGCCTCACTCACTTGGTTAAGGATCTGGCATTGCCATCAGCTGTGGTGTGAGTCACAGACTCAGCTCGGATCTAGCATTGCTGTGGCTGTGGTGTAGGCCAGCAGCTACAGCTCCAATTAGACCCCTAGCCTAGGAGCCTCCATATGCTGCGGGTGCAGCCCTAGAAAAGACAAAAAAAAAAAAAAGACAGAATGATTCCATTCTTGGACTCTCTGAGAAGTTAAAATAGAGAATACAGAAGGAAGTATAAGTTTGAGGGGAAATATGATGAGTCCAGAGTCCAGACCTGGACATAATACTGAGTTTGAATTGCCCACAGAAATTCCACATAGAAATGTTCTTCAGACAAATCCATGCGTTTGCTGCACAGATCTGAGATCCATAAGAATATCAACAGTGGTTAACCACATGCAAGGGTATCTCATGAGGAGTTAATATCCAAAATATACAAAAAACTCATACAGCTCAATAACAGACACGAAAAAGCCAATCAACTGGTTATGGGCAGAGGAGATGAAGACATTTTTTCAAAGAAGACATATGCAAGAGGCATATGAAAAGATGCTCAGCATCACTAATCATCAAGGAAATGCAAATCAAAAGCACCATGAGATATTACACCATTCCTGGCTATTTATCAAAAGAACAAGAAATAAAAAAGTATTGACAAGGATATGGAGAAAAAGGGAATCCTTCTGCACTATTGATAGGAATGTAAATTAGTCCAATCACTATGGAAAACAATATGGAGATTCCTCAAAAAATTAAAACTAGAACTACCATATGACCCAGAACTTCCACTTCTGGCTATTTATCCAAAGGAAAGAAAAATACTAATTTGAAAAGATATGAGCACCTATTTGTTCAAAGTAGCATAAATTACAATAGCCAAGATATGGAAACAACCTAAATGTCCATCAGTGACTCATGGATTAAAAAAAAAATGTAGTATACTTATACAATGGAACCCTACTCAGCCATAAAAAATAATGAAATCCTGCCATTTGCAGCAACATGGATAGATCTTGAGGGTATTATGCTATGTGACCTAAGTCAGACAGAGAAAGACAAATACAGTATAACTTCACTCATATTTGGGATCTGAAAAAAATAAAACAAACAAACAAAACAAAACTCATAGATACAGAGAAGAGATTGGTGGTTACCAGAGAGGAGGAGGGTTGCAAGGTAGGCAAAATGGTCACCCATTTTGATCAAGAGGTGCATTCTCCCAGATATAAAATAAATAAGTCATGGGAATGTTAAAAAAAAAAAGACACAAGAGAGAATACAATATCAACAATATTTCAATAAGGGAATATTAATAATGTATAGATGAAGAAAAAGCATAGCATCTTGTGAAAGAAATTGACAGAAATAGCAAAAACATAGAAGATAAGGAAGACAATAAAGTAGAATTTGCAATTTTAAAATTTTTTAAATTTTAAGATACTGAAAATTTTTCTTTTTTTTTTCTTTTCTTTTTTGTCTTTTTAGGGCCGCACCTGCGGCGTATGGACGTTCCCAGGCTAGGGGTCTAATCAGAGCTGTAGCCACTGGCCTACACCACAGCCACAGCAACGCCAGATCTGAGCCGAGTCTGTGATCTCCACCACAGCTCACCACAATGCTGGATCCTTAACCCACTGAGCAAGGCCAGGGATCAAACCCGCAACCTCATGGTTCCTAGTTGGATTCGTTTCTGCTGCGCCACGATGGGAACTCCCAAAAAATTTCTTTAATGTTAAAGAGGTCATTGGTGATTCAGATAGAAATGTTTTTGTAATTACTGGATTAAAAAAAATAGCAAATTGAGAATGTAGAAAAGAAAGGTGATATTCGATGGAGAAAGGTGCTGAAGTAAGCAAGAGGAGATTGAACCAAAGCCCAGGTGGAGGTATTGCTTTGGTTTTGGGACACTGCTTCCATTGATATGGGTGGGAGGAGAAAGAGATGCCCCTCTTCATTTATAGAGAACCTGAAACTGCAAAGATATTAAAGAGCTACATAGAGGAAATGTGTGAACTGCTTAGTTACTGACACTTATACCAAATATGTTTATTTAAGATTCTTTTTATAAGTCGTATTCTGCATCCTGAATATCAGAAAGTTAGGAATACAGGTTACCACTTGTTTTACTCAGGATGCACATTTATTTTACAGTGAGGCCGAACTGAAATCACTCTGAAATAAGACAAAGTAGGTCAGTTTAAAAGAAACATTTGATGAAATAGTGGTATCTTCACTCTGTCATTGATTGCAGTGATATACTCCTCATCAAAATTCTTTTGGTCCTTTTTTGAAACAGAGAAATCCCAAGGCACACTGAAAATGAAGTCACAAAATAAGAAGTTGAACAATGTGTATATTAGTGGACAGGGAAGGGAGAAATTCCTTCATTCTGTCCTGATATTGGTCAGGGAGGGGAGGGTGATTACATCATACTACTCTCCCTTTCAGGATCTTTATTTCTCCATCAGGAAACTGTGTCTGGGACCTTGATGCTTGTCTATTCTGCTGTGGGGAATAGAAAGAAACATAGAAAGAAACAACTGTCCTTTTCAAATCACACTGTCTCCAAAACAGCTTTGTCAGTAGAGTATCAAGTACCTCTTCCCAGAGAAGTAAGGTTCTAAAGCTCCTTGTTAGGTTGAAATATTGGTGCTTACGTCAGATGTCTGATAGAAGTGTTATTGGCCCAATGGCTGCAGGGCAGGGAGTACAAGGCAGCCCAAGAGGTAGAACCTAGAGGAGAAGCAACATGCGAAGCCAGGCCAGTCAACCATGAGGGAACAATCTGAAGAGGCAACAGAGAATCCCAGTGGAAGTCTACATGACACAAGCCAGGGAAGGCAGAGAGCAGTGGGGAGTTTAGAGAAATGTCCTATTGGAAGAGGTAGCTAGAAAAGGTGTTCTTTATAGGGAGCAGGAATCCTAGAAATCCACTAAAGGTTCCAAAGAAAATACCCAGTATGAAATGGAGAAGTTACTCATTGTTCAATTTTCTCTACATAGCTGGGTGTTTTTGGAATCATATATAGAAAATACACAAATTGATGACTGTCACTTTCAGGTTTCATCTTGATGTGAATTGTCGTGAAGACATGACTGAAATGTGGGGAAAAAACATCTTAACTAGTCGTTTATTCCTGGTATTAAAGGAAATAAAACAAAATTATTTGTGCTTTTCATCCCTATGCTAGAATTTTCATAATCTTTGGTCAGACCTCCTCTGCTCCCTGATAGATAGTAGGAAGAAACATTCAGCCTAGATCATGGGGACCTTATATGCTTCTCTTGGACAGCTGTAGGAATAACTTTCAAAAATTAAACCATAAGTCTGTACTTCAAAAATAGGACACATTATGGATATATTTGAAGGAAAAGAGGATGGAAATACTGTTAAGTAAGTTTCTACACAAAGCCACAAACCTCAAGAGTATATATTTTTGAAACAAACACAAAAAAAACCCCTCCTGAGTTAGGACACCATATAGATTAGCTTTCTCAAGGTACTTTTGGCCTCAGAGACAATCATAGAGAGTAAGCAGAATTTTTATGGAGGATCTAGGTTCTTAACACTCCCCCCTGTTCCTGATCCATCAGGCAGGGTCATGAATCCCCTAGGAAAATAACAGTATGTAATGGTCATCTACTGCTCTTGTCATGTCTTGTCATAACATGTCTTAACTCACCTTTTAGGAAGGGAGTCCCAAAAGACAGAGCAACCCACGGAAATCCTTTGTTCATTTTATTTGCTCAGGCATTTTTATGAGCCTGCATAAACACGCACACGCACACACACACACACACACTTTGAACCCCAAAGGAAAATACGGCTCTACTGCTGCTATTCATTTCTATTAAGAGTACAATCAAAATTTATCCAAGTATTTCAGACATTCTTCCAATTAAGATTTTGTATACTTCCCTCTGTAATGTACTTGTTTCTTTCTTGACCTCTCAAGAGTATTTTAAAAGGAAGGTTATTGTGATTATAGTCTGAAACAGCAACTTTCTTCTATTTCAGCCTTATTTATCCTACTCAGAACCATTACTAGGCTATCGTCCAAAATAGCCTCTAACCACCGAAGTTGTTCAGTGGAGTGTATCAGAAAGCATTCCTTGAAATAGCTCTCAGAATATGTTATCTTCCTTCATCTGAACATAGTGGCATGCCAATCACCAGCAAAGCAATTAAAATCCTGCCAGTATCAAAGAACATACCTTGCTACGGCTCTTGCCTATCTATAAAAACATTTCTCTATCTCTTTTTGTTAAGGCCCTGGTGAACTACACTATAGCAATATCCAAGAATCTACTTAGGCTCTTTATAGTTTTTAATTTGTTTCTAAATATGTGTCAACAAATTTCTTGCTATCAGTATGCTATCAGTTTCCAGTTTTTCCCACATTGAATTTCTCTTTATTTCCCCATATTTTTATAAAGTACCTGCCTTAACAACATCAACATCCCACCTTTCTTCTTTGATGCACACATATTTGACTTTGTTATTTTCACTGAGGCTACACTGCCTGAGAATTTTTCATGTATCCCTATCTACAGTGTATATCAGTTTTAAACATGTGCTCTCCCTCTGCTAATTAGATAATCCTTTTGCAGATTCTTCTGTTGCAATCTATTGAATCCAGGTATACTCTGATATCGGCTTTCTTGAGATAATCAGAGAATACACTGCTGTGGGAGATAGACAGTCTCTTTCTGGATTATTAGGGCTTCTCATCAATAATAGCAAGGACCAGCTAAGCAATTTTTCATACTCTCTCCTAATCCTTTTGCTCCAATCTGAATGCAATTAAGATGCAACACATGCCATTTTACTCAAGAATTTTTAAATTTTTGGGGTGCGCTAACAGCTCTGTGACAGAATGTCAAGAAGCAGACCAAACAATTTCTTTGAATCCAAAACTATCTATGAATGCAGAGACATGTAGAATTGCTACAATTAAAACAAATAATTCAAATCAAAAATACGTCAGCAGAAAAACCTAGGTAAGGAGGCAAACATGTTTTAGTTTAAATTACATGAATAATTGCTTGCATTTAACACTTTGCCTATAGTTAAATTCTATATCACTATCAAAGTTCCATTATTATAATTTCTAGGGCTTATAAACTCTATTTTAAAGCCCTTTGCAACCTGGGCTAACCCCACCACTCCAGCATTACTTAAGACTTCTAATGTGTTCCTAATCATTGCTTCTCAATTTTACTATCAGTTTATTTGTCTAAAATACAGTCTTTCTCATTTATAGTTAATCATATGTGACACAACAACACGTGTCCAATCCTTCAACTCTTTCATCAGATGAGCCACAATATTATATAGCTTTAAGAAAAATGAATTTCTTCAAGATTTTTAAAAATTTTTGAAGATGAGATGTCTTCTGCCCCCCCCCCTTTTTTTTTTTTTGCTTTTTAAGGGAGCATCTGTGGTCTATGGAAGTTTCCAGGCTAGAGGTCAAATCAGAGCTGCAGCTGCCAGCCTATACCACAGCCACACACTGTACAGTAGGGCCCCATTGCTCATCCATTCCAAATATAACAACTTGTTTATTTATTTATTTATTGTCTCCTTTTTAGCACTATACCCACGACATATCGGGGTTCTGGGCTAGGGGTTGAATTGGAGCTGTAAGCCACTGACACACGCCTCAGCCACAGCAACATCAGATCTGTGCTGTGTCTGTGACCTATACCATAGCTCACGGCAATGCCAGATTTCTCAACCCACTGAGTGAGGCCAGGGACTGAACCCACGTCTTCATGGATGCTAGTCAGATTTGTTTCCTCTGAGCCAGGAAGGGAACTCCCCCAAATATAACAGTTTGCATCCACAAACCGCCAACTGCCCAGCCATCCACTCCCTTCCCCCATCCACTTCTCCCTGGGAACCACAAATCTTCTCTCCTTGGCCATGATCTGTTTCTGTCTTGTAGACAGGATCATCTGTGCCATATTTTAAATTCCACAAATAAGTGCTATCAGGTGGTATTTGTCCTTTTCTTCGTGTCTTACTTCACTTAGTACGAGAATCTCTAGTTCCATCCATGTTGCTGCAAATGGCATTAGTTTATTTCTTTTTGCCTTTTTTTTTTTGGCTTTTTAGGGCCACACCCATGGCATATGGAAATTCCCGAGCTAGGTGTTAAATCTGAGCTATAGATGCTGGCCTAAGAAACAGTGACAGCCACACAGGATCAGAGCCATGTCTGCAACCTACATCACAGCTCATGGCAAGGCCAGATCCCAGACCCCCTGAGCAAGGCCAGGGATTGAACCTGCAACCTCATGGACACTAATCAGATTCGTTTCTGCTGCACCACAACAGGAACTCCTACTTTATCTTTTTTTTTACGGCTGAGTAATAATCCATTTTATATATGTGCCACATTTTAATCCATTCATCTGTTGTTGGGCATTTAGGTTGTTTCGATATCTTGGCTATTGTGAATAGCACTGTGATGAATATAGGGGTGCATGTATCTTTTTCAATGAAAGTTTTGTCCAGATACATGCCCAGGAGTGGGATTGCTGGATCATATGGGAGTTCTGTATTTAGTTTTCTGAGGTACTACCATACTGTTTTCCATAGTGGTTGTACCAACTTACATTCACAAGGGAAAAGCAACAAATAATACACAAAGGAATCCTCATAAGGATAACAGCTGATCTTTCAGCAGAGACTCTTCAAGGTAGAAGGGAGTGGCAAGATATATTTAAGGTAATGAAGGGGAAGAAACTAGAACCAAGAATGCTATACCCATCAAGATTTGATGGAGAGATCAAAAGCTTTTCAAATAAGCAAAAGCTAAAAGAATTCAGCACTTCCAAACCAGTTCTACAACTTCTAAAGCAACTTCTCTAAGCAGAAAAGAAAAAGCCACAATTAGGAACAAGAAAATTTCAAATGCGAAAACTCACTAATAAAAAGAAAAATAATATAAATATAGAAAATCGCCCATTGGAAAATATGATATCAAAGCTAGCAGGCATGAGAAGAGGAGAAGACAAACACAGAACACTGAAAATACATTTGAAAATATGAGAACCACAACTCAAAACAATTCTGTATACACACAGATGGTTATATCCAAATCTAATGTGAACCACAAATCAAAAACCATAATAGATATACAACACTGAAGTTAGTCAACAAATCAAGAGAAGACCACAAAAGAAAGGAAGGGAAAAAAAGACCCAAAGTAATAATTCAAAGCAATTAAGCAGAATGGCAATAAAAACATACTTATCCATAATTACACTGAAAGTAAATAGATTAAAGGCTCCAACCAAAAGACACAGACCAGCTAAGTGGATACAAAAACAAGACCCATATGTATGCTGTTTACAAGAGACCCACTTCAGACCTAAGGACACATACAAGACTGAAAGTGAGGGGATGGAAGAAGGTATTACATGCAAATGGAAATCAAAGGAAAGCAGGAGTAGCAATACTCAGACAAAATAGAATTTAAAATAAAATCACAAGAGACAAAGAAGGACACTACATAATGATCAAAGATCAACCCAACAAGAATATATAACAATTGAAAATATATATTCACCTAACATAGGAGCACCTCAATATATAAGACAACTGCTAATAGCCATAAAAGAAATCGACAGCAACACAGAAGTAGTGGGGGACTTTAGCACCCCACTTACCTCAAGGGACAGATCATCCAAAGAATCAACAAGGAAACAAAGGCCTTAAACGACACCCTAGACAAGATTGATTTAACTGATATTTATAGAATTTTGCATGCCAAAGCAGAAGAATATACATTCTTCTCCTGTGCACATGGGACATTCTCCAGGATAGATCCCATCCTGGGCCACAGATCAAGCCTTGGTAAATTTTAAAAAGTTGAAATTATCCCATGCATTTTCTCTGACCACAATGCTATAAGGCTAGAAATCAACTACAAGAAAGAAAAAAAAAAAAACACAAATTCCAGGAAGCTAAACAATATGCTTTCAATTTAATTTTAATTCTGCAAGTCTGATACACTATGTCTTTGGGCATAATGGTATTTGTTTTCATGTACATAGATAAACTCAAAAAGTCTTCCTCCTCCTGCTCCTCCTCCTCATATATCCCAGGCTGATTCTCATCCTGTTACTCTGCCTTTCCCTTGGAATTGCAGAAGGGGAGAAAATTTGGTCCATTGGGACCAGCTGTTGGAAACCGGAGGTAGCATGGCCCATGTAGAGGCATCTGGCTGAAAATGTATGTGTGTACTTGAGGCTGGAGAACTCAGTGTTTTGGTAGTCAAATTAACATCGAAGTTAGGCATTTACAGATCAGGATCAGGCGTATTAAAAAATTTTACCTCTAGTTATTATGGTATTTTTGTTTTAAATTAAAAAAAAAAGTGTTTGAGAAAACTGAAAACAACTACTGTTGAAGTATGAAAAATTCCGGTCTTACATTTAATCTCCTTACTTTTTCTCTACAGACATAGTCTTACTTGTGGAAGTGCCAAACCCTCAAACATTTCTCCTTAGCAGGTCAATACTTTAAAAATTATATTTCTCCAGATAAGTTCCTTTTTCAAATCCATCCTGAACCTGTGACACTAGAAATTTTCCACAGCTGCTGTCATTTCTTTAGAGGCTAAAAGCAGTTATGTGCTGTGTCATCAATGACCCTTTCATGTCCACTGGTTTTTCTGAAAACATCAAACTGCCTCAATAAATAAGTTCCATAGCTAACAATACTCACATCACTTTTAGAAAAACTTAAGACTTCCTTTTAAAAAGCAACTATATTATCTCTAGTATACAATACCTTTCTTGTTAAGATAATTTCATGATTATCTTATTCTACTGTGTACTATCAATTCTATTAAGTTCAATATTGAAATAAACACCCCAAATTCTTTTTTTCTCTGAAAAAAGGAAAAACAAACATGACAATCAACTTTTTTGTGCTTCATGTATTCCTTCTAAGATTTGTCCTTATTTTTTAATTTGCACCAATAACATTAACCATAGTATGAGATATTAACAAGTGAATTTTACCTTTAGAATTACTTTTTGGATTCTGCAGATAGAAAAAAATATATTTTATGAAAAATTGAAATGATTGACAGTCAGATACCTAAATACACTAATACATAAAACTTCACTATTTTAGTGTGCCTGGTCCTGATCTGTAAATGCCTAACTTCGATGTTAATTTGACTACCAAAACACTGAGTTCTCCAGCCTCAAGTACACACATACATTTTCAGCCAGATGCCTCTACATGGGCCATGCTACCTCTAGTTTCCAACAGCTGGTCCAGATGGACCTAACAAAATGTCTATGCAATAATACCATAAATCTAATACAAAAGCCTTGCTGATCATATATATATGTATATACATATATGTATATCTATATGCTGTGCTTTCAGCATGTGGAAGTTCTTAGGCCAGGGATTGAACCTATGCCACAACAGCAACCCACTCTGCCACAAAAGAACTCCAAAAGTATATTTACTTAACATTTTTTTTTTTACTAAGTAATTACAAGGCTTAGTACACATGCTATGATGGAATCTTCTGTTCTCCCCTGCTCACTTTAAAGATAGATTATTTAAAATGATTCTATGGTGTCATTCCCATGTTCAGAAACTGTCCATGATTCTCTCTGTTCACAGGATGAACTTAAGTTACATTATGGTGTTATCAGTGCTGTCCATCATCTGTATCTGTGATGCTCTCATGCTTGGCAAGTCCTGTTCCAGTCCCAGTCTACTTAACTCCAGGGTAGAGTTTGTGACCATATTCCTCTCTAAGCTTCTGCATTACTGAATTACATTCTTTATTCATGCATCCAAAAGGGTGTGGAGCAACCACTTGATGCCTCACACAATACTCTACCAAGGGAATACATGAACTGAGACTTAAAGCACAAGGAGGGCTATCTATTTGGAGATGTGGTGGAGCATGGAGACTAAAATAAACTGGGGGGGGGGCAAAAAAGAAGTTAGAATGAGAAACAAAAAGAAAGTACAATAGAAGCATAGTATTTCAGGAGAAAATTATGGGGAAAGAGGTTAAAGAATACATAGGCCTTGTAGTCAGTATTAGTCTAGAACAATAGCACAATCTAAAAGCTGGGTAGAGAAGAGAGAGAACAACCCTTGTAGTAGTATTCATCAAAACCGCATTGGTATGTCCTTTGATATAGCAATACCTACCTCTAAGGTATACTAGTACATATGGGAATAAAATGCAGACAAGGTTATTTATTGTATAGTACATTAACAAAAGATTAAAAACAACTCAAATATCCATTAATAGGGATCTAGTCAAATAAATATATCATACAGTGAGGTATTATGTAGCTGATAAAAAGCATACAAAACTAGTACGATGCTGTAAACAGCTCCAAGATACAATGCTTGCTCAAAAAAGCAAAATGCAAAGTGTATGATTTTATGACATTGTTTATAATAATAAATAATAAAGTTTAAAAAGGAGAGAAAAAATAAAAATATTACATCCATTTTCTACTGCTGCCATACAAATTACCACATTTTAAAACAGCAGTTTACAACAACATAAAATTTATCATTTCATAGTTTCCCTAAGGTTACTCTTGTTAGAGTCTTTTAGAAAGATGGAATCAATGTGTTGGCCATCCCAGGGGCAAATACACTTCAAACTGATTCAGCTTGTTGGTAGAATTCATTCCCCTGTTCCTATAGGACTGAGTTCTCTGTTTCCTTGTTAGCTTTTTGCTGAGTCATTTTCAACTCTAGAGGCCACTCACATTACCAGGCTTAGGGTATAGTTTATCTTCAAATTGGCAATGGTTGCTTGGTCCTTCTCACTCTTCAAATCTCTCCCTCACTCTCCTGCCTCCTTTTCTCCAATTTATTTTTACGTTTTTCTCTTCTGCTTTTAAAGGACTTCATGACCTTGAGTCCAGAATAATCGAAGATAATCTTCGTATTTTAGGTTAGCTGATTAGTGACCTTAATTACATTTACTAAGTCCCCACAGTAGTACCTAGATGATCACTTGGTAAAAGAATCAGGAAATGGGAATCTTGGGGGAACATCTTTAGAATTCTGCCCTTCACAGACACAGTCTTATTTGCTGTTACATGCAAATGAAAACTCTGGAAAAACATGAGAATGTAATAAATAACAGTGGCTACCTGTTATGTATGTATGTATGTAGTAGCATGGAGAGGAGGGTGATGGGCAAAAGGGAGGCAGGGATAGAAAGGTTTTTTTTTTTTTCTTTATTTGTTTTTTGCTTTTTAGGGCTGCATAAGTGGCATATGGAAGTTCCCAGGCTAGGGGTTGAACTGGAGCTGCAGCCCACGGCCACAGCAACCTAAGATCTGAGCCACGTCTGCAACCTATACTGCAGTTCATGACAAAGCCAGATCCTTAACCCACTGAGCTAGGCCAGTGTGCTCGAACCCACATCCTCATGGATAATGGTTGGGTTCATTACCGCTGAGCCATGACAAGAACCCAGAGAGATTTATTTTTTAAATATTATTTTTGTCATGTTTAAACCATGATCAATGTAAGTAATACAACATATTTTTAATGCATCACAAAACTAGTCAAATAATATTTAAAACACTTTATTTTGCTGAAATAAGGTTCACAATGGCAACTTGTATATCAAACTGAGAGACATGGCACAGTTCTTTCAAGTGTGGTATCCTTTTATGACAAATAGTTTGTTATGGTATAGGTCTACTACTTTTCTATATTTAAACTTCTGCAAAACATTCTTACAGTATGCTATAATGTTATCTGATTTTACATTTAGGTAAATAGTTCTTTTACATATTAACACTGGCTCTGTCCTCTTCTCTTTAGCCTATGTCATCTAAAGTAATAGTATTTGTGACATTCAGATAAGAGACTGAAATAAGTTGACTATAGGATACTTATGCAAATGATTCAGAATATGCTTATGTCACCTTTTTTAGAATACATCAAAACTGAACAAGGAAATTTTTTGTAAAGAAATATCCCATCCAAGATTATGTTCAAAACTCTTCAAGTGAGTTAACTCCCAATTTGTAGAACAGTTATTTCAATGACACCTCATAGGAAACACATTCACATTAAAAGATTACCAAGAAATTCTAACGGCCAAATCCATGAACTTCTTTCCAGAACCATCCTATGTTCTTATCGGATATGCTGACCATACCCTCCTTATTAAAACTTTCTACTGGGAGACAGTCTTCCATAGGGCTCTTATACAATCTTGCTTATGAAGGTAAGGTCCTGACCACTCTTCACAGGGCCATTCCTCAGGTTTCTGTTTGTAGCCAACAGTTGTTTTTTTTGTTTTTGTTTGTTTTTGTTTTTTTGTCTTTTGTCTTTTTAGGGCAACACCCATCGCATATGGAAGTTCCCAGGCTTGGGGTCAAATCAGAGCTGCAGGTGCCGGCCTACACCACCACTCACAACAATGCCAGATCCTTGATCCACTGAGCAAGGCCAGGGATGGAACCTGTGTCCTCATGGATACTAGTCAGTTTTGTTACCGCTGAGCCACTATGGAAACTCTGCAGCCAGCAATCTTAAGCAATGGGATAATGTCTCCCTCTCAAATAAAATTACAGGCTTGCTTACAAGCTGCTATAAAGTGGGAAGTTCCCAAGGTTCAATGTCTCTCTCTTGTGATATAGTCCAGTGTGTGTGCAGACATCCATCTACGCCCACTTGCATTGCCTCTGGGGGAACTAAAGATCAGAGACTGACATGACCAGGCAGACAATCTGGCCAGTGCTTTCGAAGTGAATAAGAAAGTCTTTTTTCTCTGACCCAGGAGTCTTGTATCTTCTGTCAGCATCCAGAAAATAGTGTAAGGCTAACCTGTTTGCTTGTGAGAAAGGTAAAAATGTCAGATTCTTTACAGTTCTTACCACTTTCTCAGTACATTTCTATGAAAATGCTCTTTCATTTTTATTTATCTCCTTGACTACTCCTCCCCTCCCTCTTTCATTGTATCTCCTTCACCATTTCCAAAATGTTACTATAGCATGCAGGACTCTGTCCATGGTCCTGTTTTACTTTTATCCATACTTCCTGACAATCCTTTCTCTCTCTCTCTCTTTTTGGACATGCCTGTGGCATGTGGAAGTTCCTAGGTCAGGGATCAAACCTGAGCCACATCAGTGACAAATTGACAACTCTGGATCATTAACCCTTAACCCTCTGCATCTCCAAGGAACTCCAACAATCTTTTTACCCATCATTTCTATTACCATATTTGTACTCAGATTACTTTCAAGAACATACTCTTCAAAATTCATCTATTTCTTTGGCTCCAGTCATTTCTAACTTTTTAATATATATTTTCTAATATGCTCATGAAACTTATCATTTAAAATAATTACCATTATTTTATGTAATGTTCACTATGTTCCAAAATGAAAAATATTGGAGTCATCTTCAACAACCTCTCTGAAAATTGTTATCAGTCCACACATCTACACATCTTAAGTATCTTAATTTTTCCCCCCTTTGGCTGCACCTGCAGCATGTGGAAGTTCCCAGGGCAGGGACTGAACCTGCACCACAACAGTGATCCAAGCCATTGAAGTGACAATGCTGGGTCCCTAACCCACAGTGCCATAGGAGACCTCTAGATCTAAGTGTCTTAAGCCTCATCTTTCTTTCAGGGTCATTCCTCCCTTACCTGATATATTACATTAACTCCTGACCAGTCTTCTTCACCTTATTCACTCCCTTATATATTTCACCCACTGAACAGCTCCCAGAGTTAACTTTCTTAAACACAGATTTGAACATATTACCATAAGTCTCCTCCATACTACTTTTATAGATTAAATAAAGTGAGATGGGAGCCCAGATGCTTCCCAACCTTCCCTCTTATAATTTTCCAATTTCAATTCAGATTACTTTATCATCATTATGCTGACAGGTACAAACATTCCCACAAGTGTGTACACATTTATCTTGTAATATATATACTACACCCTTATCAGTCACAACAACCATCTCACTATTCTCACTATAATCTCTTCTCTCTTCTGCCCTTGTGCAGGCTGTTCCTTCTGTCAGAATTATAGCAGCCTCCTGAATAATTTGTACTCCTCATTTAAATAATAACTAATATGGCATTCCCTTGCTTTTGTAGCCTCACTACTTTCTTCCTTGTCTATTATTTCACAATAACATATTCTCATTTTTAATATAAAGGCAACCAAATCTCTCATTTTTGTCTTTAAGTATTTCCACTATAGCTCATGGAATAAAATAACTTGTATTTTCTAATGAAAATATTGAATCTACTTTCAAATGAACTATACACTAGATTTTAGCTAAACCTACCTCCTTCCCATGTCATATAGCTTCTATGAGTACTTTCAAAGACAGCCTACTGATTATCTTATGTTTGAGTGGAGGTGTGTAAACAGTTTTCTAGATCTCCAGATTGGTCTCCATAGACCTACATAAAAAAATCCATGCCTCTCTGCTTTGCTTATACATCTCTATCATTTTTTTCTAAAGACCTATTCATATCACCACATTAATCAAAGACTTGGACACTCATGTCGTAGTCACCATCTCTACCCTAAGTCCAATTGTCGCCTTAGTGGCTTAAAAATCCATGTGAAGGAATTCCTGTTGTGGCACAGAGGAAATGAATCCAACTAGTATCCATGAGGATGAGGGTTCAATCCCTGGCCTTGTTCAATGGGTTAAGGATCCAGCATTGCTATGAGCTGAGGTGTAGGAACAAGATGTGGCTTGAATCCTGCATTGCTGTGGCTGAGGTGTAGGCCAGTAGCTGCAGCTCTGATTTGACCTAGCCTGGGAACTCCTATATGCCGCAGGTACGGCCCTAAAAGCAAAAAAAAAAAAAAAAAAATCCATGTGGATAAATTTATCCAAAGTTTTAACCCCACGGTTTGGTGACTCCTCATCTGTATTTAGGTCATTCACTCTCCTGGCCATACCTTATAACATTTTTCACATATAACATCTACTTCTGAAATCCAGAACTCAACTGTATACTGACCAAAACTTTTTGCACTGTCTAACCTTGAATCAAATATTTCCTGCTCTTTTCATTTATAGAGACTTAAAACTCCTTGATGTCTCAATTTTTTCCTCAAAACATCTTTTCTGATTTAGCCTAAATCCTATGAATATTAAATTACTTTTCCACCACATTCTAACTTTATTTTCTTTTTGTCCTGACAAAAGAAAAAAAAGTATAAAATTGGCTGACATTGCTATTCACTTTCATTGGTCCCAAGTCTAGAGCGGCTGAATACTATGAAAGAAAAGTTACACAGAGCTATCACTCCAAATGTCTGCCCTTTGATCACGGTTGGCTTTTATTTATTTTATTTTATTTTTTCTTTGTCTTTTTGCCATTTCTTGGGCCACTCCTGCGGCATATCGAGGTTCCTGGGCTAGGGGTCGAATCGGAGCTGTAGCTGCCAGCCTACGCCAGAGCCACAGCAACACAGGATCTGAGCCATGTCTGCGACCTACACCACAGCTCACGGCAACGCCAGAGCCTTGACCCACTGAGCAAGGGCAGGGATCGAACCTGCAACCTCATGGTTCCTAGTCGGATTTGTTAACCACTGCGCCACGACAGGAACTCCACGGTTGGCTTTTAGAATACTGTCTGTCAATCCTTTTATTTATCCTAATTTTTGTCTTTCAGGTGTTCTCAAATAATAATTGCTGTCAATTCTCTTCAAACCTTATACTCAGGCACTGATCCCCAAACTCTCAGAAGTAAACTTGCCTCTTACGTTAGAAATCACCACAATCTTCTCTCTGCTATTCAAACATTAATTGGTATTTCCACTCATCTTCACCTTTCTTCTAGTTTTTGAGGGTGAATTTCCCTCCAACATTTTAATACAAATATGTTTCATCTTCAGCTTCCTGCAGTGCTTAATCTCTTATGAGAGTCTCATTTCCTTTCATGTATTTCTTTTTCTCTCTTTCCTCTTTCCCTCTTTCTTAACCTCTTTCTACATTCAACTGGTTTCATCCTATTTGTATCCTCAAGACTATCACTTTGATAAATAACCTCCCCAGACACAAAATTACCACCTAGCTCATCTCCAAGCATTTTCTTTCCAAAAGAGTAAACCAAACTTGCTGATTTTACTTCATGACCTCCTCTTTACTGTTCACTTATTATTCAGTCTGGTTTTTCTCCTGAATTCCACTGAACTTGATTTTTCCTGATTACTAAATCAAAACCACATTTTAAACCATGTCCTAGAACCTTTCTATTGTATTTAATTTTATCAACCTCTTTCTAAAACCCTTAAAAGCAGATTCCTCTAGTTCTATGATTCCCCCTATAACTCTTGAACTACCTTCCCCTGCCTCCCACCTCTTTCTCTGAGTTGCTTTGCTGACCCCTTAAAGGTTGGTGTAGCCAAGGTATTTTCCCCCCTTTAGCACACTGAAATTATCATGATTCACTATCTCTGACACCATCTAATATCTGGGTTTCAGTCACCACCCATATGCTAATGGCTCCCAATGCAAGTCTAACTCAGAGTTCTAAGTTTTATACTCATATGTCAAATTATTTCTTTCTTTCCAAGTTTCAGATTCATATATGAATACACTGGTAAATATCTCAAATGAATAGTGCATATGTACTTTCATATCCATTTCTTATTTTACTTTATATATATGTTTATATATGTATGTATGTATATATGTCTGTGTGTGTGTGTGTGTGTGTGTGTATGGCATAAAATGTGACATGAATTGTACTAGTTACAAGGTATATGGCTATTAGCAAACTACACTTCATTCTGCCCTCCTGAAATTTAGTCTATGTCTAAAATCAAACTCCTCATTCTTTTCCATTTTCAAAAAAAAAAATCTGTCTCTCTTCCTGATTTTTTTCCCCTTGGAGATCTACGCATAACACTGGCCCCTTTCTCCTTATGCCCCTAATCCAATGCACTCAATCATAAACTCTAACCATAGTGACATAATCCTTCATAATTTCTAAACTTTTATTCAAACATTCTACCACTCTCCAATCTATGGTCACCACTGGCCGGCTCCAATGCATCAGTCTCATAATTCAGCTCTCTACTTTGCATCTTCTACCAAGAAATTCGATGTTTAATATCCTGGCATGATGATGTATGAAGATGCAAATATAGTTCCTGGTCATCTATTCAAAACCGTTTCATTACTATTTTTTGACCAAAGATTAAATGACAGTCTCTCTGAGATCACAAAGTCCTTCAAAATCTGGTCCTATTTAACTTGCTGATCTTTTCTGTTACCACTTTCTGAGTTGTGTTTTACACTATGTCAACCACAGTTGCTGGTAGATCCCCCACAGGAAACATGTTGTTTCTCATTTTGATATATTTATAACTTGTGTTCAAGCACATAAGTAACAACTCTTCCAGAAATGTTTCCCTGAACCTTCAAGTCTGAAACAACTCCTCCTTTCCTGTGTACCCATAACACAATTTGCAAATTTCTATACTTACACATAATCACAATACATTATATTGATTTCATGTATGCTGGTTGTCCCCATAGGATATCTTTCTTTGTATCTTTGTACTCCTAGAAACTAGCAGTCCTTAGTATGCACAGTATAATAGATTATGGTTAAAATAAATGAGTAAATGAATGCCACTGATCTTTCATAATATTACTTGATTCGCAAATATATTAGTTCCCTGGGTAATTAATATGGCCTATTCATCTTTACATTTTTATTTCTTTTCTTTTTTTTTTTGTCTTTTTGCTATTTCTTGGGCCACTCCTGCAGCATATGGAGGTTCCCAGGCTAGGGGTCGAATCGGAGCTGTAGCTGCCAGCCTACGCCAGAGCCACAGCAACACGGTATCCAAGCCGCGTCTGCAACCTACACCACAGCTCAGGGCAAAGTCGGATCGTTAACCCACTGAGCAAGGGCAGGGACCGAACCCTCAACCTCATGGTTCCTAGTCGGATTCGTTAACCACTGCACCACCACGGGAACTCCTACCTTTTTATTTCTTAGCACAGTGATTGATACATAATAGATACTCAGCAAAAGCTGAGTTGTGGATGGGAATCAAAAGCATTACAGGGCAATAATATAGAATGGAAGAGTTACTTCTGAAAAAAAAGAAAAAGTAAAATATTGACAATAGGCAAATGATTCTAGTTTGGTATATTAATGATCAGAAGTCACTACTTGATTTATCTAAAAATAACTCCATTGTTCTAACTATACTAAAGAGAGATTAAATAAATCATGTGAATGCTTCCACTTAAAACAAAACTGATTTATAAGATTGTTCCTTTGGAGTGGCTGTTCTTAGATTGGTTGATGCCTGTTAGGTATTTTGTTTTCAATAAGAAAACACTGGCAGCTTCCACACTTCCAAACCAGACCTGTTTACTACTATCAACACGTATGCATTCACTATGACAAATAACAATAAAGTTAAAGACAAAAATTCACACTGACCTTGATAAAAACTCATTGTAGCAACAGCAGACTCTTATAAGCTGACTGCTATGGGAAGCTTCAGTGCACATGGCTGCAAAGATTCTGAAACCTAGAGGTGTGTTATTAGCTGCCACAACCCTGACAAACATAATAGCAATGTACTGATTCTCATCCATAACATTTCCAAACAGTAGCTAGTGATTGTCAGGATTATATTTCTGGTGACCAATCTATTTTAATCTGGGATTGTATCTGATAAAAGCAAAAGAAAAAAATGTATTTTATTTATTACATTGCTTTTTGAGCAAGCACTAAAGAATTAAAATAAACATCAGGTGTTGAAAAGGCCTCACACTATATGTTCTAAAAGGTATCAGATACAAGAAATATGTTGTAAATTATGAAGAAATCAATACAATTATTGGAAAACTGACTTGGGAGTCAGTGGAACTGGATTCTGAAACAGAATCTACCATTATCTAGCTCTATTGACATGGAACAAATCCATTTATATTTCTGAGCCTCATATTTTTCCCCCCGCACATGGAGAATTATGCCAATGGCTTTCTCAATTATATTTTAAATCTCACATTTTATAATTTTATGAAACACCTGGGGGGGGGGAAGTGAACTGCCATTATAAATTTTTAAATAAAGTGTTTAAATAATCAAAGGTGTTTTTTAATCCCCTCATCAGGTCTAGGGAAGATCTTTTATTTCAGTGTGAATAAATAAGCAGCCTAGTCCAGAACTGTAGCTACTGACTGTTAGTAATGGGCTCAAATGGGAAAAATGCAGTATATACCATCAGCACCATAGACAACCTCAGGAAAAGAACTCTGAGTCTGCTGCAACTCTGTTCTTTTTCAACCCTATGCCATTGGATTTTATTCTACATTTTATGGAGGGCTATTAAAGAGTTTTAAGCAGAAGAAATTTATAATTTTACTGGTTTAAAAGATTAATCCAATGTTGGAAGATAGCCACGCATGGTTATAGAATGAAGTAGCTGGGATAGTATTGAAATGAGCCAGGTAAGAGGTGAGACTGGTTTAGAGTAGGGTAGTTTCAGCAAGATGAAAAGAAGAGGAATAATTTGGGATATATTTTTAAGGTACAACATGCCATCTATTCTCCATTTGTCTTACCGACTCCCAAAACTTTTTTGTCCTTCTCTGCTCTACTCTGCAGTTAGGAGGTTAACTCTACTTACTGCATCATCCACGCTCCCTTTCCAGGTGTTTTACACTTGGTTTTGGCCAACAGAAGATGCTGGGAGGAAACTGGAAGGTGCAAAGGTATTTATCCCTCTGCCATACACTCCCTACTTGGGACCTCAGTCTCTGACCTGCATTTTCCCATGACTAGGATTTCTCCCACATAGGTTCTACTCCACCTTCTCTGGTTTTCTTGACTGATAACATTCCTTTCACCCTTTATCCATTCATCCCCTGGGACATTACTAGCATCCTACTGTTATTAATCTGTTTGCCTCACTGTTCTTTGTTTCATAATTCTTCTCATATCACTGCAAGTAGTCCTTTTATTGACATCTTTTTACTTGAAACTTTTGGGATAAATTCTGTTTCCTCTGGGGACCTTGAATAAATGAACAATCAGGGCTTGTTGATATGCCAGATGTGGGGAAGCGAGGAAATGTAAAGTCAAGGTCAACTCTCACATTTCAGACTTAAGTACCTGGGTGCACAGTGGTTGCATTTAATGCAATAAAGGAGGCTTGGAAAGAAATGAATTATTTGTGAAACCAATATACCATCATAGAACAATATACATATTACTAACATATGACAGATGGACACTGATACAAGCACAAAAGGCTGACAGCTAAGGACCATGGAACTCAGGCTCATACTAAGTGATAGAAGAACCTGATGTGAATTTTATATGATTATTATATCAAATATTTCATATGCATATTTTCTGATTTTTTAGATTATATTATTTTCACAGGACATTTTATGTTGCATTATATTTGTAGTATCCTAATAACATTAGAAAACACACGAATTAAGCATTTGATGAAAAGTGTCAAAAGAAAAAACAAATTTTAAGTTCAATTACATAAAAGTTTAGGCAGACATATTTGTATCACATAACTTGGAGTGAGCAAAAATGTAAAATTATTACCAAACACAAAAGTTCAGAAGGTCAGATGCATATATGATGAAAAGATTCAATAAGAATCTAGTGAGTTCCTATCTCCAAAAAAATAAGTGACACAGGGTCTTATTATTTCTAGATAAAATATTTGTTAACACTTACATATGGTCAGGAGTTAGGTCTAAGAAATGTTGGAAACATTTGTTCCATTTCCAAAGGAATAAGAACATACTAATTACATACTTCTTGTCAAATTGCGTGATTTAATCAGAAACTTAATAAAGAACAGTAGACGTACATTATTGCCTAGTCTAACTACTGCCACTTGTTTGCCTGGTTCAGTCTTTTTTGAAACAATCCTATCATCTCTAATTTCTTTGGATATTTTTATACAAAGTGATCTAGATTTCTTAAATTTTGCATGTAATTAGTGACTTTTTGATGCCATGTGAGAATAATAAATACATAAATAGGGCTAAGATAATAATATAGTGGAAATACTATGTACTAAAGATTTAGAGTTAACCTTTTAATATTAAAAAAAAATTCTGTATCTTAATTGATTTATAAGCTTTCGATATAAATGTTGTCCTCAAATTAAGATCTAATCTAGCTTTGGAAGCTTAGAGGTTAGCTGAAAGCACTGTATTATCTTGGGAAGTGGTCACGTAGATTTGCTAAGTATATGTAAATCAATCCATATCATGGCTCCTTCTCTTCTAACTCCTATAATTCCACAAAAGCAAAGAAACTACACCAAGTACTATCCACCTTGGAGTTCCCGTTGTGACTCAGTGGTTAACAAATCTGACTAGGAACCATGAAGTTGCAGGTTCGATCCCTGGTCTTGCTCAATGGGTTAAGGATCCGGCGTTGCCATGAGCTGTGGTGTAGGTTGCAGACATGGCTTGGATCCCGCGTTGCAGTGGATCTGGTAAAGGCCTGCAGCTACAGCTCTGATTAGACCCTCTGGCCTTGGAACCTCCATATGCCGAAGGAGTGGCCCAAGAAATGGCAAAAAAGACAAAAACAACAACAAGTACTACTCACCCTGACAATTACGGACAAGTTCATTGCTAGTGGGCTTCTATATTTGGTATGTTGTTTTGTCAGTTAGGGGTATAGATACTTGGAGATGGAAATCATCATAAATATCTGCTTAGAATCTGAGATTAAAATTTTTCTTTTTTGTTGTCTTATAAAATACTCTCACACCCTGTTATGCTCATCAAAAGTGATCAGTGTCTAAAGAAAATATGTGATATTTTGAGGTATTTTAAAACTTTGGCAAGAAATACTGGGTAGAGTAAATTTCAGGGTCTTTTCTTGTTCATTTCTCCTCCTGTTTTATTCAATTCTATGCTGATATAAAAACATAATATAAATCTGCAGAGAAAATAGAATTCATGTAACTCAGACTACTGCCTGTTATTTCGGGCCCCAGCCTCAGTCAATAATCATCCTTTGGGGGGAAAGCTCAGTTCAAGTCAAGTAAGCTAACAAAGGTGATGCCATCAGAGGCTTCACTTCTTTTTTCTGCCCTTCAGATGTTGTGACTTTGCATGGGCTTTTCTGAGATGATTAATGACAGGTGTGACTGGGAGAAGCAATTACAGGGATTGACTGGAAGTTTAAGACTTTGGGGATGAAAGTGAATGATATGAACATGAAAGTTTCAGGGATGAAGTCAACTTCTGACAAGCACAACATGCTCATTACGGAAATTTTGAAATAGAGTAAAGATCTGAAAAGTAAGTTTGAAATGGAAGAACATAATTTAATCATTAACCTCTTTATGTGGAGACTAAAGGCATATCCTGTGTTGAAAGCATCTGTGATTTGGAAGGCTAATTATTCACACCCCTACAATTTTATTCTATTTCATGCCTAAGCTCCCTGTACATTCTCATGGACTGTGCAGTTTTCTCTGGTATTGAGACTATATAAATGGTTACTCACATGTTTTGAAAATTCTAAATGGCCGACTCAAATCATTTAATTTTATATTAGTCTTTTAAATTAGCTCACATGAGGAAGCCCTATAGAGAGACAAAGAGCACTCCCAAGCATCTGTTGACTTTCTTCCTGGTTGGTCCTTTGATGGCACTAAAAATTTAATTAAACTGCAAACCTATGGAGGGCAAAGATCATATTTTACATACTGTTTCTCATATGACATCTAACTTTGTGCCTCACAAATAATAGCTTTAAAATGAATGTATAGAATGAATAATTGGCAAGGTCATAGATTCCTTAGAAAAACATTTAAGAAGGAATTGGGTGAGCACATCTGAGCATGAACTTTAGACAAATGAGTTTTAATTATTTCAAAATGAAAATGCTGAATCTATTTTGAATTTGCCAAAGACAGGGTTACTTCTCACTTATAGCTTAACCCAAAGTCATAAAACTATGCCACTTCTATTTGAATAATTTTCCACTTAAACTAATAAGAATACATAATTTTTCATAGAAATTATATGTATACAGCAACAACAAGAAGACAGGAGAGTAATAAGAACAACAGTCTTTTTTCCCCTCATAGGGGGAATCAAACAGGAACAAGTTCAATTGACATTGAACCTCTCATTTCATAGCTAATTTCAATCATTCTTATTTACTAGTCTGACTAGTCTACTTCTTTCTAGACATCAGTTGTTTATCTCACCAGTATGCATCCACCCAGCTCCTTGAATTAATAACTAAAGTCTTCTGGAGTTTCTGTGGTGCAATGGGTTGAGGGTCCAGCATTGTCATAGCAGTGGCCCGGGTCCCTTTTGTGGTGCAGTTTTGACCCCTGGCCTGGGAACTTCCACATGACATAGGCACAACCAAAACAAACAAACGAAAAACAAACCCAAAACCTAAAATTTTCTCTGGGAAACTAACATAATTCCCCCCCCCCTTTTTTTTTTGGCCATTTCTTGGGCCGCTCCAGCGGCATATGGAGGTTCCCAGGCTAGGGGTTGAATCGGAGCTGCAGCCACCGGCCTAAGCCAGAGCCACAGCAACGTGGGATCCAAGCCGCGTCTGCAACCTACACCACAGCTCATGGCAGTGCTGGATCGTTAACCCACTGAGCAAGGGCAGGGACCGAACCCGCAACCTCATGGTTCCTAGTCGGATTCGTTAACCACTGCGCCACGACGGGAACTCCATTAATTCCCATTTTTAATCCATGTGTTTAGGTGAACTTTTACTCCCAGCCCCACAGGTAGAGAATGTGAGTCAAGTGTAGCCAGTTTCCCATCACATTCCAAAGTCTTTAGTTCTTGGAAAATTTGTAACCAAATCCAACCCAATGGAACATGGTTTTGGAGGTAGTTTGGGAAAATAACAGATTGGACCCACAATGAACCAACACCACAGACACTAAACAACACCTAACCAAGAAAAACCAAGTTCTGATCACATCATTTGAATTCTGCTTCCTACCCTAACCTTTTTCAATTTTATGAACCATAAATTTCCTTTTATTTCTTAACCTGAGTTGGATTTTCTACCCATTGGTCCTGAAAGTACCCTGACACTGGCTTACTCAAAGGCAACATAACATGCAGTTGCCTATTTCTAACCAATGCTAACAACCAACATAAACTGCAGGCATGATTAGATAGCTAAGATTTTCTGAGTAAAGGATCTCCCAGTGTGAAGCTATGTTTGTCATGGCCCTTGTGAACAGAATCTGTAGAGAAGGAGACTGAACGTAATTTTGGCTACCTGCCACAAATTAGATCTAGATGAGAAACAGCTCCTTTGCTTCAGTGTTAATAACACTTCTCCACAGGTGACAAATTTGTCTATTATCTTTGGCATAAGGGGTAGTAAGTAAGCAGTGAGTGAACTGGTGGTGGTCCCAAACAAGAGTGAATTTAGAAGTCCAAAGCTGGCTGGAAACTGTAGGCGTCCCTAAAGTCAATTCACGAGCATTCAGCCAGAGGAAATTAAACCCACAGGAGAGGATATAGAGCAAGTGACAGTCAGTATCACTTCTCAAAAAAATGACGACCATGGATCATGTGTAATTCCAACTGAGGACATTTATTAATATCCACTGTTGGATCAACCATGCCCAATTAAAACTTAGTTCTTAAAGCTTCCAGAGATCCACAAGATGATGTATTGCTTAACTTGAAATCAAGACTCCACCTCCTAGAGAGTTCTGCTCAGAAATAACTACTACTTCAGTGTGCCTAGGATAAAAACTGAGAAGAAAACCAGTGTGTAAATCTAGTTATGTAGTAGTAAAATGCAGCCAGTGGCAGAAACCTCCTGGCATGAATGTCATTTTCAGAAAACTAGTTATTTGGGCTTTGATAGATATGTCCCAAGAGCTGAGATTAGAAAAGAAAGTGGAGGGTGGAACTAATCCATGGGTTTTAAAATTTGCTGTCAAGTGCTACTGAAAGACAATTTGGTAAAAGTGAAATTCAAGAACAAGATCATCCAAAAAAAAAAATCAACTCAAAAGACTAGGCAATAAGACTAATAAATTTGAAGTTATGGAAAAGTAAGAGGAATCATGGGATACAGAAAGATGGTGAGGCAGAACTAGTGGAAGGCAAAATTTTAAATGTGCGTGCATAGAGTATTTTATGAAGAACGTGGACCACATTTATACTCTGGGAGCAGCTAACAAGTTTGTAAAACTACCTTGAGCTCCAGATCATTCTGCCATCTGGATTACAAGTGGAGTCACAGTAGTTTATCTCACAGCTCTCCTGTATTTTGTAAAATAGTAATGTATCCAAGAGAAAACTAGACTTGTAGGAAGATACGCTTTCTGCAAAATGAACCATCCAGCTACTCTCTGAAGAATTAATAGTTTAATAGTAGCATAACCATTGCTATTATTTGTTGTTTATTTACTAGTGTGGAGATTGCTATCATAAGAATTTCTTTTTTGTCTTCAGTTCAGCAGTCCATGGTGAAATGGAAAAAATAAGAGCAATATGTGAGGTTGTCACAAAGCTGAAAGTATTAAATTTAAAGGAGAATGCTGTTCTGTGATGATGTTCTTTCTACATTTTAGTGTTAAAATGTATTTTTTATACATAATGATAGTGATAAGAAATAGTAGTTGTTGCCAAAATAGTCCTTGCTGTGTAAGATATAAGCTGATAACCCTGTTTTGGTTTCCAATTTCTACACACACACACATACACACACATCACAAACAAACAAACGCATACACTGCAAGGTTCGAATATATCCTAGAGAACTCAGTGGTTGACAGAAAGATAAAGGGGGGTTCAGAACTGGGGGACTGAATTATTCTAGGTGAAGTGGTAATAATGTTTTGAAGTAGAATTGCCAGTCATCTGGGAGGTTGGAAACAACTGTCTGAAACAGATTCCTCCAAATCAAATGAAATAAATCTCAACAAATCCTCATATGATGACATAATATATATTGAAATCAGTGTTGCATAAATAATATATTCGATTGGCAGGCTGTGAATACATTCACAAAGTTATTGATGACCTTTCATCATGATTTTCTAACTTTGTTTTGCTCTGCCAGTCCTGAGTTATAAGCTCATCAATAACTCATTGAAAAATGATATATAGAGAGCCAGTAAACAAATGAGGTATGTCTAGTCAGTCTAGTTGGTAAGCAACAATGTCTCTATATTCTACTCTTTTTTTTTTTTTTTTGCTTTTTAGGGCTGCACCCATGGAATATGCAGGTTCCCAGGCTAGGGGTCAAATCAGAGCTATAGCTGCTGGCCTATACCACAGCCACAGCAATGCAGGATCCAAGCTGTATCTATGACCTCCCCATAGCTCATGGCAATGCCTGATCTTTAACCCACTGAGCAAGGCCATGGATCGAACCCACAACTTCATGGTTCCTAGTTGGATTAGTTTCCGCTGCACCACGATAGGAACTCCTCTATATTCTACCCTTGACAAAAAATTGTGGGTCCTCTTGATCACCCTCTTTGTATACATATTATTTCAATATCACATATACTCGTCTCTGATGTAAAATATTTTTAAGGTGTAATATTTGAGAATTGACAAAATAAACATAAAATATTAACTTTACATCCTGATACGATAGAATTTTATTTTCAATTATCAATTCCAATGAATTAGTGACATTAATCCAGAATATTATATGTAGGCTATCTCTAAACATGGGAAGAAATGAAAAAGAAAAAATCATTTTTTTTCCTTAATCAGATATTTTTTATTCTTGTAGACACAGCTAACATACATTATATTTGTGTTCAGTAATTTTATTACACAAATTGAAGAAGTGTATTTGTACTGTTCAGTTATTTTACCATAAAAATTGAAAAAATACATTTTAAAATTTATTTTTTGATATCTTAGAGTGCCAGCAAAAGGACATAGGAGCCAGACTGAAGGAATTCCAAACTCTAGATCAATTTGAGGTGTATAAGAACTAAAAATAAGTACTGATTATAATATATCACAATGTTCAAAATAATACAAATATCCTCAAATTCAGTTGAGGTAAGATGGGTAGATAAAGGGACTGTGCTTCCTTATAATAGAATCCTGATTAACAAACGTAGAAAAAGTGAGGAGTTCCCATTGTGGCTCAGAGGTCATGAACCGGACTAGTATCCATGAGGACACGGGTTCAACCCCTGGCCTCGCTCAGTAGGTTAAGGATCCGTTGTTGCCCTGAGCTATGGTGTAGGCCACAGATGCGGCTCTGACCCTGTGTTGCTGTGGCTGTGGTGTAGGCTGGCAGTTAAACAGCTCTGATTCAGGCCCTAGCCTGGGAACTTCTATATGCTATGGGTGCAGCCCTAAAAAGACACACACACACAAAGACATAAACAGAAAATCATTATTTGGCAAATACAAATGACTGCTAGTGATGATTTCAAAGTTATGGACTTGGAATCATCCATAGTTGCCGAAATTAGCGGTTAAAAGTAAAATAAGTAACAAGTATTTGTATAGTCTCAAAGTGTCTCTTCACATAACACTTATTAAATGACAATGGAAAAAATAACCTTACAGTTGGGACACAAACTGGTCATGGTTAATACCCAGTAGTGGGACATATTGATCCTATGAGCCACTGAGACATGAAAGAGTAAGAAAGAGCAAACGCCACTTTTTGAAGTATTATTGTCAAAAATGCGCAGCATGATTTCCATCATGAGAAAACTGCAGACAAGTAAAAACTGAGGCATATTCAATAAAAATATATTCTTTAGTACTCTTCAAATGTGAAAACTTTATAAAGACAAAAACTGAAGAAATGTCACAAGTCAGAGGAAACTAAGGAGAAATAGATCATTTGGGGTACAGCTATAGAAATATGAATAAGATCTGTGGATCAGTAACAGTGTTGTATCAATATTAGTTTCCTGGTGTTGATAACTGTGCTGTAGCTATTATAAGACATTAACATTTGGAAGAGCAGGGTGACGGGTACACAAATTTTTAGTATTCTTTCTGTAACTTTGGGTTACTCCATTTCAAATTGGAAATAAAATAGTAAAAAGGATTTGTTACTTTTGTTGTAACTGTTTTTCAGTAAATTAATACAAAGCACCACAGCATAATCATAAGTAAAGACCTTGACAGGAATTGAGAGGAGAGAGCCATCATGTTCAACAGGAGCAAGCTAGGTTCTGCCTATTCCCTAGCCCAAAAGGCCTTTCTTTCAACCCTGCTGAGGTGAGTTAATCCATATCTACAAGTTCCCCACAGGCTACATCTTGAGAGCTACACCAGATAACATATGAGATAATACACAAGAAGATGGTACTAAACTCTACACTGGCACCAGTTTTAGTAGTAGATCAACTGTACAACTAGTCCAGTCCTGATCCTGCACCCTAATTCTGGTAAGAAGGCTTCTTCTGCCTTGTTCCATTAAACTACAAATGGTCGTTTTAGTGCTTCCATCCCTTTAACACTATAGTCCTAACTTCTTCCTGCACTGTCACTTACTTCTAAATGATAGACTTCCCAGATGCCAAATATTCACCCACATGTTTGGGCAGACCTGATCCCTCTGATATTCCCATCTCCTTTACCATCTCCATGACTTCACATTAGCCCTCCCCACAAACCAGATCCTTGTCTATATGCTATGTTATTCCTTGTCTATCTTTCAAAATCTATGAATGCTTGCCATTGTAAACTGTCTGTAGCTATATCCATTTCCCCAGGTCATGCCTTATCCTAGCAGTAGACCCTCTATGGCTGGTGCCCAGCATTTTTAATGCTTTACCCTAGATGCTATGATTCTTCTTACATACAAAATATGTCCCTAACAACCTAGATGTGCAACTCCCACAAGATGATAAAACTCATCACTGTGGCTGTTACATAAGGAGCTATTCTGACAGGCAGTGGAAATGAGTTTTGTGACCATAACTTTTAACTTTACTGTTCATAACTTCATTACAAAACAAATAGCTGCTGCTAGTGGAACAAGTACCAGAATTAGATAACTCAGCAAACAGAATCAGGAGCAGGGGTGATCATCTTTTATCTTCAAGAAAGATCTATACTTTCCTTTTTCCATACAAAAATTTTGTTCAATGATCAGTTTAACCTTCTCTGGATTGTGAAAAACTTGATCATAACACAGAGTCATTTGCAGTTTTTCTGAGTTGTAGATCTTATGATGCACATGGACTGAAGTGACTGCTGAACCTGTGAACTCCAGCATGACTACTATGCTCTAATAACACATATGCAGCAACTTTAGTCAAGTATGTGAGGAGAATGTTGCTCAGAGGTCCTCACCTGCAATTTAGAAACTCAAATTTGTTCCAGGGGTATTTTGGAACTGAGAAAATTGAGATTTTTTTTTCTCATCATAAACGACTTATGAATAAAAAGAGCCCTATGATTGGTTGTATTTTACTTTTTCTTCTTTCTATACACTGATACTTTTTAAACAATTGACTTAATTTTATCCATGGGTAAATGGTCAATAATCTCAGAGGAGCTTTAATCTATGCTCTGTACTGTTCAATACAGTAGCCACCAGCCATGTATGGTTATTTAAGTTAAAATTGAAACTAATTAAAATTAAATAAAATTATGAATTAAAATTCCTCCATTGCATTAGCCACATTTCAAATACTGAATAGCTACATGTGGCTAATACCTACCATATTGTCAATACACTCTCATGATTAAGAAAGTTCTATTGGACCACAGTGTAATTCTGGAGTGGAAAGAACTCCAAAGAATTTTTGATGCCTGAAATATTTGAATGATGTTACAAAGAAATGGGTAATTCTCAGAAGACTTTGATAATATCATAGTGAGAACCAGGAGAGGCTATACAGAATGCTAAAGGCCTATTTTTTCCTTAGTAAAAATATTCATGTTATAAATTAAATTATGCTAAAGTTCTATATAATGTCATATATTCTACAAAATGACTTCCTCAGCAATGATGTGAGTCAAAGCATATCCTTTGCTATGGTTTTAAATATTTAATCATAATTTTCTCCTGATTCATTAGCAGCCTACAGTAGCTTGAAAATATAAGATACCTATCTTACAAAATCACGGTATAACATGCAATGCTCCATTTACAAAAATACATCTAGATTTGTTCCATACAAATGTGTGTAGGTCAACTGTCTAAGCTTTTCAAATATTGAATCCCATATAACATTGAATTATATCAGATCTAAAAGTAATAGCTATAGTAATAATATTGTTTCATATGATCTTAATCAGCAGAGAGAGAATTTGTTTCACATACATAGCTTAAAATGTTAAAACACATTGAAGATGAAAGTAAAGCAACTAAAATAAACATGGATCTAGAAATTTTAAAAAATTTTATGTATAATAATGCCACGATCATACTGCAGAAAAATCATTTTGGTTTCTTAATATCATTTCTCACCCAATTTTAGTTTTGCAAAACAGACATGCAGAGCAATCTTTTGGGGTGAGACTCATAGAGGTGAATACCATACAAAAACATCTTTCAAGAAGCTCACTCTCTTCTGAGAGATAGACAAAAGTGGGATTTTTTTTTTGCAAGTTTTATTCAGTGATGCTGGTAGACCACCTACAAGAGTTTGGCTGGGTAGAAGTCTAACAGTTTGCAAATTTTGACTAGTTGCAATTGTCAAGTTATGCTAAGAATTGAGTAGTCAGGCCTGGTATGTTATGTTTCAACTACAGACACATTTTTTTTTCTTTTTGTAATTGAAGTATTGTTGATGTACAATATTATATAAATTATAGGTGTGCAATATAGTGATCACAATTTTTAAAGGCTATCTATACTCCATTTATAGCTCTTATAAAATATTGGCTATACTTTCCATATTGTACAATATATAGCTTATTTTATACTTAATAATTTGTACCTCTTAATCACCTATCCCCATATTGCCCTTCCCCCCTTCGCTCTCTCCACTAGTAACAACTAGTTTGTTCCCTATATCTGCTAGTTGGCTTTTTTGTTATATTAGCTAGTTTGTAGTATTTTTTAAATTCCACATACAAGTGATATACAGTATTTCTTTTTTTAAACTGTTTTCTTCCTATTTTTTATTACTCAATGAATTTTATTACATTTATAGTTGTACCACAAACATCACATCCAAATTTTACAGCATTTCCATCCCAAACCCCCAGGGCATCAGTATTTCTTTCTTTGCCTGACTTATTTCACTTAGCATAATGCTCTCCAAGTCCAGCCATGTTGCTGCCAATGGCAAAATTTTATTTTTTTATAGCTGATTAGTATTCCATTGGATGTCTGTGTGTGTTATTAATGCTTGGTTCCTACCTTGAAAACAGGTCCTTGAAAGCACACACCTCACCTGTTGGAAGGAACAGAACAATTAATTAATGTTGTTATGTTAAAAGTGGAAATAAATCATAAGAAAACACCAAAAATACCATGACTGGGCTTGTAGGTTGGAGAATCACCTCCTCAATGGTATCTATAGTCTTGAAAATGTGTAACTGCATGGAGAAGCGAAAACACAGGATCAACCGAAAACTATTGGAGGTTTGTGTGACAGCCATATTTAGGAAATGAAAAAAGAAAAAGAAAAGGAAGGTAAGAAATAGAAGCAGTGACTAGAAAATTAGAGAATGGGAAAATGCAGAGTCATGGAAGGCAAGGGGAAAATAGTTTAAGGAATGGAGGTTTAATGACACCACATGCCACAGACAGGTCAAGTAGCACTGAAGTAAGGTAATTAAATTTGAAGGTTATGCGTGACATTTCAGAAATTAAATTCAGTATAGAAGTGGGAGTTTAACCACATAAAATGAGATTTATAAGGGGATGGACTGTCTGACCAGGCGTTTTGGAGTACATATTAAAGGATTTGGGGGGTAAATGGAAATAAAACATTACAGTACACATTATAGTACTTTACTATTTAGTAAGAAATTAGATCAGAGATTCTAAAAGTCTAGTCAGTGGACTGACCACATCAATCTTGCTGTGGACAGGAATGAGGCTGGTGGTAAGGATGATTACAGCATCCCTAATGTCAGAGTCATAACATTTATTTCCCTTACTTTGTGGTTCTTCCAGGGACTTTAACAATGAACTTTATGAGTTATTTCTACATGAATGAATAGCATTTTACATATGTGCCAGGAGTGAATTAAAAAATCTAATTTTCTGAAAATTTATACTTAACTAGAAGAAATGTAGGATATATAATTCAAAGAAAAATAAAAGTTTGAAATTCATTAGCAAATAATACAATCTTTTTTCCCCTGACCAAAGATTATTTTAAAATGTAGTAAGTTACCTTGGAAATGCTTACAAGATAAAAGTTTTACTTAATTTCAAATATGTTCCATTTTATTTTATTTTATTTTATTTTATTTTATTATTTTTTTGTCTTTTTAGGGCCACACCTGCAGCATATAGAGGTTCCCAAGCTAGGGGTCTAATTGGAGCTGTAGCCACTGGCCTACGCCACAGCCACAGCAACACCAGATCCAAGCCGAGTCTGCAACCTGCACCACAGCTCACAGCAAAGCCTGATCCTTAACCCACTGAGCAAAGCCAGGGATCAAACCTGCAACCTCATGGTTCTTAGTCGGATTCATTTCCACTGAGCCACGATGGGAACTCCAAATATGTTCCATTTTAAAAGCATATATGTGCCCAAACAGTTTTTAAACTTAAAAGTGTATTTTGTGTATTCAATAGACATTCATTCAAGTGGTTTTCTTGCAAGGTTACTTTGTGCCAGGTGTATCAGTGAACAAAAACAAGTTAAGGTTCCTGCCCTCCTATAGCTTGCCTTTCAGGGAAAGAGTCAGAAGTAAACATAATAAATAAGCAATTATGTATTATATGAGAAGGTGATTGAAGTGATGGATAAAAGAAAGAGTCGAGCAGAGTAGGAAAGATGGAGAGTAATGAGGCAGGAGACACAGTATAGTCTCAAATGTAGTCATCAGAGTAGGTCTTAAGGGAAAGTGAACTTGAGCAAAGGCTTAGAGGATGGCATCAAGGAAGGTAAGCCAAGGGAATACCTAGGGAAAAGCATTCCTTGTAAAGGAAACAAAGGTTTTGTGATGTTTGAGAAACAGCAAGGAGGCCAGTGTAGTAGAAGCAGGGGGCACAGAGAGACTGGGAAAGGGAGACAAGAGATCAGAAAGGTCCACTGAGGGTGGGTGAGTCTGATCTAGGTCCTTGAAAGCCATGTTAAGCACTTTGTTTTTTACCACAAAGATAGTCAAGCCTCCCTTCTCTTTACTGGCTCCTATCAAATCCTTGAAAGTTGACATTAAGTTTGGGTTTAGGGAGTTCCCGTCGTGGCGCAGTGGTTAACGAATCTGACTAGGAACCATGAGGTTGCGGGTTCGGTCCCTGCCCTTGCTCAGTGGGTTAAGGATCCGGCGTTGCCGTGAGCTGTGGTGTAGGTTGCAGACGCAGCTCGGATCCTGCGTTGCTGTGGCTCTGGCGTAGGCCAGTGGCTACAGCTCCGATTGGACCCCTAGCCTGGGAATCTCCATATGCCGCGGGAGCGGCCCAAGAAATAGCAACAACAACAACAACAACAGACAAAAGACAAAAGACAAAAAAAAAAGTTTGGGTTTAGTGGGTATGTTTACATATGTCCCAGTCACTTCTGCTTCTAAGAACGGTATTCAGGAATCTTCCTACCCACACTGTGGTGACTCACTTGGCCCATCATGCTTTGAAAGAGCAAGCTATATAATAATATGAAAGCATCCTACAACACCAAAAGGTGAGATGAGGATTGAAAGATATGCAGCTAGAAGCTAATCTATAAAAATTGATCCTAAGCTTATCAGTGAAAGAAATTTAGAGGTTTTTTCAAACTCAAAAAACAATAAAAAATTTATATGCAGTTATCAATAAATACCTGTGGAGCTAAAAGAAAAAAATTAATAATAAAAAACAAAATTCAACCACACAAGAAAACTAAATTATCTTCTCAGCTGCTCACAGAACATGATAGCACCAAAGTATTATCATATGAAAAGATAAAATTCCCAAAAATATGGGAAAAAATTCATCAAGCAGTTAAAAAAACATAGTTTTTCTGATTTGGTGATATTTGTGGTATTGTCAGATTTTGTTAATGTTTATAATTTGGTTGTGATTTTTTTCATTTACTAACTTCCAAAGATAAATTCACATTATTTTTTAAAGGGAGTATCACATTTTATAAGTTTCATTCTCCCAAGCCCTGGATCTATCCTTGTTGTGAGTAAAATGCAGAGATATTTCAGGATTTTTAACAGGAGCATACATAACAGAAAAGGCAAGATTGAGCAACACCTTGGGTGAGCTCTAACATTAAAAAATGCCAGAGGCAAGAAAAAAAGAGGAAGAAGCAAAGACCTAGGAGCCAGCACAAAGAGAAAGAAAGCAGGAGAGGGTTTTGTGCCAGAATCCAAGTGAAGAAAATGCATAAGAGGAAGTGAGCAACTGTGCTTGGTAGTGGATTTAATTTCAAGGGAATCAAGAACTTGGTTTTCTTTTCATATTTCAGAACATTTCTGTTCAACAAATAAAATGTTTTGTGTTTAAAATTATTTTAATTTCTTTTTTTTCAAATTTTCACGCAGTGTGTTTTCAAAAACATCTTGGGGGTTCACTTATATGTTTCCCTTATTTGGCCATAAGTTCTTGAGGAAAGAGATATGGTATCTTCACTGCGTATCTTCAGCATATAGTTTGATGCTTGGAATATAACATCTTTTCATTCAGTATTCAGTGAGAGAAAGAATAAAGGGAAAGAATAAAGAAAAACTGTTAAGTTTCCCATTTCAGCTGAGGATCCATCCTGAAAAGATATAGTTTCTGGGAATAATTTTTACACTTTACCAATTTCAGATGTCAGGAGCTGGAACACTGAATTGTGCCCCATCCACAGAACATGCCAATAAATGCATTCATGAAAACATCTTTTGTTCCTATTGATTGTTAATTTTCTGAGTACATTGGGTCGGGGTGGGTAAAAGGAGGCTGGTCAGGTAGACAGATAGTGGCCTTCAGATGATTAAAGAAGCTTATTCTTTCAGGAAATTCCTTTGTGCTTTAGCTACAGACCTTCTATTTTCCTTTTAAAAAGTGGGGGAAAGGATATTACATGAAGAAGCTTGGAGATCCATAGTAAAGCTACCTTTTATCTTGTGAGCTTTCTCATCTCCTCCAGTTCCACTGGTTACTTTCTCCAGATGCTGCCCTTTTTGCTGCATATTCCATTTCAAGGTCACCTTTCTTACATTTCTCTTTAAAGTCAAAGGTCCTTTTTTACTTTAGTTTCAAATACCATCCTCAATTGCCTACTTCTGAGACTTATTGAAAGAGTATGTCCTCTGAGGGCTAAGAGAACTGTAATCTTATATACAGATGCTAATACATTAAACACAGAACTTTAAATATAGTTTAAAGATTACTGAGTTGTATGGCTTCCTCACTATTAATGTCTGGAATTGTGTTTGCCATACCCAGGCATAGATAGATATGGTGTGATTTCATTAATAAATTGCAGGAGGTCAGACACTAAGCCTTGTTCCTTATTTTCAGAGTCCTCAATGCAGATGATGCATATGTAGCCATTTAATCATAAATTCAAAGCTTTCCAATTACTACCTGTGTGACCCTAGCAAATTATTTAACCTCTATGTAGTTTAAAGGTTCTATGGTGAAAAACAGATATTAACTAAGGTAACCATATAATTTATTTTCCAAACAGAGACATTTCTGTGAATGGTATAGAATGCTGATAATAATTTTACCCTAAAAATATAGGCATAAAATCTGGACCATTCAAGAGAATCCAAGACATACGGAGCTACCAATTACTAAGTGAGAAAATACAAGAAAAACAGACCTAGAACTATAGGTTCTTAGTAAATGTTAGATTATTGTTATTAATTTTTTTTTGTCTTTTGTCTTTTTAGGGCTGCACCCATGGCATATGGAGGTTCCCAGGCTAGGGGTCCAATCAGAACTGTTGCTGCTGGCCTACGCCACAGTCACAGCCACAGCCAGATCCAAACCACATCTGTGACCCACGCCACAGCTCACAGCAATGCCAGATCCTTAACCCACTCAGCGAGGCCAGGGATTGAACCAGCAACCTCAAGGTTCCTAGTCAGATTCGTTTCCGCTGCGCCACAACAGGTTATTAATATTTATATTATTATTATTGACCTGGGGAAACCCTTCAGCCATCTTTGGTCTGTAACTAGCTGTCACCCTACTAAGACAAGTAAACCATCCAGGATAGGGTAGTTGTTTTTCTCTTTTGCTTCTTCTACCTTTTTTTTTTTGATGGCATATACCAAACTTAAGTAATTCTCACCATCAGTAAATTTTTGTTATCTGAATGCAGTAAAAGAAATATTTTGCGGAGTTCCTGTCGTGGAGCAGTGGTTAACGAATGCGACTAGGAACCATGAGGTTGCGGGTTCCGTCCCTGCCCTTGCTCAGTGGGTTGAGGATCCGGCGTTGCCGTGAGCTGTGGTGTAGGTTGCGGACACGGCTCCGATCCCGCGTTGCTGTGGCTCTGGCATAGGCCGGCGGCTACGGCTCCGATTGGACCCCTAGCCTGGGAACCTCCATATGCCACACGGGAGTGGCCCTAGAAATAGCAAAAAGACAAAAAAAAAATATATATATATATATATATTTTGCTAAACTAAATGATTGTTTGATATAAGTCTGTCTTCAATAGAGATTTAGAAGAACTTAACAATTTTATGAGTGAGCCTTGAAGGATTATTTTGAAATTGGTCTCAGCCTCTCATTTTAAAGGCAGAACCATTTCAATTCCTTTAATTTCTTCTCATAAATATAATTTTCCAGCTCTTTCATTTATGTGGCTCTCTAATGAATCCTATACAAAGTTCATTAAACTCCTTAAGGAGCCTCAAATTGGGCACTGTCCTCTAATAAAGATAAATTGTTGAATATAGAAGATAACACTGAAATTGCCATATGCTAATCTGGCATCCTAATAAAAGTTTTGTATTTTTAGTATCATAGTTGATTTGCTACTTTCTACTCAAATCAACCTAGCTCTGTCTCTTAGGAGCTTACTATAAAAAAATACGGACTTCTTCAGGTCGTTAGGATCTTTATGACAGTATAGGTACTTGTCTGAGAGTTCCACAAGGTCCAAGACTGTTTGTTTTTATTGCCAGTGTGTAACAAGCTCCTAGCAGAGGGATTGCCACATTGTAGGCTGCTAGGAAGTATTTGCTGAATACTTGAGTGAGTGGATGAGCCAATGAATAAATAAAGACAGACATAAATGAGAGAATACTAAATAAATATGGTGAATGATATTTTAAAACTATGTACAAATAAAAAAATCACATAGTAACACCTATTTTTCCATTTATTCTGGGAATATTTATTAAATATCTCTTCTGCTAAATACTGAAAATATAAAAAAAAATTAAGATATAATCATTGTTCACTTAAAACTATAGAGAAAAATGTTATGGATTAGATAAAATAAATAATCTTAATATACACTAAAATAATAATATACCATGAACAACAAAATTTATCCCATAAATGTAAATAGGGTTTAACAAAAGGAATTTTTTTAACTCATTACATTATTAATTAAAAGGGAAAAATTCATATAATCATAAAAATAGATGACAAAAGTCTTTTGATAATATCCAAATATTTCTGGCATTTGCTTTGGAAAAATTGGGAATAGAAAATATTCTTAACACAAAATACACAACTTAGAAATAATTGTAGAGATCTTTCTAAAAGGATGGGAGAGTCTCATTCAAGTCAGAAACAAGTTTCCTATATTTCCACTTTTTTTCAAAAGCCTTGAAATTTTAAATTAAAACAAGTAAGGAGAGAAAAAAAAGGAAACAATGAACAAACAGGGATATAAATATTGGAAGGGAAGACAAAATGATAATCATTATTATATCTCTGTGTGTGTCTGTCTATAAAAAACTAAGCAAAGATGTTCAAAAAACTGTCAATATCTTGAAAAGAGGGAAAATTGCAGGAATGAGAAATTGCAGCTTTCTCATTTTTCTGTTTACAATTTTGTATTTGGCATGATGAGAATGATTATAGCTATATATATAATATATTCCCTGCCCTCACAGAGTTGCATTGAGGAAAAGAGACATGACCATGACAAAATTATTGTATTCCCTGGCATAACAGAAGTCTTTACACTGACTTAAAGAGATCAGTGGAGGAAGTAACCAACCAGGTGTCAGAGAAGACTTTGGAGAGGGTCAGGAGTGAGAAAATAGAAAACTTTGAAAGCAATGAAAACAATGATTGTGACATTAAGGGGAATACAAACACAACTTATTTGGTGAGAGAAAATCATTCTATGTGGCTAATACAATAGGGTATAGGGGAAGAAGAAAAGAGGAGAGTAGATGTTGAGAAAGAATGATTTCACCAAATGTAAAAATTTCTATTTTTTACATTTTGTATTAAGACTATTTCTCCTTGCTTATCATGCCAAGGATAAAGACTGTTTGGTAGGCTTAATTTCATATTAGCAGTAACTGTACATTTTTATTTATGTACATTCAAAAATATTAAAATATATCCTTACAATATGCATATATATAGTACACACTATATATACTCATATATTATGTAATTCAAAAACTATATACCTGTTTTTTATTTCAAAATTTATATCTAAAAAGTTTTATCAATTTTAAATCATTTCAAAGAATAAATTTCTGGTATATTCTACACATTCTTTAGTTATACAGTTGACTTTTGAACAATACAGGTTTGAACGGCATGGATCATTCAATAAACAGCCTTTCATATCCTTGGGTATTGCATCCTTGGATTCAGCGAATCATGGATCACAAACTTAATACACAATCAGCGGTTGGTTGACTCCAAGGTTATGGGACTTGTGGATACAGAGGGCTAACTATGGGATTTGAGAATCTGAGGGTTTTTGTGTTCATGGTGGGTCCTGGAACCAATCCAATGCAGATACAGGGATGAATGTATTTGAGGATCTTTGAGCTCCAGAGTAACTCATTTGACTTAGGGAAAATATCATCCATATAAGCTAAGTGAAAAAAAGTCCTCTCATTAAAGACGACTTCCCCACACCTCAGGAAAATCATTCTCCAAGGCTACGCAGTCTTAAAATGTCCCTTTCTAACTCTAGAGATATTTGTACCTAGGGAATGTGAGAAATACCATCCAAGATGTACGCAAAAAAAAAAAAAAAAAAAGGACAAGGATAATTATGAAAAAAGTGTTGGGAAAGGAGGGTTTCTGGACAGCAAGTTCCTTTTTAGGAAGATCTATTTTAGGAGAAAACATGCATGAAAACTGGAGATTTGGAAACATAGTTCATTAAAACTACCTACGACCTTATATCCCCTAGAAAGTATTCCTGTGTCCAGGAGGTACAAATGTCTCAGTTTATAGAACACTTGCACTGAAAAGAGTCATCACAGATTTTTAAATCTGTAATAGGTGTGGCCTGATGATATCTGTGTGTTAGGAAGATAATTGGCAATATCACCACTATGGATTCTAGAACTGCCTAGTATGGTGCCAGAAACATAAAAAGTAATGAGTATCTATAAATAGTTATCAATAATCAATAGATGAACAAATAAACAAATAAATTAGGAACTCTAGGGAATAGGAAGTATGTGTGTTTCCTATTCTTGGAACTCTCCCAGCCATGGTCTGGTCTTACTTGCCTGACTAGATTACTTCTTCCTATAAAGTTTTATCTCTCTATCTCTCTGTCTCTCTTTCTCTTTCTCTCTCTCCTTTTTTGGCCATGCCCATGTAAGTTCCCAGGCGAGAGATCAAACCCAAGCCATAGCACTGATAAATCTATCCTTAACCGTAGGCCACTGGGGAACACTAAATTTTATCTCTTTTGAAAAATTTCACTCAGATTAAGCTGCTTCTCCCAGTCTTCTCTGTAAACCATTTGTGCCTCCTGAATCTGTCATATTAATTATCACATCACACTGTCACTGTTGACTTACATGTCCATTTTTTCCTTTACCGTATGATAACACGAACCACTCTGGCCATTGTTTCCTCAGTGCCTGGGATGTAATAGGTGTTCAATAAAAATTCAAAAAATGAATAATATAAGAACATGATGCTTCTATATTACATCCCTAGTGTTGGTGCTGACAAGACAATTCTTAGGATTCTTATAGGGAGATATAGGTAAATTTAATAATTGTACTTTCCAAAGTCTTGATGATCTACAGGAGGCATTTCTTTCTCATTTAAACACACAACACAGTTATTATCCTTCTGAGCTCTGAATTTGCCTTTGTCTTTGAAAACTGTGAATCATAAATATTTGTGTTTTCCTCTTTGTAATTAATAATAAAAGACTTGGAGCCAGAGTGTCCATCACTAGAAAAAATAATACATGCATATTTTATGTAACATTATCCCTGGCTTTATCTTATCTTCTTATCCTCATTTTGTTGTAGTCTTTATTTTTTCATTCATGAATTTTTAACACTGAAAAAATATTTTGTATGAAAAAATAATTTTATAAGTAAATGAAAATGAAGCTATAACACATATCAAGGTATAATGCATTCCTCTTTTACTTCTGACTCAGAGGCCTCCTCCCCATAATCAACTGTTCTCAACATTATCTTGACTATTGCTTTTGAAAGTAACTTATATATATAGTAGACACTTGAATAACATAGAGGTTAGAAGCCCCAACCATCTGCACAGCTGAAAATCTTCTTATAACTTTACTGTCAGTCCTCCATATCTGTGGTTCCACATCCATGGATTCAACCAACTGCAGATCATGTAGTATTGTTCTATATATTTAGCTAAAGAAATCCAAGTATAAGTGGACCTATACAGTTCAAACCTGTGTTTTTTGAGGGCTGCCTGTGTATAATTGCATACGCTTACATATCACGTTACATACATTGTGGTATAACAATTCCGATACATCGTTATTATTTCCACTTTAGCAAGAGATAATTGTATATTTGAATAATTTATTTCTATTCTCTCTTTTTCAAACTTCTATTTGACATATCTTGGATCTTATTCTATTTTCCACATTTTTTAATCCCTCTACCACATTAGCCATCTGCTCATCACTTTTCAACTCCTTCTGGGAAATTCCTTCAACTCTAAACTTTCAGTTTATTAATATCTCCTCCCCTGTGTCTAATCTGCTATAGATAACTTCTATGAAGTTGTTTAATTTTATTAACTATGTTTTCTATCTCCAGAAATTATACTGGGTGTTTTTGAAAATCTGCCTATTTCCCCCATATTTAATAAATGCAAAAGGATATCTTAATTATCATATATTCTTACTCAAAGTGAAATTAACTAAAAAAAGTATAGATAACTAAGTGATTTTTGAACATTTAACATCTTTGATTACATTAAAAGTAAACCTGAACTTGAGCTAACCTAATAATCTAGTACAATTTTAAACATTTTAACACTTTTTCCACACAAAACTCTGCGATTTATAGAAAAAGAATAAAGAGTTCTGGGAGTCAAAGAGAAAGAAAAAAAGGAAGATGTAGAGACTGGAAAACTTCCATTACTTATTGCTATGGCAGCAACTATTTAGTGCATGGTGTGAAAAAATTTTTTTTTTTTTTTTGAGAGGCTTACTCTTTCCTCTATCCTTGTATTTAAATAGGTGATGAAACAAATAAGAGAATCATGTAAGTCATATAACGTCTATTTAAAAACCTGTCTTTTTTCACGTTGACACTTTTTTTTGTGTTTTAATTCATCTTTCAGTTTAAAAAAATGATATCCCTTCATTTATATAGAAGTTTATTTAAAAAATTATACTCTATTTATAGATGTGTCTGTGGCCTTTTCAGCACTCAAATTCTCCTGCTGGCTTTGTTTTGTTACAATCACAGGGGATTGATTCCTCATGTGATCTGCGATTTTGGACTCTTGACTTCAACTTCAGTGAAAATTTGAGATTTCTTATTTAACCTGGGGCAAGACTTTGTCTTCCAAAGCATTTTGTACTTGTTTCTTCCAGTTGCTCACATATGTAAGCTACTTGGGACCCCTTTTTACATTAAAATCAGTTTGGGAAAATTTTGGAGAAACGTTTTGTTTGGAGAAATGTTTTGTTTCTCTCAAAATTTGGGCATAAAGAGAAAATTTCCTGGTCATCTTATTGTACCTAAAAGTATTTTATTTTTTTCTAACTCACCTTTCACTCAATGTGCTGCCCTACCAGAGTTCTGGTTTATGCAAGGATCTTTGCTTTGCTCTCCTTCCTATATTGCTCCAGTGCCTGGTCTCTGGTCCCCACGTAAGCATTTAAACCAAAGCCAGTTGGGAGTTTCTGTAGTGGCGCAGTAGTAATGAACCCGACTAGTATCCATGAGGATGTGGGTTCAATCCGTGGCCTTGCTTAGTGGGTTAAGGATCTGGCGTTGCCCTGAGATGTGGTGTAGGCCGCAGATGTTGCTCAGATCTGGCATTGCTGTAGCTGTGGCTGTAGCTGACGGCTAGCAACTACAGCTCTGATTCAGGCCCTAGCTTGGGAACTTCTTTATGCTACAGATTCAGCCCTAAAAATGACAAATACATAAATAAATAAACCAGGAGTTCCCGTCGTGGCGCAGTGGTTAACGAATCCGACTAGGAACCATGAGGTTGCGGGTTCGGTCCCTGCCCTTGCTCAGTGGGTTAACGATCCGGCGTTGCCGTGAGCTGTGGTGTAGGTTGCAGACGTGGCTCGGATCCCGCGTTGCTGTGGCTCTGGCGTAGGCCGGTGGCTACAGCTCCGATTAGACCCCTAGCCTGGGAACCACCATATTCCGTGGGAGCTGCCCAAGAAATAGCAACAACAACAACAGCAAAAAAGACAAAAAGAGAAAAAAATATATATAAAAAATAAATAAATAAATAAACCAAAACCAGTTGGTTGCTGAGGCAACACTTCCCCTTTTCCACTGTATGTTGCCTACCACCACACTACAGAAGCATCAACTTAGCCATTTACACTCTGGCTTTCAATTTGTTGGCTCTTTTCTTTGTTTCTGTCACTTAGATAATGCTTTGCTTCTATCTTTTCAAGATTAACAGGTATTACAGTTTTGACTTCATTTTACCCAGAATGTCTACATATTTGTGCTGCAAGAATTTTGAAGTTATTCTACCAAGTTTTCACAACCAGTTGTATACATCATGGCTCTTTTTTTTTTTTTTTTTTTAACGGCCACACCTGTGGCATATGGAAGTTTCTAGGCTAGGTGTCCAATTAGAGCTGCAGTTGAAGCCTAGACCACAGCCACAGTAATACTGGATTTGAGCCACATCTGAAAACCACACTGCAGCTTACAGCAACCTGATTAAGGCCAAGGATCAAACACCATCCTCGTAGAAACAACATCAGGTCCTTAACCCATTGAGCTGCAATGGGAACTCTCATCCTGGCTCTTCTTACATGTATACTCTTTCATATAAATTTTACAATCAATTTGTTGGAATGTATTTGTACTATATTTTATAAAATAATTTTAAAAAATTATTAGAGGCCTTACATCATTCCCTTACAAATGTTTCAATGTTTAATTTTCCATTATAAATTAAATCATGCAAATAAGTAATACTAACCACAGATCTATAATCAAAACTACAGATATTTCATTTGTAGAAACTTTTTGCTACCTTTAAATAAAAGTCTTATTTTCTCTTCTTCATCAAGATACTTTCTCAGGCTTCCTGGTTTCCCCAAAATAGCAGTCGACCTTATTTTGACTTTCAAGTTTTCCATGATTCACTAATGAACAAGTTGGTAGGCCTGACCACTTGAATATATATTTAACAATTTTTTGTTTTTAATTTTCAGCATAGTTTATTAGTTTCCAAATTTAGGCTAGCCCAGTTCTAATTAATTATTCCTCATCATTAGCAGAGTTTTAATCAATTCATTACTAGCTTTTCTATTTTAGTTCTAGTATCACCTTTTCATTCATTTCTTTTTTTTTTTTTTTGTCTTTTTGCCATTTCTTGGGCCACTCCCACTGCATATGGAGGTTCCCAGGCTAGGGGTTGAATTGGAGCTGTAGCAACCGGCCCACGCCACAGCCACGGCACACGGGGATCCGAGCCACATCTGCAACCTAACCACAGCTCACGGCAACGCCGGATCCCCAACCCACTGAGCAAGGCCAGGGATCAAATCCGCAACCCCATGGTTCCTAGTCGGATTTGCCAACCACTGTGCCACAACAGGAACTCCTTTTCATTCATTTCTAATAAAAATTAACCATTTTCATTTTCCAGATATATTTGACTACATTTGTACTTCAATTTATTCCCTTAGGCCTAATTTTCTGCTTTAAGCTGCTCTGTTCTTACTGTTACAAATCTTTTTTTTTTTTTTTTGTCTTTTTAGGGCCAAACCCACAGCATATGGAAGGTCCCAGTCTAGGGGTCAAATGGGATCTGTAGCTGCCAGCCTACGTACGCCACAGCCACAATAATGCGGGATCCCAGCTGCATCTGCAATCTATACCACAGCTCAAGGGCAACACAAGATCCTTAACCCACTGAGCAAGGCCAAGGATCGAACCCGAGTCCTTGTGTATACCAGTCATGTTCATTACCACTGAGCTACAATGAGAACTCCCTACAAATTTTTTCTAGTTATTTGTGCACTGTTATATTCTGTTTTATTCACTCCCTTTGAAAAGATTTTCATTGCTACTTTAGTAATTGTGGTATTTTGTTTCCACTCCTAGATCTCCTATCTCCTGAATTTTGTATAGGGATATGGAATGTTCTGTTCCTTCATGGTAAATTCAATTTCTTCACTCTTACATGAGGAATAGATCCCTATTTGCTGCTTTTAAATGTCATTCAAAAAATTTTGTGTTTGAAGTAATGAAGCTGAGAATTCATGATTTTCTGTTATTGTTGGAGACTAAGATAACTATAGAGCTATGATTTACTACTAATTTCTATGCCTCAACAATCAATTCCAAAGAAAATCATAAAGTTGTTTTCATGCGGGACGCATCAGTATGTAGATTTATCTGGACTGGGTATCTAAAATATTTGAGCTCTGATTTTAAAGAATGTCAGCACTGGAGTTTCCATTGTGGCTCAGTGGGTTAAGAACCTGACTAGTATCCATTAGAATGCACATTCAATCCATAGCCTCACTCTATAGGTGAAGTATCTGGTAATTCCCTGAGCTGCAGCATAGGTTGCAGAGGTGGCTCAAATCCCACATTGCTGTGGCTGTTGCATAGACTGCCATTTGCAGCTCTGATTTGACCCCTAGCCTGGGAACTTCCATAAGCCACAGATGCAGCCCTAAAAAAGAAAAAAAAAAAAATGACAAGACAAGACAAGAAAGAAAGAAAGACAGTACAAAATGAGAGCTTGGATAATTTAATTTATGCAAATATCTGCTAATAAAATAGTTTTTTCCCAAGATTTTTCCCAGGTAAATAAAAATGGTAAGCAATTTAATATGAGACCCTGTTATTTATTCATATATTTTCTATATCACCAACTTTACTTAAATACTGACAGTCAGCCTTTAATATGTACTTACAGAATTAAATTCTGTTAGAATTAGCCTACCAAACACTGAGGACATACTCTAGACCTCTGAGGCCTTCAATTCAGGATTGCTGAGTTACAAAGTTCAATTGTCACTTTACATATGTATCTGGACCATAATAACAACTTTGCAAATCTGAGACAGATGGGGTCTATCTGGAAAAATGTCCTGAAATCACTTCTGAGTAGCTGGAAGGTTAATTTTTTTTTCAATATATCCAGTTAGTTGGACAAGTAATTTGTTTAAGAAAATAAAATCCTGATGAGTGATAATAACATATATAAATAACTCAGTTTGGGGTCATCAGTTCATTCCAAAGTTTTCTTTATTCTTTTCAAATGAATTCAAAATTTTACTCTACTTTCAGAAACTTCAGTGAATACTTACCCAGAGATGCTCATACAGAATCACCTGTAAATCTTGTCAAACTATGAATTGGTGTGCCCCATCCTTAGACTTTCAAATTCAGTTAGTTTGGGTTGGCACTTGAAAGTTTGCTTTTCTGATATATTCTGGAGTAGTACTGATGCTGTCAGTCCTGATATCATACTTAAGAATAACTCTACTGCATATGCATTATTTTTAAATTTTTACTCTTAGCATTCTCGAACTTCCCATAATTAATTTACTGTATAGCACTATAGTTTTTATTTGACTATAACATTTAAGGTTCCACTATTCAAAGATTAGGACTGCTTCTCTTGTTTCTATTCTTTCCTTTTTAATATCAACCTGTTACATAGCTAACTCCCCCAACTTTGTAACATTTTTTTTTTGATGACTAGTCACTAAACAATGGATCAAAGATGACTATGGATCAAAATTTATACTATGCTCTTATTTATTTAGATATCCAGTTATTCCCCACCTTGTTCCAAAATCTGAGACAGATCAAAGAAAAGATGATTAAACCACAAGGTTATTGAAATCAGGATCTAATTTCCTCAGCTCCTCGTTCTGGACTGAGTCATCCTGTTTCTAATTACCTTCCTACAACTCAAGAAACCACACTGTTCAAGGAAAGACTCATGATGATGATGGTGAGACTGGTTTGAGACTGTGGTCTCATTTTCTAATGTACTCCAAATACACCATCTACAGAGTGCCTGATTTTACTACATTACACTCAGCAAGAAAGTCACCTTAATGCCTCCATCTATCTGCTGTCTGCCATAGAGCAGCTGCAATGTATTTACCGTCAACTGAGAAAGAAATCTATATTTATCCGGATGTGGAAGATGCTGAATTTACTGACAATTGACAAATTAGTCTGGAACAAGAATGCATATAGAAATAGCCTACAGTGTGCCATTATGTTGTGACATAAATATATGGTCTCTTCCCTCAACTTATGCCAGAAGCAAATGAACAATGTTTCTCCAACATGAGTAATTTCTCATCTTCATTAATCTGCCTTTTTTTTTTCTCTCTGAGTTCTTAACAGCTATAAGGGGATATCATAATAACCATTGTAAATTTACACTTTAAAATTCATAACAGAGATTAGTAAAAGATCCAAATCCCACATCAAATCACTAATTTAATAGAAAACTTAATTTAAATTTACTCTTTCTCTCTGAATATTTATGCATCTGTGTATGTATATACACATCTCTGTATATATACATAGCTCTCTAATAGCAATATGCATCTTAACATAGACTGATTAGGCCTTTCTTAACATAGTCAGACAGATTTTCACTCTATCTGTAAATGTATTTCTGTCCCCAAATCTAGTCATTTTCATTGAGGTGGTATGGTCTAGCAATTAGGAACCTAAATCAGAAGAAGTCCTTTTGTTAAAACTCAAACTTGTTCTTTGTTCTCTGTGTGATATTTGATAAGTTAACTATCCTTTCACGGTTGTCCTTTTCTTTTTTTTTTTTTTGTTTTTTTTTTGCTTTTTAGGGGTGCACCCACAGCACATGGAGGTTCCCAGGCTAGAAGTCAAATCAGAGCTGAAGCCGCCGGCCCACACCACAGCCATAGCAATGCCAGATCCGAGCTGTGTCTATGACCTACACCACAGCTCACGGCAATGCCGGATCCTCAACCCATTGATCGCGGCCAGGGAGAAAATCCTGCATCCTCATGGATCCTAGCCAGATTCGGTTTTGCTGCACCACAATGGGAACTCCCCTTTCCTCACTTTTGAAGCAAGTATAAACATGCAACCTGTTTTTAGGTATTGGATTTATATTATATGCAAAGTTGTAGTTTAATGACTGGTACATTGTATTTAATGTTATTGAGTTGTTTATAGTACTGTTAGTAGTGATTATTGAATATTATTATTAGTAGAATAAATATAGTAAAATATGGCCTTATTCATTACATTAGTCAACCATCCTGGCCATTGATCCCAGTGTGATGACGGAAATTTTGTAGTTTATTCTCCTTAAGGATCACTTATGTGTAACTCAGATAGTCACCCTATAAACAAGAAACCCATAAACCCTGCTCTTTTAGATCTTAGAGAGCTTAGTTCAACAGATATGTAAGTTTAGTTAACTTAGTAATAGTCTGATAGATCTTTCCTACCCCCTCTCATAGTGTACACATTGCCTTCCTATTGTCCATCAACTACATAACAAATATTAAAGTTACAAGAACTGCTGAAGGTCATAGAGACTGGCTTAGTGGGTGTTCATTAAAACACTTACTGACTAATAACGAAAGAGGGTCAAAATGAGCACAAGTCTATTACATACATGAAAGAGCACTTTTTTTGTGCACAAATTCATCCTAGGTAATTGTGACTTCACAATCGGTGAAGAAAGCATTTTCAACATACTAAGGATAGTCAACATTAAGTCAAAATTTTTCTGTCTGTGGCAGGATAGTTGCTTAATCTCAGAGTAATTTTTAATCATAAGCACTGTTTAAATGTATAAATGAGATATTTTTCAGAGAAAAGTTTCTCTAAGCCTCAGTAGAAGGATTATACCTATAGTTTGAATGACTTTTGTGAATACTTCCAGATCTCAGACATGTACAATAGTTACCAGCTTTGAAACATCTACCCTCTGTTGATTCAACTCACCATGAACTGCCTGCCTTTCAAAGACCGAAAGTGATCTTAGAGATTGGAAAGCTATGTTTAGGCAAATACAAAAAGTCACTTTAATTTTGTTCATGTTATAAAATATCTACATTTGTTTTGTTTTGTGTTTTTTTTTGTCTTTTTGCTATTTCTTGGGCCGCTCCCAGGCTAGGGGTCGAATTGGAGCTGTAGCCACCGGCCTACACCACAGCCACAGCAACGCGGGATCCGAGCCACGTCTGCAACCTACACCACAGCTCACGGCAACGCCGGATCGCTAACCCACTGAGCAAGGGCAGGGACCGAACCCGCAACCTCATGGTTCCTAGTCGGATTCGTTAACCACTGCACCACGACGGGAACTCCAAATATCTACATTTGTATTTTAAGATACATTGGTATTTTCAATTTTTCTTGATTAAATACATATAAATAAACTTCTCAAGTCATCTCACCAAAGATGTGCATAGAGGAAAAATGTTTAAAAAATAAATAAATAAATAAAACAAAACAAAATAGCACACTTAGCACCCAGAGCTTTAGCTTCTAATTCCATTTTTCAATAAAAGAAACTAGGGCTCCTTGCAGAAATGCTTGATTCTATCACTGGGCAGGAAATGTCCATGAAGGGCCTGGAGCATTTTGTCATTCCAGAAAGTAAGAAGTGCAAAACAAAAGCAGAAAAATTAGAAAAACCCACACATTAATGGGATATGAAAAGAGATACTGATGCCAACTGAGAGTTCCCAATGGCCAAAACTAGAACAATTTCAGCTAAATATAAATATGCATCTATACATCTATATATACATAAATACAGAGAAGTAAAGGAAGAGTACTGGATTATATCCTGAGATATAAAACAAATACCCATGAGTCTATACTGATACTAAATAAATAAACTACTGAAAGAAAAAGGCAAATGGGAAGAAGGACAAATCTTCAGGGCAGAAGAATTCCAAATGATTTATGTAGCTACTTGCCCTTAAGGAGAGGGAGTACAACTTCCCTTTCCTTACCTCTCATGTAACTACCTTGTAACTATGAAAAATATAAGAAAAAAACCAGTAACTCTGTAGTGGAAAATCTTGACAGAACTACCTCAGCCAGGTGATCAATGCTGGTAAGAGTGTAAAGTCATGCTGACAGTATGAACCCCTAATATGATAAGAATGGTGCTTCTGTGGTTTTCCTCCATGAGACGCCAAACCCCAGTCTAATCATGACAAAAACATTAGACAAATCCAAGTGAGGGATATTCTTACACAGCGCCTGACCAGTACTCCTTGAAATTATCAACATTATCAAAAACAAGGAACGTCTGAGAAATCATCAGAGCCATCATGAGCCTATGGAGACATGATTTCTAAATGTAATGCGGTATTCTGGATGGGATCCTAGAACAAAAAACAAACAAACAAACAAACAAAAAAACCTGAGGAAATTTGAATAAAGTATGGAATTCAATAATATATCAATATTCATTTGTAACAAATATACTATACTCATATAATATGCTAGTAATAGAAGAAACTGAGCCTGTTGTATACAGGGACTCTCTGTGCTATGTTTATAATAATTCTATAAATCTAAAATGTTCTCAAATAAAAGGTTATTTTTTAAGAGTTATATTTGAACACTTCAATATCAATTTCAAGAGTTTCAAATTCAGGCAATTTTCATCAAAGGAAGAATTTTCTGTTGTTTTCTAAAATCATACAACTATATAGATAGCATTAACTTCCCTATATTGACTCTATGACATGAAGATATTTAACAAATTATTTGAGTGTGGTATAATTGATCAGAAATAGCAGGGGTGCAATTTTCAGTATCACAAATGAAATAGCAATTGATTTCCAGTAATTCTCCTGAGTAGAGTTGGTTTTGTATTTGAAAATTCTCTAAAGGAAAACTAAAGCCAAAAACAGAGCTGACTTATTTTTGCTATTTTAAGGAAAGGCAGAACCTCCAAATTACAACTAATTGGACTTCCTTCTCCCTTTTTCGCTCAGTTACATTGAAGGTTAAGTGTTAAGAGTATAAGTAGTTCTGTGTTTAGAGCCTTTAAGAAAACAATTCATAATAATTCTCTTAACAACAAGAATCCTCCTCTACATTACTCATTTTCCTGAAGCAATTTCTCTCCTTATTTGGTTAAACAATTAACTAAAATGATAGTGAGTGTTATGCCTTTAAAACAAAACTAAATTAAATGGTAATGCAGTAATCCATCAATTACAAAGGGGCTACTGATGGATTCAAATGGCTTAGTATGAAAATATTTTGTTGGTTAATAATGTATTTAATGCTATGTACTCACCATTACAGCAGGGAATAAAATAGTGTTTTAGTTAATCCCTCATTGTCAGGGCCTGGAAAATTTTACTCTTAAAAGGATTATTCTTTATTAGCAAGTAAAGATAAGCAACTCTATTTGACAGTCCGTTTTAAAAATAAATCAAATTCTGGATTTGAATAGCAGTAGTAAATAATGGGGGGGGGGGATCATTTAAACTTAATATCAGTTACACCAAAATGAGTATTTATGACCAAATGAATTATGGTATCACATTCTCATTCTTTTTTATTCACTGCAGTTTTTGTAAGAACTGTTTCCAATTGCTTTGTATTTATGTACACATGTAACATAATTTTAACATTTAAAGCATAGTTCTGCACATATACTATACAGTAAAATTCTGGTCTTGAATATGCTTTAGTTTAACATCAGACAAAAATACCTAGCCATGCACAAATGACTTTTCATTCATAGATGAAATGGTTTGATGGATGATTCTCTACTTCAACTAAACAAAAGCTATTTTCATCTAAAATTTTAATAATTCTAAGAAAAGCAATGAGTTCAGCAAAGGCAAAATAATATCCCCTGCATTCTACAATTTCTGGGACTCTTCAAGGCCATAAGTTATCTTTAAAATAGATTTAGTCCAGAAATTCAACACCTAAGGCCACATTTTATTAGCTGTGTTATATTTCCTACAAAACTCAAATGGGGATACATCCAATAGCAAACCATATGGTGTGTTCTACATTTAGAAGTTCCCTTTTTTTCATTTCCAGAGGAATTTATCTACATCAAATACGTACAGAAATATCTGAATGTACTTACTCTATAGAAAAAAGAAAAATTTGTTGTTTCTTTACCTCTCCTTAGCAATAAGACTCTGAACCACAGGTGGAAAGTCAGGAGGAGGGATCAACTTACCCAATTCTTTTCATGGTTTACAGCCAGCCTTACAGAACCCTTGCACCCACAGGCAAAAACATGCTCTGAATAGCATGGTAAGATTTTTTTCCCCCAGTGAACCCCAACTATGGGTCACTTACACTGAAAGGAAAGGCAGGCCTTTTCTTCCTTAATTGAAGAACACCAAAAAAGGAAAGGAGACACAAGAAAAATGACCACCATGAAAAGGAAGTTAAAATGATTTTATTGAACTGGCTACATTCCTAGCAACCTACTGAATGAAGCAATAACAATTAGTCACATTACTATACATGATTAATAACAATGACTGATCCTCAGATCCCCCACCATCTATCCATCAGTATCTCAAGGAGGCATTATTCATATTGCTCTTCAGCATAGCTGTCTTCTGCTGAATTGTAATTTCACCTTCCTGCTATCATACACTCTGCAAAATGCAGCATTTAAGTCTGGTAAACTTGGTGGAGAGTGGGACTACTTTTACATGGTATATATAATGTTTTAAGTGATAGTGGCATGATTAAATCAATTATAAATGCAAACTATTTGATTCTGAGGTGCATGTGAATTTATACATATGGCTGGCTGTAATTTATCACCACAGAATGTGGTAAGAAAAAATAAATAAATAAATCTAAGTTCTCTTTTCTATGCTCTCCCAAAACGTTTTTGCCCTCATTGCACTTAATTTCCATTTTTAACAGTTTAGGAATAGATTTCCAGTTTCCCCCGGAGTTCAGGTGGCAGCATCCTTTATTTATTTATTTTTTAGCCATGCTTGCAGCATGTGCAAGTTTTGGGGCTAGGGATGGAACCTATGCCACTGCAGAAACCAGAGCCACAGCAGTGATAATGCTGGAGCCTTAATCCACTGAGCCAACAGGCAACTCCAGCATCCTTTAATATTTTAGGGGATAGCATCCCACAGCATATGTGGGGGAATAATAACCTACAAGTTATGGAAATAATGACATTGGGTTTCGTTCATATAATGCTTCAAATTTCATAGTACTGAAGTATATGTTATCTGATTTGAGGGGTAGGTCTTGTTTTTCCCATTTTGGGGTATGAGAAAAATGAAGTTGAGAGACCACACAACTAGAAGAGTAGAATTGTACTAGATCTTGGATCTTGACTATAACTTTTGAGCTATTTTCACTTCTGGTTTCTATGTACTGGTAAGAGAACAGCATTAATTATAATTCCACAAGCTGTCTCCATTGAACAGAAAAACCTTTATCATTTTAAAAAAACAAAAACAAAAAACTGTTAGCAAGTACCAGAGCTGCACTTCTTGTGAAGTAGTTATATACTGACTAAATCAACTGGAGATTGACCCAATTATTCTTTAAGAAATGCCCCATTCCATAATTAAAACTAGTTGTAACTGTAGCAGAAAGACAGTTCAGCATCTGCTGTTCCATGGAAGAATCCAGCTTCTACCACATGGCATGAAATTCTGCAAGTTTGAGAAAAACACTGTTACCTTGCTCTGTCCTTCTCCAGTGAGGCCCTATTTCTCCCAAAATAAAAGCTCATGAACTCTTAAAATCAGAGGCTTGCATGTGTTGCACAAAGATTAAGACAGAATTAAAATTAAAATTTTCCTAAAACATTATTTTAAACCACAGTTAGGAGGCAAGATAACCCATCTCACATCCTGCTCACTATGCCATGTATCATCACTGAAAGTAAGGGCTGAATCCACACCTTCTTTTGTTATTGGTCTTGCCTTTAGCAGAGTCAGACAAGATACATTTTTAGCAGTGGGAAAAACAGTGATAAAAGTCAACCTTGTTTCTTTTTTTTAATGATTTTAATTTTTTCCATGATAGTTGATTTACAGTTTTCTACTGTACAGCAAAGTGACCCAGTCATACATATACATATATATATATATATATGTATATATATATGTGTGTATATATATGTATATATATATATATTCTTTTTCTCACATTATGCTCCATCATGTTCCATCATAAGTGACTAGATACAATTCCCTGTGCTACATAGCAGAATCTCATTGCTTATCCAATCCTGCCTCTTTTTAAGCAATGCAAGTTATTCCTTGGCTCTAAGAATGTAGTATAATACCAACATTTGTGATTTTGACCTCATGGAAATAAGAAACTTGAAATCATTACAGTATTTTTCTGGTTGCTGTTGTTACTCCTGTTCATCTGAGACAAGACCAGAAAAAAAGCAGAGATAATATTCTAGAAAAAAGCCATACTTTTGGCATCAAGACTGCTCAGGATTTAAATCCTGCCTCTGCTATAATTCACTGTGGATTTGATCTCTCAGTTTTTCTCCAAAATCACTGTAATAATGTGTACCCTCACATAATTTATAGAAGAATTTCAAAAAGTTATGTATATAATACACAAACCACTCTGCATTTTACAATACTTGGTATTTAACCTAACAACAACAAAACAAACCCAGTCAAAAAATAGGCAAAGACAGAAATAGACATTTCTCCAAAGAAGACATACAGATGGCCAAAAGGCACATGAAAAGATGCTCAACATCACTAATTATTAGAGAAATGTAAATCAAAACTACAATGATACTATCCCACACTGGTCAGAATGCCCATAATTAAAAAGTCTGCAAATAACAAATGCTGGAGAAGGTGTAGAAAAAAGGGACCCTGCTATCATGTTGGTGGGAATGTAAGTTGGTATAGCTATTGTGGAAAACAGTATGGAGATTCCTCAAAACACTAAAAATAGAATTGCCATATGATCCATCAATCCCACTCCTGGGCATATATTCAGACAAAACTATAATTCAAAAAATAAATGCATCCCTATGATCACAGCAGCACTATTCACAATAGCCAAGACATGGAAACAACCTAAATGTCCATCAACAGATGAAAAGATTAAGAAGATGTGGTACATATATAAAATGGAATACTACTTAGCCATAAAAAACAAAATAATGTCACTTGTAGCAACATGGATGGACCTCAAGTTTATCATACTGAGGTAAGTCAGAAAGACAAATACCATATGATATCACTTATATGTGGAATCCAAAATAGAACACAAATGGACTTATGTACAAAATAGAAATAGACTCACAGAAGTAGAGAATAGACTTGTGGTTGCTGGCAGCAGGGGTTGGGGCATGGAGGAAGGATGAAAAGAGAATTTGGGGTTAGCAGATGCAAACTGCTATATACAGAATGGATAAACAACAAAGTCCTATTGTATATCACAGGGAAATATATTCAATATCCTGCCATAAACCATAATGGAAAAGAATATTAAAAAGAAATGCATATATATATATATATATATATATACATATATATATGAGTGTGTGTGTGCGTGTGTATATATGAATAATTTTACTATATAGCAGAAATTAACACAATATTGCAAGTCAACTATACCTCAATTAGAAAATACTTGGAATTTTTTTAAGCCATTTCCATTTCTGGATTCTCAGCTGAATGCTTTGAGAAGACTTCTGTAATGTGTGTGTATTGAAGGAAATAATTTAGAGAGTAGAATTAGCAGAAATTAAAATACCTTTTAAGATCTCCTCTTCTAAGATCTATGTTCATCTCAGCAAAAATGCTTCAAAATTATCCTTAACATCATCTAACTAAATTGTAAAAGGTCTGTCATCAAAATCTTGAACGTTCTGATGGGTACTCCAGAAAATGTCCATAGTCCTATTCAGTTTTCCTCTTCCTCTCTTTTCAGTCACCTCTTGCTCGCTCTTCTGCCTTCCCTTTTTGCTCACATTTCTCACCCTTCTCTAGAATATTCAGATGAATGCTGAGGTAAGAGCAGGACCAACAGAGAGACATAGTTGGGTCCTATTACCAGCTACATCACTTAGCAGCTCTGTGATATTGAAAGAGTTCCTAATTTCTGTGATGGTAATAATATAATTCACTGGGAGAGAATTTCAGCTGTTTCTGCACAGTGCCCACTTAATGATCAGTGACCAGCCCTTTCTCATCCAGCCTCCTCCTTTTCTTTCCCTCTTTGTTTCCTCTCATCTTTGCATTTTTCTCTCATTCCCTGTTTATTTCACTCTTTCCAATGTTTTTCTTTACAAAAACAACTGTGTCATTAATCCCTCTCCTCTTCTTTTATGTGCACATCTCTCCTGTCATTTGCTCCTCTTTTGTTGACCTAACTCATTTTCATTTTAACACAATAAAAAAATTCAGCAGGGTTTGATGATTTTTTTTCTTTCAAGCCTAAAAATGTTATTTTAAGCTGTCCTTGTTCCAGTCAAGAAAGTTTTCATCTTTTCTAAAATAATTTTTACATATTGTAGAATTGAAATGATAAAAATGAACATGTAGCTTGATGTATATTAAAAATATTTTCGATGGGAGAGAGGATTAAGATGGCGGAATAGAAGGACTGGAGCTCAACTTCTCTCAGAAAAACAACAAAAATCACAACTAAAAGCTGAGCAATCTCCACCCGAATGGACCGGAAACCTTAAAAAAGATACCCTACTCCAGAAGAAAAAGAGGAGGCCACATCAAGAGGTAGGAGTGGTGATTTCATGATATAAACAACCCCATACCTCCCAGGTGGGAAGATCCACAGACTGAAAACTAACTGGTTCACAGAGAATCACCTACAAGAGTGAGAATTCTGAGCCCCACATCAAACCCTCATGTGCGGGAATCTGGCACTGGGAAAAAGAGCCCCTGGAGCATCTGGCATTGAAGGCCAGTGGGCTTGTGCACAGGAGCACCACAGGACTGGGCGAAACAGAGAACCCATTCTTAAAAGGTGCACAGAGACTTTCACGTGCACTGGGTCTCAGGGCAGAGCAAAGCCTCCATAGGAATCTGGGTCAAACCTGACTGCAGTTCTTGGAGGACATCCTGGGAAAAGAGGGGTGAACGTGGCTTGTTGTGAGGGAGGGACATTGAAGGCAAAGCTCTCAGGAATATTCAGCAGCTGCCTTTCTCTAGAGGTGGCCATTTTGGGAAAATCTGGCCCCACCCATCAATCAGTGCTGAGAAGCCCAAGGGCAAACAACAGTCCAGGTGGGATCACAGCCCTGCCCCTCAGTAAACAGGCTACCTAAAGACCCCCCAGGCACACAGCTCCCTCTAATCCCATCCAGAGACTAAGCCCCACCCACCAGAGGGATTGGAATCAGCTCCTCCTAGGAGGCAGGCATCAGCCCCTCCCATCAGGAAGCCTACAGCAAGCCCCCCATACTGACTTCAGCCACAAGGGGGGCAGACACCAGAAGTAAGAGAGGCTACAACTCAAGTATCTGTAAAAAGGTCACCACACCAAAAACCTATAAACATGAAAAGACAGAGAACTATAACTCAGAGGAGGGAGAAAAGAAAAACAGCTAAGTGATAAGGAGATTCTCAGCATCCAGGAAAAAGACTTTAGATTGTTGAGGCTGAAGATGATACAAGACATTGGAAATAAACTGGAGGCAAAGATGGATAACTTTGACCAAAGAGATACAAGATATAAAACTTAAACAAGAAGAGATGCAAAATACAATAACTGAAATAAAAAATTCACTAGAAGCAGCTAACAGCAGAATACAGGAAGCAGAAGAACAAATAAGTGAGGTGGAGGACAGATTAGTGGAAATTACAGATGCAGAACAGAAAAGAGGAAAAAGATTGAAAACAAATGAAGAGAGTCTCAGAGAACTCTGGGACAACGTTAAACAGACCAACATCCATATTATAGGGGTGCCAGAAGGAGAAGAGAGAGAGAAGGAGACAGAAAAAATATTCCAAGAGATAACAGCTGAAAACTTCCCTAACATGGGGAAGGAACCACTCACTCAAATCCAGGAAGCACAAAGAGTACCATATAAAATAAACCCAAGGAGGAATACACCGAGACACATATTAATCAAACTGACCAAAATTAATGACAAAGAGAAAATATTGAAAGCAGCTAGGGAAAAGAAACAAGTAACATACAAGGGAACCCCGATAAGGTTATTGGCAGATTTTTCAGCAGAAACTCTGCAGGCCAGAAGGGAGTGGCATGATATACTTAATGTGATGAAAGGAAAAAACCTCCAGCCAAGATTACTTTATCCAGCAAGGCTCTCATTCAGATATGAAGGAGAAATCAAAACCTTCACAAATAAGCAAAAGTTGAGAGAATTCAGCAACACTAAACCAGCCTTACAACAAATTCTAAAGGAACTTCTCTAGGCAGAAAAGAAAAGACAGCAACAGGAAACAAAAATGCCACACATGACAAGGCTCACCAGTAAAGGTATATATACAGTAAAGATACGAAATCATCCATGCACAATTACACCAACAAAATCAGAAATCATGAGAAGAGGTGGGTACAAATGCAGGACACTGTAGATGAACTTGGAATTAAGAGAACAACAACTTAAAACAATCTCATATACATATAGACTCATATATCAAAACTTCAGAATAACTGCAAACCAAAAATCTACAATGGATACACAAACAAGGAATCTCTGGAGAAGAAATACATCTCATAGTAAATACGTGCATAATCCACCATGAAGGGGGTCATTTGACATCATTCTTGGAACGCTGAATTCTTCTTAATCTGATTCTGATTTCCTCTCCATCAAAGAATTTATGATAATTATAATTAAATAATGCAACTGTACAATTAAATAATACAGTTCTACAATTGTATTATTAATAACCATTTCTCTCCATGGTACAGTGTAAGGTCTATAATCTCTTGTTTACCACATCACCTAGAATGGTGTAATGCCTATACTGAAGAATCAATAAGATGTAACAAATTGTGAGGACATATTTATATAGTTACACCATTTTTTAACCAATTTATGCATTTTATATTTTACTTATTTTCAGAGGGTGTATTATTTTTGTTATTCTTACCAGTAAAGTTACTTTTTAATTATGCTATATAAAATATTTAATGGTATATATGGCATTCTCTATAAATTTTAGTTGCATAATATACACAATTTTAGTAGAATGCTAATTTTTAAAGAAAAACTGAAATGTAATAGATAATACTAAATGGTAAAGATGAAAGCCATACAAAATGGGATAAAGCATATAATAAATTTCCTATTTGTTTCAGCATATTTTCCATTCCACTTCTCCTGAGGGAGACACTTAATCTGTTTCTTAAGATTCATGATATAATAATGTCTGAATGTAATTGTGTTTAAATATATGTATTTTATTCTGTAAAAAAAAATATTCTGTGATAATCTATGTGGGAAAAGAATGTGAAAGGGAATGGATGTATGTACATGTATAACTGAATCTCTGTTGTAGAGCAGAAATTATCACAACCTTGTAAATCAACTATACTTCAATAAATTAAAAAAAAAATTTTTCATGTTGTGTCTTTGATCTGATAAGAAACTCAATCTATATCAAACAATTCATTAGAAAGTTTCAGAAGGAAACACAACTAGATTGCTCTCATTTATTATATTAAAATTTGGCATTTATATTGAGTATTCATGTAAGAAATTATTTTTAAAGTACATGCTATATGACAATATAAATTAGATGCAAATTTACTCAAACTAGTATTTTACTTTACTTCCTATTAAGTTGAAGAATCAGCGAAGTTTGACTTAAAATATACTTCATTTTACGATTTTATACTTTCAGTTGAGATTATATGTGTATATATTATATTTTTCGTTGTGTAATTTAATTGATCATTACTGTATTGGCACCAATCAAATATTTTTTAGTTAACTAATCTCTTACTGGAAAAATATTCAAGTTTAGTGAAAGTATCTAGATAAACTACTTTCTGAATCAGTAAGAGTGATAAGAAAATTACAAATGCAGAAATTCCTGTTGTGGCTCAGCAGGTTAAGAACCCGAATAGCATCCGTGAGGATGCAGGTTTAATCCCTGGCCTTGGTCATTGAGTTAAGGATCTGGCATCGCCACAAGCTGCAGCATAGGTTGCAGATGTAGCTCGGATCTGGCATTGCTGTGACTGTGGCATAGGCCAGCAGCTGCAGCTCCGATTCAAATCCTAGCCTGGGAACTTCCATATGCTGCAGGTGTGACCCTAAAAAGAAAAAAAAATTACATTTGTAATTTCAGCATTTGTAGACACTGAAATGTAATTTGGGGTCTATCTTGTACATATTACCAATTAATTATAATATTCTTAGGTACCATCAATTTTTAAAACATTAAGAACAGTTCTACTTTTTTAAATGTTATTTTCCTAAAGAATTGAGATGTTTTGGATGAGTAAAATAGCTACAATAGCCTAACTTTTGAACCGGGGTTAGAGTGGACTTTATTCTATCATCGTGGGAGAAGTACATGCATTTATTTTGATGAGAGCAACTAGTCTTTTCTCTCTCCTATGTTACCGTATTGATTAATTGGGCAGATAATGAGTATGATATGATAAATGATTCCTTCTTCAATTAGCTGTAGTTCTTGTTAAGTACAATATTCCAGTAAACTTTTTAAGCTCAACATGCTTCGGCTACTGTGACTGGAAATTTTTCTAGAATATAGACTCCTTCCTTTTAGTAGTGTTTCTGGTCCATAACCCATCTGCATCCTTCCCTTAAGTGGCACTCAGGACCGTTTCCCTCTCCCATCAAGGAGGCCTTGAATGTCTTGATTGTACTAAATGACCCTGCAGAGCAGAGATGTGTGAAACATTGGAGACATTGGAGAAAACCCCCAATAAACTTTGTGAAGAGCAAGAGAGAATAGAATAGAAAAATCAATGTAACAATGTTTACTTTGATTAGTCCTGGTTAACGTAATTGACAATATATTTTGAGTGACTCACTGCATGATTCCCCCTTCCCCCCCTGCCACCCCCATGACAGTATATCTGACCAGGACAAGCTCAAAGAGAGATACTTCATTTGCTGTTTTTGTCCTTGTTTTTCTGGAAGATGAAACTAAAAGACATTCATAAGGATGTTCAGACATATAGAAAAATGCATAGAGATGGAAGATAATTTAGAGGGAAAGTTAATAGAGGAAAGGGGTCAATGACTAAGACAGTCCAATGAAGTAAAAAAAGGGGGGGTGAAGGAGTGGTTGAACATATCACTGGGAGGATAGAGATGCTGCTGGAAAGTAAGTAATAATCTTTAATAACAATCTTTCAGATTTCAAAGCAGTAGTAGCAGTTTCATGGGATAGAAGATTCAGTTTATGATTCTGAAATCAATGAATGAGGTGAATAAAGTTTGTTGTTGCTAAAAGGCTGTTGAGAAACTGGTACGTTGAATTGGTCACCCCCAAGAACTTGATGGTCACCCCCAAGAACTTGATCATCACCCAAAATATTCTTTTGATAACTTGTGCTGTTATCAACACAGTAACTTACATGTTTTGCTTCCCTTGTCCCCGCATTACAACTTCAGTTCAAGCCCTCATACTCATTCACTTTAATCTGACATTTTATTCTAACTGGTATCCCTGATTCCTGACTTACCCACCTCTAATCCATCATCTACATAGCTTTGTCCATAATCTTTCTAAAACTCAACCATTTACCTTTTTTTTTTTTTGTCCTTTTGCCTTTTCTAGGGTCGCTCCCACGGCATATGGAGGTTTCCAGGCTAGGGGTCTAATTGGAGCTGTAGCTGCTGGCCTACGCCAGAGCCACAGCAACTCGGGATCTGAGCCGCGTCTGCAACCTACACCACAGCTCATGGCAACACTGGATCCTTAACCCACTGAGCGAGGCCAGGGATCGAACCCACAACCTCATGGTTCCTAGTCATTTACCACTGTGATTCATTAACCACTGTGCCACGACAAGGGAACTCCTTATTTTTTTCTTAATTAAAAGTCTACATTGCATACCTACAGGAAAAAGTTTAAAGTCATTAGCATGACATGGAGGGCTCCAAACTAAAAATGTTTCCTATTCAATAGACTATTCTTTCTCTGACCCATGTTTCCAATGCTATCTGTACCTGGATTACCATCACTCTCCACCCTCTAATCTTGACACCACTTAAGACTTAATGATATGACCTCTTTTGTCTATAGAGTGTTTTCTGTGTACCCCCAACCCTTTCCTATTGCCAGGAAGTGACCAGCACACCCTTCTTTCAGTCTTCCATCATACTGAGTACACAATTCTTTGGGAGCACCGCATTTGACTGACATATCGCCTTGACTTTTTCCCAGCTAAACGGCACCTTGAGGCCAGAAATTTGTATTATTCAGTATTTGACTTTGAGCATCTAGCATAGTATGTGGCACTGCTAGACACTCAATAAAGTTCGAAGGGCCTCTTTAAATTGAAATAGCAGAATGATAGAAGGAAAGGGTTTAAATAAACATAAATTTAAAGCCTGTGAAATTAGAAAAGAGGTGGTGGTTTTGAAAGTAATGTGGAAATTAAGAGTTGATACTGATTTAAGGGGTTATATGAGTGCTTTACGGCTTGTTGAATTTATGGAGGGAAAAAAAAAAAACACATTTTTGAGTGAAAGAGAGAGAGAGACTATTCATATTAGACAGGGAGAGTACAAGGTCTCTGGGGCAATTAGGAGTCCCAGGGAAACCTCTGAGTAATAGAGAGTTGGGTAAGTGAATACATTTTTCTCTGAGACACTAGAATATAACAACAGGGGAAATGCCACTTCTTCCTGAAGTTCAAAATCTCCCACCTAGTTATTCATTATTGAAATACGATTACTGTGGATCTAAATGGTTGAGTTTTTCAAATATGCATAAAATATAATTTTTATCATTTTTGGCCAAAACATGCTTAATCAGAAACTTGAGGACTATTAGGGAATCTACAAAAGGGCAACAACAAAAAAAATCTATCTTTGATCACAAGGTTTTTTTTGGGGGGGTCACTAAAGCCTAACTATAGCTCTAACACAGTGTTGATCAACTCTTTTATATAGCTTTAATGGAGAAGATGTTAATAGAAACCCTGCAGGAAAATGTGGCTCAGAAACAGAGTTATAATTAAATAACTTCAGAACTCTTAGAAATTTCTAGGAAATAGTGCTGTAAATAAACCTCTAACTTTATTTTTTCAACTTCCCTCCACCCCCAAAGCTCTTCTATTAACATCCCTGTAACAATTTTTCTGAGGAATTTATCAAATTAAATTTATCAAGTGATCTTTTATTTTACATTCCATCATTAGAAATACCATCGAAATAACTAAATATATTCACTTCTTTGATACTTAATCTTTGCTATTAGAAGTTAATCAAAAGAAACAGCTTTTCTATTGTTCTTGTATTGAAAACCTTATTTTTATAAAATGACTCTCTTATTGAGAATGATGTTGATTTGAAGTATTTTACTAAGCATTGCTTATTCTGTGCCCTAGTGTGGCCCATTTTCACTTGTACTGAAAAGAGAGAGAGAAAAAAAGAGAAACAGAAAGAAAGAAAGCTATACACATTTTAAAAGGCACTACTTCAAATGATAAAACCTACTGATGTTTCTGAAGACAGAAGGCATGAACGTAAGTCATGAATGAAAATAATGTATAAATAACAAATGACAGTGTGACTTACACAATAAAATTAAATCTAACTAAAACAAATATAAGAGCATCAGTCTCTTGGGATGTAGGGATGGATACAGTGTTATTTTTATATGGCTTTGCAGAATTTGATTAGCCAGACATGTTACTGTCTGTGCTTAAGGGTTTTGGAATTAAAGTTTTATCACTTCAGAATTTTAACAGGAGACCGAGCTTCTGATTTCACATGCAATCCCTCTTTTAAAAAACACAGATTTACATTTCAGAATGATTTCACTACTCCTTTTAATAATGATGGTTTCCCATCCAGATCAGCAGTATGACATGATGAAAGGTACGTGGCTTCCAGAGTAAGACCTGGGCTCAGCACTTGCTTTTTGTTTATCTTTGGCTTGTCAGTTACTTTGTCTGAAACACAAACTCTTTGTCCATAAAAAATGTCATACGGAATAAAAATAATTCCTAGGTGGCAAATTTTTTTGAATGCATATGATAATGTAAAGAAATAGGTTTCAAAACTTTAAATTGCCAAACATACATGTTATTATTGTCCCACCAGAAGCAATGATTATAGAGAAAAGAGAATTCAGTACTTGAAGAAAGAAAGAAAACCAGCTTTGAGTTCTGGCTCTACTTCTTGCCAGTTGTGACCCTTTCTGCTCTAGTGTCCTATCAGAGAGGCTAATACTAGCTCAGTTTTAGGAATACTACAGCAAGGTGGATCTCACTTTCATAGCTACACATTGAAATAACATATCAAAATTGTAACCACTTTTCTAAATGTTGAAAATCTCTGTTAATTAAAGATGAGAATTTATTCCTCCAGCAATACAGCCTTACAAATAAAAGGATGTTACAGAGAAATTTTGAAGGGTGCTCTATCTACATTTCAGTAATTAATCACAAAATGTATCTTTGCTTCTCTGTCATTTCAATCTCTTTCTCCTGTGTGTGCGCGCACGCATGCACTCTCTCACACACACCTGTACATAAATGTGTATACATATGATTTACTGTTCCTATATGCTGCCAAAAGTGGCCTCCTTTGCTGAGGCAAAAGGCAAGATCTAGCCTGTTGTAGTTTCAACATATCCTTGAGACATTTCATTTTCATGGGTCTTTTATATGCAGTCATGGGGGAATTGCAGAAGCCAGCTTTACGTGCAGAGATGCTATGTGCAGAGATGCTATATGCTGCTTACAGGCTTTCTTTGTTTCCTAATGTGTATGTCTATTGTCTTTACAGCTTGTAGCATCCTAGCCTTGATTCAAGATTCCCAGTTCTTATTGTGTGACAGTTTTATGTCTATGATGGCTTGTCAGCTGGTGCACTTTGCTCAGAATGTGAATCTGAGCAGTACTTTTTAAAGGGATAGATCGACACATTGTTAACATACTGCTTTGACTTTTTCTGTTTCCTGTTTACTTTCCACATCCATATATACTCTCACACCCTTGTAAATTTACTTTCTTGGTATATGCTTTAAAATGAAATTTTTTTTAATTCATGCCTGCAATAGTATAATGAAATATAACAAATTTTTTACGTTCTCACATTTTTATTATCATTCGTTTTATCCCAAATGATAATGTTGAACCACACTTACTATTCAAAATCAGTAGCACAACTAAGTTTTCTCAATCTTCAAAAAATATTCCTTCACTTAATCTTTTTTCTTTGCCTTTACTTTATCTTTGATAACTGTTCAATAGAATTGGAAAATAATTTATTCTTTACTGTTAAAAAACACACATCTTTTGGGAATGTAACAGTATGCATGATAACTCACACAAAAGAGGCTGATCCTGCTGCTCTGATAAAGAGTCCTAAGGACAGCTGTAAGTCCAGCAGGAACAGTGTCGAAAATGCTTGGATAAGGCCAGCAGTTAGGACATCTCCTAAAGATGCTTTAGTGAAGAGCAAACCAGCATTTGTGTTTTAAGAGGAAGCCATATCTGGACCAGAGTGAACTGTCTGAAACGACATCACCAAAATGATGAGGACAAGATAAATGGTGAATAAGGAATCAGGGTGATTAGAGATTAGTGGCTGGAGCTTTGCAGGACATGTGGTCTTGTTCAAAACATCCATAAAATATTTGATCTATGCCAAAAGGCCCTTAATATTCAGGGCCTTTTTGTTTGTTTGTTAGGGTTTTTTTCTATAATGTAAATGCAATTTACTTATTTTTTATTTTTTTATTACTCAATGAATTTATTACATTTATAGTTGTACAATGATCATCACAATCCAATTTTATAGGATTTCCATCCCACAAACCCAGCACATCCCCCCTCCACCCGAACTGTCTCCTTTGGAAACCATAAGTTTTTCAGGGTCTGTGAGTCAGTATCTGTTCTGCAAAGAAGTTCATTCTGTCCTTTTTTCAGATTCCACATGTCAGTGAAAGCATTTGATGTTGGTGTCTCATTGTATGGCTGACTTCATTTAGCATGATAATTTCTAGGTCCATCCATGTTGCTAAAAATGCCGTTATTTTGTTCCTTTTAATGGCTGAGTAATATTCCATAGTGTATATGTACCACATCTTCTGGATCCACTCCTCTGTCGATGGACATTTAGGTTGTTTCCATGACTTGGCTATTGAAAACAGTGTTGCAATGAACATTGGAGTACATGTGTCTTTGCAAGTCATGGTTTTCTCTGGATAGATGCCCGGGACTGGGATTGCTGGATCAAATGGTGGTTCTATTTTTAGTTTTCTGAGGAATCTCCATACTGTTTTCCACAGTGGTTGCACCAATTTACAATCCCACCATCAGTGTAACAGGGTTGCTTTTTCTCCACACCCTCTCCAGCACTTACTGTTTGTAGACTTTTGGATGATGGCCCTTCTGGCGTATGTAAGGTGGTACCACATGATTTGCATTTTTCTAACGATGAGTGATGTTGAACATTTTTTTCATGTGTTTCTTGGCCATCTGTATGTCTTCTTTGGAGAATTGTCTGTTTAGGTCTTATGCCCATTTTTTGATGGGGTTGTTTGTTTTTTTTGGTATTGAGCTACAGAAGGTGTTTATAAATTTTAGAGATGAATCCCTTGTCAGTTGTTTCATTTGCAAAGATTTTTCTACCATTCTGTGGGTTGTCTTTTCATTTTGTTTAGGGTTTCCTTTGCTGTGCAGAAATTTTTGTTTAATTTGGTCCCATTTGTTTATTTTTGTTTTTACTGTCATTACTCTAAGAGGTGGATTGAGAAGATGTTGCTGTTGTCTATGTCGGAGAGTGTTTGGCCTGTTTCCCTCTAAGATTTTTATGGTATCTGGTCTTATATCTAGGTCTTTAATCCATTTTGAGTTTAATTTTGTGTATGGTGTTAGGGAGTGTTCTAATTTCATTCTTTTACATGTGGCTGTCCAGTTTTCCCAGCATCACTTATTGAATAGGCTGTTTTTTCTCCATTGTATATTCTTTCCTCCTTTGTCATAGATTAGTTGACAGTACGTGTGTGCATTTAATTCTGGGCTTTCTATTCTTTTCCACTGATCTATATTTCTGTCTTTGTGGCAGTACCATATGGTTTTGATGACTGCTGCTTTGTAGCATAGTCTGAAGTCAAGGAGCCTGATTCCTCCAGCTCTGTTTTTCTTTTTCAGGATACCTTTGGCTATTCTGGGTGTTTTGTGCTTCCAAACAAATTTTAAAATACTTTGTTCGAGTTCTGTGAAAAATGTCCTTGGTAATTTGATAGGGATTGCATTGAATCTGTAGATTGCCTTGGGTAGTAAAAGACCTGTACTCTGAAAACTATAAGACACTGATGAAAGAAATCAAAGATGACACAAATAGATGGAAAGACATGTCATGCTCCTGGATTGGAAGAGTTAATATTAATACTCAGTTTTATCCAACACCATTTTACCTGGACTAAATGTGCTTATGGACATTTTGGACAGCACTGTATTTCAAGAACCTTTTGGCATGAATGAAAAATCCTATGGATATTTTGCATAGGACCAAATGTTTGCTAACCAGTTGGAAAAGAAATAGTTACAGCACAATTTTCCAAGTGTAGATGACTGAGATTGCTTTTTTTTACCTGCATGAGGATAAGCGGTCGAGCCTTCTAGGTGCAAAGGAAAAATGGTAAGCAAGTCACATATGAAGAATAAGTATCCAAAATATATTAAAAGCAAGTGGAAAGGTCATAAAAAAGAAATTCAGAAGCCATTGCCATAGGGTCAACTTATGTCTTAGTACTGCTCTGTGTTTTAGGCCCTTCTAAAAATTTCCTAGTACTGCCTTGTCCTTTGACCTCTGGACCCTTGTTAAATATACTGTCGTTTTTATTCCTCACCAGCCCCCAACAGCACTACCAAAAACCATAGGATCTTGAGACCTAACCCTGTACATTCAAATAGTCCTGACACCCAACTGGATTGATGTGACTCTATTAAGACACACATGCCAACATAACAGTGATAAAATAAACCACCAAACTGAGAAAAGGTCTAGACCTATAGTAGTCTGAGATAAGTATTAATTCCTCCATAAAAATGTTATAAAGTATTTCTATTAGTCAGTCAGTCTTAAAAAAATAACTCTTCATAGCCCTTGGGGAAAATGTCAAAAGTACAAGTGGAGGTTTACAAAGTTCTCAGAGTTTGTTTCCTCAGGAAACTGACCTGAAAAAATTGGTCCCAAAAAGTAGTAGGAAGAAAATACCAAAGTAGGATTTGATGTCGATGACCAACTTCCAGGGTTTTATAAGGATCTCAATACTCAGATGGAGCACTGAGACCACCCCTGGCATGCAGTATTAGTATAACGATTAAAGTTTTCACTAACAGTGCATTGGGAATTGATACAAGTACAAAGAAAAGGAGTGAGGCCTGCAATGCTTCAGGTATTTAAGAAGTGAGAAACAATAGTAACTATAAGAAAATTGAACTTGGAGAACTACTGCTGGGGGTCATCAATGCACTGGGAAAAGGCAATAAAAGACTGAGAGTGATTAATAATCAATTAAGGCTAACAGTGAAAGAGGATTTTCCCGGAAGGACAGAAAGAGGCTCCTTATGCAGTCAGATGAACATTTTCCCTGCTTCAGACCAGAGGATACTGTTTACCAAAATAATAAGGAATGCCCTGTAAGATGGGCACTAGTATCACCAAGAAGCTCAATCATGGTTTTCCTTTGTAGTGTAAAGCTAACAGTACGAACTGCTTTTATAAAACCTGGCTCAAGTGGATTGATAGATTCTCAGAATAATAAAGGCCAAGGAGTGGTTAACGAATCCGACTAGGAACCATGAGGTTGTGGGTTCGGTCCCTGCCCTTGCTCCGTGGGTTAAGGATCTGGCGTTGCTGTGAGCTGTGGTGTGGGTTGCAGACGCGGCTCGGATCCCAAGTTGCTGTGGCTCTGGTGTAGGCTGGCAGCTACAGCTCCGACTGGACCCCTAGCCTGGGAACCTCCATATGCCGCGGGAGCAGCCCTAGAAAAAGCAAAAAGACAAAAAAATAAAAATAAAAATAAATAAAGGCCAAGCAGTACACTTTGCTGCAGAAGCCAGGTGTGTGCAATGATCCTAATGAGTGATAAGGTTGTAGTGTCAGCCATGGAGGCCTGACCCACAGATTGCTATGGAGATGCTTAATAGGACCAAAGAAACCTAGAATGTCCAATAAATGTTTGTTCAATTTGTACAAACACAAGAATTCAAGTGTAGGTCAGAAGGCTAAGGGAAGCAATCCCATTAAAAATTCATAATCCTTTCCCAATATCTAGAACTGAGCAGTTTTCAGACCCAGATCCACTGAATGAAATACAAGCTTTGTCCCCAGGAGGAAGGACCCTGTTCAACCCCAATATATGTATACAGCAATTATTTCCCCAGACTTATTCCAAAGAGCATGTAACCATATTAGGGTAAGGGATATACTCATATATTTCAAAGACTGTTGGACATAAAATTTAAATCATTACAGGTTAGGTTCCTTGGAAAACAGACATTAAGGTGAATTAAGATGGAATTTTATGTACAGTGTGTTTAAGGATAATAAGAGTCTAAACCTGTGGAAATGAGAGGCAAGAAAGAAAAATGCCAGAAGTAAAAGTCAAGTGTTACAACGGCCCAGCCACAGATTTCGTCAACTCTTCGGGGAGGTTTGGAGCTAGAATAGTCATCAAAGTTGTCTTAAGTTGAGCTAATATGGTGGAGTCTTTACACTATCTCACAGATGAGTCACTGGAAGTAGACTGACCAGAGATAGGGCATGACTTTTGGTAAATGGCGTTCTGCAACTAAGGCTATTCCTGAGGAGACTCTCAGCAGCTGGGGCAACAAGTCCCTTGTTGAAGAAGATATGGATGACATTTCACTGTGTCTACCATAATGTCAACTTTGATACCCAGTAATGATTCCTTCCGTCCTTCCCCAAAGGATCCTAAACCATTTACTCAGATAACTTCACACAGGGGTAAAGGAACCACCTAGTCATTTTGAGGACAATTGGACACATTTTTTCTTTGACATTGATATTTGGAGATTTAGAGAATCTGAATAATCATCACTGACCCTCTGTTAGAGTAGAAGAATTTGTATCCAAATAATATATTAGAGTTCTGGCCCAGATCCAACTCACAGAAGCTCTACTAGTTCCACAGACTCAAGGTTCAGTTCCCTAGTTCCAAAATGTAAAATTAAGAGGAACATACTCAGAACCCCAACTCTGGCCCCTTGACCTATGTGTTAAGAACCATCACAGTGAGAAAAGTTAAATGAAAGCTCCAATCACCACCCAACCCACCTCTGGCCAAGGGAATATGTCATAGATGATACTGTGTTTGAGGTGGAATACTAGAGATTATCATCATCTACTAAGACCTGAAAAATGCAGAGATGGTAGTTTTGAATATATATCCATTTGATGTACTAACTTGGACCTTACAAAAGCTAAAAAGATAAAGAAAGAGGATAGTAGATTACCATAAACTCAACCAAATAGGAAAACCAATTGAAGCTACTGTACCTGATGTGATATCTTTGCTGGAGCAAAAATTAACAAGTTCTCCATTTCATAGTATCTGGTCAATGACCTGGTAAGTGCATCTGGTTCTACTTTTCTCAAGAAGCAGGATCATAATATGGATTTATGTTGGACAAAGAAGAGTAACATTTACCATCCTTCCCCAGGACTATAATTAATCCTCTTAGCCTCTATTAAATTACAGTCTGAAGGGACCTGGAGCATTTGAATAGTCTTCAAAAGATTTCCATGGTCACATATTAAACTTGATATATTGATATCAAGTTAATTAGAGTGGATGAGCAGGAAGTGGCAAGTATATTGAAGATTTCTGTAAGACACAGGTACTTTTGGAGGATAGGAAATAAACCCTAAGACAATTTAGGAGTCCATAGGATCAATGAAATTTGTAGGAGTTTGGTAGTCTGGGGCATGCTGAAATATACTTTTCAAAGTAAGGGAAAATAAAACAAGAGAGAATAAAATGATAAGCCACAAACTGGGAAAAAAATACTTGCAAAAGACATATCTGGTAAAATTTTATTATCCAAATACACAAAGAATATGTAAAACTCAACAAAAAGAAATTAAACAATTACATTTTAAAATGAACCAAAGACCTCACCAAAACACACACACAGATGGCAAAAAAAAAAGGTATATTAAAAGATACTCCATATCACGTATCATTAGGCAAATGCAGATAAAAACAACAATGAGACACCACTGCAGACCTATTAAAAAGGCCAAAATCTAAAACACAGACGATACCCTGACAAGGATATGAAGCAACAGAGAAATGCGCTGCTGGTAGAAATGCAAAATGGTACAGCCACACTGAAAGGCAGTCTGGCAGTTTCTCACAAACCTAATCATACTCTTACCATATGATCCAACAATCACACTCCTTGGTATTTACCCCCCAAATTAAAAATATATGTCCACACAAAAGACTACACGCAGATGTTTACAGCAGTTTTGTTCGTAACTGCCAAAGCTTAGAAGCAACCAAGATGATCTTCTTCAGAATATAAATGGATAAATAAACTGTGGTAAACCAGGCACTGAAATACCAGCATTAGAAAGAAATGAGCTATCACATCATGAAAAGATGTGAAAGAAACTTATTTGTATATTCCTAAGTGAAGGAAGCCCATCTCAAAAGGCTACATATTGTGTCATTCTAACTATACAGCATTCTGGAAAAAGCAAAACTATGGAGACAGGAAAAAGTTCAGGGGTTACAAGGGGCTAAAGCGGAAGCAGGGATGAATATGTAGAGCACAGAGAATTTTCAAGGTGGTAAAAATATCTGTATGCTACCATAATGGTGGATACATTATAAATTTATCAAAGTCTATAGAATCTATGAAACCAAGAGTGAAATCTAATGTAAACTATGGGGTAGGGTGATAATGATCTGCCAATGTAGGTCCATCCATCGCATCCAATGCACCACTCTAATAGGGATGTTGATAATGGGGGAGGCTATACATGTGGCAAGTGGCATATGGAAAATATTTGTACCTTCCTCTCAATTTTGCTGTGAAATTAAAACTGCACTTAAAAATGTTTTTTTTTAAAGATAATACTTATCTAGACCTTTTTATTTTTAATATGATGATTTTTATTTTTTCCATTATAGCTGGTTTACAGTGTTCTGTCAATTTTCTACTATACAGCATGGTGACCCAGTTACACATACATGTATACATTCTTTTTCTCACATTATTATGCTCCATCATAAGTGACCAGACATAGTTCCCAGTGCTACACAGCAAGATCTCATTGCTAGTCCATTCCAAAGGCAATAGTTTGCATCTATTAAGCCTAAGAACCCCCTCTATCCCACTCCCTCCTCCTCCTCCCCCCCTTGGCAATCACAAGTCTATTTTCCAAGTCCATGATTTTCTTTTCTATGGAAAGGTTCATTTGTGCCACATATTAGATTCTAGACATAAGTGATATCATATGGTATTTGTCTTTCTCTTTCTGATTTACTACACTCAGGATGAGAGTCTCTAGTTCCATCCATGTTGCTGCAAATGGCATTATTTTGTTCTTTTTATGGCTGAGCAGTATTCCTCTGTGTATATATATACCACCTCTTCCTAATCCAATCATCTGTCAATGGATGTTTGGGTTGTTTCCATGTGAATACTGCTGCAATGAACATGTGGGTGCATGTGTCTTTTTCCAGAAAAGTTTTGTCTGGATATACGCCCAAGAGTGGGGTTGCTGGGTCATATGGTAGTTCTATGTATAGATTTCTAAGGTACCCCCATACTGTTCTCCATAGTGGTTGTACCAGCTTATATTCATACCAACAGTGCAGGAGGTTTCCCTTTTCTCCAAACCCCCTCCAGCATTTGTTATTTGATGGCCATTCTGACTGGTGTGAGGTGGTATCTCATGGTAGTATTGATTTGCATTTTTCTAATAATCAGTGATATTGAGCATTTTTTCATGTGCTTGTTGGCCATCTGTATATCTTCCTTGGAGAAATGTCTCTTCAGGTCTTTTGTCCATTTTTCAATTGGGTTGTTGACTTTTTTGCTGTTGAGTTGTAGAAGTTGTTTGTATATTTTAGATATTAAGCCCTTGTCAGTTGCATCATTTGAAACTATTTTCTCCGATTCTGTAAGTTGTCTTTTTGTTTTCTTTTTGGTTTCCTTTGCTGTGCAAAAGCTTGTCAGCAGTTTGATTAGGTCCCGTTGGTTTATTTTTGCTTTTATTTCTGTTGCTTTGGGAGACTGACCTGAGAAAACATTTGTAAGGCTGATGTCAGAGAATGTTTTGCCTAATGTTCTCTTCTAGGAGTTTGATGGTGTCTTGTCTTACATTTAAGTCTTTAAGCCATTTTGAGTTTATTTTCATGCATGGACCTATCTTATGCCAGCAGCAGATCACACACAACTCTGGGAACCCTGGAGACCTCAAATGGAAATAATTTGTAAGTATTATAAATGTGTGAATAAAGCTAAAGACTTTTTCCCCTCAAAATATTATTTCCTAGCCATGAAAAAATTATCTTGTATACAAATCCTTTTTTTATAAAAGGACAGGCTCATGTTCATACAGAAGCTTCAAAGGACCTGTGCCAATTTGAGATGCTTTTGAAATCAATTCACAGAATAAATAAGAAAGAAGAAGAAGGCTTCATACAGGTTTGTTCATTTTTTCCTGTGGGTTTGAATTCAGAATTGGAAATACTGAAATATTGTAAATAGTTTTTAAAGGTTAATTTCAAAAGTACCACCGTGAAGGTTATAATGAAAGTATCATGAATATATACCTACTGGATGAATTTTAAGAAACAACTCTCCTGGAGTTCCTGTTGTGGTGCAGTGGAAATGAATCTAACTAGGAACCATGAAATTGCAGGTTCGATCCCTGGTCTTGCTCAGTGGGTTAAGGATATGGCATTTCTGTAAGCTGTTGTGTAGGTCACAGATGCGGCTTAGATCCCGCACAGTTGTGTCTGTGGTATAGGCCGGCAGCCATAGCTCTGATTCAACGCCCAGCCTGGGAACCTCCATATGCCGTGGGTGCTGCCCTAAATAAATGAATAAATAAATAAACAACTCCCCTAATCCAAAGTTTTTCAGCCTTGGCTCTATTGACATTTTAGACCAGAAAATTCTGCATTGTGAGGGACTGTCCTGTGCATTGCAGTATGTTTAGGAATTTTCAGGCCTGTACCCACTAGATGCTAGTAACATCCTGCTCCCAGCTGTGATGTGATGGTCAAAACGTCTCTAGACATCATCAAATATTTCTTGGGAGGCAAAATATCATACACACCTCACTGAGAACTACTGCTCTAAAGTTACATGAATAAATTTTGTGTCTTGAACTGGAATTTAGTGACAGAATGAGGTACAAATTAAAAAAGGGGATATATCTCCATTTACTTAGGCTACAGTGAAGGTCATGTGCTCCAGAAAATAGAGGACTAGAGATGAGAAAAACATGAACATTGAGATGAAGAGAAAAAGTCTGAAAAAAATTGTTGCCTGAAATATGAGTGAAAAAGTAATATTTTGATTAATATATTATTTTAGGTCATATAAATTTAAATATATGAGGCAAACAGATTTTCTATCAAAGGAAGATATTTGACTCTTTTACTGATATCTCTAAATTTGGAAGCAGTTTTTACTAGGGAAATAAAGAATCTATTTGTATTTTGGTTTTCCCTTTCTTGTGCAATGTAGTTTTCTATGGCCTTAAAATCATGGAATTTAAGCATTTAGAGCTGCACTGTCCAATACAGTAGCAACTAAGCCACATGTGACTATTAGCAAGTCCAAATTCAGAGATGCTATAAATATAAAATATACCCTGGATTTCAAAGAACTAGTATGAGTAAGTAGAATGTTAATTTACAGTTACAACAATTAATGTTTATAATGTTAAATTACCATTATAGAATCACTTATATTGCTGTAATGTTGAAATTATATTTTAGATATATTAGCTTAAATCGAGAATAATATTAACATGAATTTTACTTGTTTCTTTCTACTTTTTTAATGTGTTTCCATTAGAAATTTAAAATCACACATGTGGCTCACATTATACTTCTTTTGGACATCACTGCAAAATGTCTAGTTTGAGAACAGTTCAATGGAACCCTGAGCTTTATAAGAAGCCATTTGATTCACAAATATCAATTGATTAAAACAAAACATTGTACTTCCTCATTGAAATATTCAATTCTAGCATACTTGTTTTTTTATTTTTATTTTTTATTTTTTTATTTTTTTGTCTTTTTGCCTTTTGAGGGCCGCTCCCGCGGCACATGGAGGTTCCCAGGCTAAGGGTTGAATTGGAGCTGTAGCCACCGGCCTATGCCAGAGCCACAGCAACGTGGGATCCAAGCCGCATCTGCGACCTACACCACAGCTCAGGGCAATGCCAGATCCTTAACCCACTGAGCAAGGCCAAGGATCGAACCCACAACCTCATGGTTTCCAGTCGTATTCGTTAACCACTGAGCCATGAGGGGATCTCCAATACTTGCTTTTTTTTTTTTAATTCAATTTCAAGATGAAAATTATTCAGTCCTGTTACACTAATCCTTGCAATCAAATTATAACTAGTATTCACAATGTCTTATTAAAAATTATAAACACTATTTGGTGAGAGATTGGAAAATAAAAAAAAGGTCTTTTCATACAACACCAATACAATATGTAGTACAAATAAAAATAATGCTCTTGAAAAAAATGATTAAAACTTTTTCTGAAATCTACTACTATAATTTATGTACTCTCTTCTAGAAAATTAATTACAGTCTGAAATGTTTGAAGAATTTGGATCAATAGACATAATATGTTTAATATTATAACTCTAAAAGGATAAAAGGAGATGCACATAAACAAATAAAGAGGCAATTGACTGGATAACTGTAATATAAAAATCTCAGTAAAATGAGATATGCCATTAAGCACTAACTAATGTTGAGTCCTTCTCTTCCTGTAGCTAATGAGCATGGGCATAAAAGAAATACACTGACTAAGGCCTATACAGTAAAGGCATGGTTTGCTGACAAAAGACAAAGCTCAAATGGAAAAAAAAGAATCTCAATACCAATTATATATCAAGTGGTATTTTTAAATGCTTAATGCTTTTAAACCAAGATTTTTAAAAAACAGACAAGAGTGTCTATTTTAAGGAATAAAATTACCCCAAGAGGGCTGGAATATCATAAAAATTCCATGAAATCTTTACTTGGTATCATTTTCTTTTTTCATGCTTTTAGAAAATGGAAAGCATTTTGCAAATCATATACTGCTTCATACAAGTCACATTTTACCCAAAATCTGTTCAGACATTTCCTTCTCTAGTGAGATTAACCAAGCAACTCTGTACAGTAGTTTAATTATATTAATTTCCAGGTTTTGGTTTGATTGTGCCATGAAATTGGTCTAGCACTCAGTAGAAAATATGCAAAACCCTCCCTGACTGAGACAATTATTTGACTTGGTTACAGGTAACTTCCTTTTTTTCCCCATGACTACTGCTTAGGTTATTTCCATGAACTCTTCTACATTATCTCCTTTAAGACTAAAAGATTATCAAAATTAACTCAAAACAGATCAAGGACTTAAATATAGGACATAAAACTATACAACTTTTAAACAACAATGAAAAAAAAAAGAAGAAAAGCTTCATGGCATTGGATTTGGCAATAATTTTAGGATATAATATGAAAAACACAGACAACTAAGTAAAAATAAGTGGACTACATCAAAATTAAGATACCTGTGGATCAAAGCACACCATCAGTAGAGTTAAAAGGCAACTCATAGAATGGGAGAAAATATTTGCAAATTATATGTGTGTTATGGGGTTAGTATCCAGAATATATACAGAACTCCTACAATTCAACAATAATAAAATAAATAACACAAAAACTCAGTTATTAAAAAAATAGGCAAAGAACTTGAATAGGCATTTCTCCAAAGAAGACATATAAGTAGCTAACAATCACATGAAAAAGTACTCAACAACACTAATAACTGAGGAAATACAAATCAAAATCATAATAAAATATAACCTCATACCCATTAAAAAAAAAAAAAAGACTAAAAGATTAGATTCCAGAACCCCTGTTGCAGACACTGCTGGTGGCCTTAGCAATATCTATTCCTCTTCTCCCCTTCTTCCATACAATGGGACTTTTTATTTTTTCCCAGAGTGAAATGAATCCAGCTAAAATATTCTATTTCTCAGCCTCCCTTGAACCTGGGATATCTATTAGGAGAATTCTGGTCAGTAAGATGTAATTGGATTTCCTTGGGGAGGGCATAAGATTTTTCATGATTTCTTTCTCAGACAAAGTCCTTTGGGTTTTTGCTCTTGGCCCTTAAATCTTGTTCCTTTTACTGTCCAAAATATTAATGCAATGTCTGGAGGTATAGGAGACACCTTGCAATCATGTGCATAAGAGCTAAGTGTAAGGATGACAGAGAAGATGGATAGCCAAGATTCCAGGTCATTGCAAAATCTTGAACCAATTCTCACCTTGTCTACTGCAGATTCTTTGTTATGTGATTAAAATCACCCCTGACCTGCTTACACTCTGCTGTTATCAGATACACAGTGCAGTCCCTAATTGGTCTAGTGTTCCTTTCTGTTTTACTGTGTTATGACTTAACCCTGCCCTGATTCAGTGAGACACATGTCTCTTGTTCTAGGAACCACCATTGTTGTACACAACTTCCCTGAAATGCACCTTTATTGCTGCACGGGCAGCACCTAGCACTGGTTGTTTACAGTGAGCTGACTTTACAAATGTTAGATCCCTTGCCTTCAAGCACCTGAAGCTGGGCCAGCTTCCACAGCAGTCACCCCAAACAAGTGGCCAGAGTAAGGTTTCTTGCATGGAGTCTATTCCATCTAAGTGATGTCCACCATGTCTTGAAAGATGTCAGCCCCTGCCTGAGACACTTGGTCCTCCTCATGGCTCTACTTTAGAATTCCAATTTCATAAACACCCTTTTATCTGAGTGTGTTCTAGCTATAAACAGCAGTTCTCAAGTGGGGGTAATTTTGACACCAGGAAAATACTAAGCAGTGGCTAGTGATATGTTTGTTGTCACATGGTTGGGTGGGAAGAATTGCTCATTGCATCTGGTGGATAGAGGCAAGGGACGCTGTTAAACACCTTGTAATACACAGGAAGACTAGCCTCCACCACAAAGAATTACCCAATCCAGAAGATCAGTAGTGCTGAGGCTAAAACAGTCTGCTCCAGGACAATTATTTTTACCTTAACTGTGCTTTGAAATGAAATGGGGAATTTTAAAACAGTCTACACCTGGACTGAACCCCCCAGTTCTGGAGCGGCATCCACATGTACTTGAAAGTGTCCTAATTGACAGCCAAAGTTGAGAACCACTGGCATTATGCTTAGAGAACTGGCTGTTAGAGAGTTTGCCATGGACACTGAAGATAGTGTCTAAGCCAGAATCAAGAAAAGAAGTCAAAAATGCAAACACAGAGGAGTGGGCTAAGAATCAGACCCGTAAGGGGGCTCTCTGTGAGAAAAGTAATCCCAAGGTGAAATGCCAGGAAGGGAGGGGAAGTTTACCAAGAAAGTGCTCTGTATGTCAAGGAAAAAAGCTTAAAAATCAAGTTAGAGCATAAATAACTCAAAGGTGTTAGAGGCCGTCTTTTTTAATTATTAAAATATATGTCTGGCTATAGTTATAGTGTTGTGTTTATACCTACAACTATCTAGTTGTCCTTTGTTAGCCCTCATTATAAGTATTTCAGATGGATAAATAAAAGCAGTTATATGCCAGGGTGAAATTTGGACTCAGTTCTTTTTTTATTAAAAAATACTTCAATGCTGTTGTATTATATACTACATTAACAATTTTATAAAAATTAAAGGTAAAAATAATATGGCTTCGTGTGAAAATCTGAAAAACAAAAAATTACATAGAATACAAGCCTACAGAAAAACATCAATTTTTTAAAATTAATTTGTCCATTTATTCATTCATTACAATAGGTGGTGTGACCTAAGGGCTTAAACAGTACTGAGCAAGAACCAAAATGTCTTCTCCATTTTCATTTTCACATCCTGGCTCTAAATAGTTCTGCCACAAATACCTCAGTATCTGAAACTGGTATAATGTTTCTATCAGCTTCCAACCACCAGCTTATTTTCATCTCACACACAAAAAAATATGAGTTTAATGTCACATTCTCCTAGTGTAACATCCAATAGTGCATGTACTTTGAGTATAAGATTTTTACCAATAAATTCATGCTCTGAGTCTCTGTGCTCAGGGATTTTTTTTTTCAAATTTACAGTAACCTAGTTCAGTTAAATGTGGTGATTGCTTTTGCAAATTCACAGGAACCTAGTTCAGTTAAGTTTGTTATATATGGCCAGACACATCTTAATTTTGCAATATCTACAGCCTGTATTACATCTTTGACTTCTGTTTAGCTTCATAATTCATTTGAAATATGGTTATGAAATGAAAATCTGTGCCTGCAACATTCCAATGCTAATTAAGTAATAGCCAGTTTCTTCTCTCAAGGATGTTTTTCACTAAAGATTGATACATGGATCTCTGACAGTAGAATGATTAAGTCTAACACTTCATTTTTCATTCTTATGAGCAATTCATCAACCATCTTTGAAATTTTGTTTGCAGTATTGAAAGTAGGTCACTCGATCATATTTCTTGTATATATTCCAAAATATAGATAAAATACAGTAAATTAACCACTGACATCAGGAACAAAATTATATACATGGTGTTTTTCAGTTGGCTTTCATCTAGTCCAGTGGATTTTCAGTAATATTTTACCAAAACCTGCAGTAAGAAATTCAGTTTCCATTGCAACCCAGTATACAAAAATGAAGCATATCTTTCCATGAAACTTATCCTTAAAATAATGCATGAAAGTCACTCTAATATTTTCTGTTCTGTAGCTATGTGTTTAAAAGTCCCTGCCACTTATTAGTGAATTTCAACCTGTAGTTGGAAAAACACTAAACAAGACCATGTAAAGGAAACTTATAGACCACGAAGGAAAAATTTTAAAACAAGGAAAAACAGTGAATAATGGAAATAGTTATTACTAACATTGAACAATGTAATGAACACGTCAACATTTTCTAAATCGTTATAATTCCTTAAAAACTCAACATTATGTACATATAATTTTCTGTGCAATAAAATTATATTTCATTTCCTTATAGGGTGATGTACTATGCCAAATATTACATTTTATCCTAACGTTAATATTCTCTAAATTATTCTGTGTAATTTTATGATTTATTACCTATATTTATTTTTTATTCAAACAAAACCTCCAAAAATGAAATATTGATATTCTCCTTTTCATTCTGACTTTCTATCTTCACTACTTCTAATTATAGTTTAGAAAGGATTGAAAAAACAGTTATAACAATGTTCGTGAAGAAATATCTAAGTAATGGAATAGAAGCACCCTCAGTGTTGATAAAGAAGATTCCAACTCACAAAATATATGCCTGAAGAATGCATTTTTTCATTTTTAAAAGTTTTATTGAAATATAGTTGATTTACAATGTGATAACTTCTGCTGTATAACAAAGTGATTCAGTTATACATAAACACACACTCATTCTTTTTCAGATTCTTTTCCCAAAGATCATCACAGAATACTGGATAGAGTTCCCTGTGCTATACAGCACGTCCCTGTTGGCCAGTCATTTCATATACCACAGTGTGCATATGCCAATCCCAAATCCCCAGTCCATCCCCCCCTTCCCCTCAATCCCCCTTGGTAACCACAAGTTTGTTTTCAAAATCTGTGAGTCTGTTTCTGTTCTGCAGTAAGTTCATCTGCGTCCTTTTTTTTTTTTTTTTCGATTCCACATATAAGTGATATCATGTGATGTTTGTTTTTCACTGACTAACTTCACTTAGTATGATAATTTCTAGGTCCATCCATGTTGCTGCAAATGGCATTATTTCATTCTTTTCTATGGCTGAGTAATAGTCTTTGTATATATTGGTCTTCTTTTTGTATGCATTCAGACAGTATATGTCTTTTGGTTGGACCATTTAGTCCATTTATGTTTAAGGTACTATTGATATGTATGTGTATATCTATTGTAGACTTTTGGTTTGCAGTTACCATAAAGTTTTTATATAGGAGTCTCTTTATATATACAAGATTGTTTTAATTTGCTGTATTTACAAATGTATTTCTAGAATCCTGCATTTGTACCCTCCTCTTCTCATGATTGCTGCTATTGGTATCATATTTGCGTGTGGTTGATTTCCTACCTTTACCATCTGTTTGCTTTTACTGGTGAGCCTTCTCATTTGTAATTTTATTGTTTCTAGTTGTGGCCTTTTCTTTTAGGCCTGGAGAAGTTCCTTTAGTATTTGTTGTAAAGCTGGTTTGGTGGTGCTGAATTCTCTTAGCTTTTACTTGTCTGTAAAGCTTTTGATTTTTCCTTCAAATCTGAATGGGAGCCTTGCTGGGTAGAGTATTATTGGTTGTAGGTTTTTTTCCTTTCACAATTCAAGTTTATTGTGCCACTCCCTTCTGGCCTGCAGAGTTTCTGCTGAAAAATCAGCTGATATCCTTATTGGGTTCTTTTGTACATTATTTGTTGCTTTTCCCTAGCTGCTTTCAATATTTTCTCTTTGTCTTTAATTTTGGTCAGTTTGATTAATATGTGTCTTGGGGTATTCCTCCTTGGGTTTATACAATAATATATTCATTGTGCTTCCTGAATTTTAGTGAATGATTCCTTTCCCATATTAGGGAATTTTTTGGCTATTTTCTCTTCAAATATTTTTTTTGGCCCTCTCTCCCTCTTCTCCTTCTGGAATCCCTACAGTGTGAATGTTGCTGTGTTTAAAGGTGTCCCAGAGTTCTCTTAAACTATCCTCATTCTTATCATTCTTTTTTCTTTATTCTGTTCTGCACCAGTGATTTCCACCAGTCTGTCTTCCACTTCATTTTTTTGATCTTCTGCCTCCTGTATTAGGCTATTGATTCCTTCTAATAAATTTTTATTTCAGTTATTGTGTTGCTCATCTGCTAGTTGTTAATCTTCAAATCTTCTATTTTTTTGTTAAACGTTCCTTGTAATTTACCAATCTTTGCCTCTAGTTTTTTCTGAGATCTTGAATCATCTTTACTATCATTACTCTAAAGTCTTTGTAATGGAGATTGCTTATCTTCACTCCTTTTAGCTGTTCCTCTGAGGTTTTGTCTTGTTCTTTCACCTGGCCTATATTTCTCTGACTTTTCATTTTGCATAGCTTTTTGTGTGATCTCCTTTTAGCAGGCTAGAGGGTTGTAGCCTCTCTTGCTTCTGGTGTCCACTCCCTTGTGGGTGAAGTTGTTACAGGGGCTCATGGCAGGCTTCCTGAGCGGAGGGACTGGTGCATTCCCACTGGTAGGTGGAGCTAAGTCTTTCCTCTGGTGGGTGGGGCTTTGTCTCTGGGTATTATTAGTGGTGGCTGTGTGCTTGGGAGGACTTTAAGTAGACTATTTGCTGATGGGTAGGGCTGTGTTCCCACCCTGTTTGTTGTTTGGCCTGGGGCTTCTCAGTCCTGATGGGTGGGGGCAGATTCTTCCAAAATGACAGCATCCAGGGGACCTCACACTATTACTATTACCTGGGACCTCCACCTCCAATGTCCTGGCCCCACAGTGAGTGATAGCCATCCCTTGTTTCCCAGGAGACCCTCTAAGACCCACAGGTAGACCTGTCCAGATTCTTATGTAGTCCCTGCTTTACCCTGGGAGCCACTGCATATGAAACTTTGTGGGCACCCTCCAAGAGTGGTCTCTGTTTCCTCCATTCCTGTGGAGCTCCTGCACTCAAACCCCACTTGCCTTCAATGCCAAATGTTCAGGGGGCTCCTTCTCCCAATGTCAGATACCCAGGGTGGGGAACCTGACCTGGGTTCTACACTCTCATTCTTGTGGGAGGGCCTCTATGACATAGCTATTTTCCAGTTTGTGGGTCACCCACCCAGCAGGTATGGGATTGCTTATATCACAAAGCACTCCTCCTACCATCTCATTGTGACTTCTTCTTTGTCTTTGGGTATATAATATCTTTTTTGGTAGCTTCCAGTCTACTCTGTTGATGGTTGTTCAGCAGTTAGTTGTAATTTTGGTGTTTTCATGGGAGGAGGTGAACTTGAGTTCTTCTACTATCAGGTATCTGTATAGCATAGATTCTCTATGATTTTTACAACTTCACATATTTCTATACATATGTTTTCATTTCTTCATATCTTCATTTGAGATTAGTCTATCTTTCCAGAGTGAAGTCAGGTTATTTAGTTAAAAATTACGAAAATTTAACTTCTATTTTAAGAATGATTCTCTTTAATTACTGAGATAAAATTCAATTATTATTCAATATATGTACAAGTATTCATTTGTTTTCTTTTTCTATTACAAAACTTTTGAGTTATTTTTAAATAAAACAAATTTAAATCAGAATTTATGCATCAAAAAGGGTTGAAGTTTTAGAATTGGGCCACATTCAACTAAAATTTTGTGATGGTAACTTGCATAGGAAGAAGAAATAACTAGATACTCTTTTTGTCATTCTCATATAGAAATTTAAGAATAGGTTTCCCTTTATATGACAATTTAATTAGAGTAGGGCAAATAATTTGAAGGTACACTAATTTCTTAAAAGAATATATTTATTAAGCTGTACTTAAGAACAAAAAGAGAACATGAGAATATCCAAAAGCAACACCATTTACTTGGCACAATGAAAATGTCAATTATGTGAACCTCCAGAAAAAATTCTGCTCTTCTCAGATAATACATTTATGTAAACTTAAATATACCTTATGTATTTTCAAATCTATGCACATATAGTTGTGAATGCATATGTACACATAAATATATGTATATTAGCTTTATTTTTTGAAAGAATTACTGCCTATTGGTTAATAAGTTTCAGATGTTTTCATATTTGAAAATATAGAAGTAATTGTGCTAAAGGTAAAAGCTGACAAGCAAGGTGTAAGTTCGACTGGGCCCTGGAAGTAATGACTGTTGGCCTTTGTATAACCTCCTGCTCTCAACACTTCCACATACACAAACACACTAAGTCAACCTCTGTCATCAGTTACTCACTCACAGCTACAAAGCTGAATTGGGCCCTTAGCGACCCAAACTGAGATTCCCCAGGGAGTCAATTAGAATTACATGGTAACTGCAGGGGGCAACATCTGGACATGGAATTTTACCTAAGATAGTGGTGGCTGACTTTGTCCTAGCATTGCCCCTGTTGCTCTTATGACTCCTGACAAAAGGTGAGGTAAGATTTTTAAGCAATTAAAGACTGTTTGGAGCTGACATTAAGTATTGACTTTAGAAGTGTGCTTCAGCACTTGAAACGTGGAGATACTATGTAAAACTTTAACCCTTATGGTAATTCATATGGACAAACCAATCTCAAAACTTAAATGAAAACTACTGAATTTAGTTAGAGGAAAAAAAAAAAAAGCCTTGTCCATGTTGAGTCACTTAAGTTTACTAGTCCAACAGAGACTAACGTATATCGCTTAAAATCATTTAGGGCCAATTCAGCTTAGTTTTATACATTACTTTAACAAAGCAAGGTGTTAGTTCTACTGGGCCCTGGAAGTAATGACTGTTGGCATTACTTTGTTTAATATAAATATGAAATGTATTAGTTTGGCACATAACTTTAATAATTTAATGGCATTTAGTAAATCATCTATGATTGAGATAGTACAACATTTAATTGAATAAACAATTATAAAAATACATACATATAGGAGTTCCCGTCTTGGTGCAGTGGTTAATGAATCCGACTAGGAACCATTTGGTTGTGGGTTCTATCCCTGGCCTTGCTCAGTGGGCTAAGGATCCAGCGTTGCCATGTACCGTGGTGTAGGTTGCAGACGCAGCTCAGATCCTGCATTGCTGTGGCTGTGGCGTAGGCCAGCGGTTACAACTCTGATTAGACCCCTAGCCTGGGAACCTCCATATACCATGGGAAGCAGCCCTAGAAAAGGCAAAAAGACAAAAAAAAAGAAATTATATATATATATATATATATATATATATATATATATATATATATATATATATATAAAAATCTCCTCAACTTCATCTGTTTCAAATCCGGTTCTCAAAAATGGTGATCACAATTTGCAAAGATTAGATACTAATCTTTTGTCATTCAAATATCACTTTTTTCATGACAACTTTCTTCATGATATTAAAAAAAAAGCATTATCTCTTTCCACAACATTTCAGATCACCTGCCTCCACCTTGTTTTTCTTTTTCTTTTTTTTTAATTTTTTTTTTCCCTCTGTACAACATGCGGATCAAGTTATTCTTACATGTATACATTTTTCCCCACCCTTTGTTCTGTTGCAATATGAGTATCTAGACATAGTTCCCAATGTTGTTTTTCTTTATTACAACTACCACCACTTCACATGTTACATATTTTGAGTATATTTTGCCTATCTCTTTCTACTAGAACATAGACTTGAATCTTTTTGGTGTTCGGTTCATTGGTATATCCTCAATGCCTAGAACAATGCCAACATATAGAAGGTACTGTATGAATACCAGTGAATGAATAAATAAAAGCTCACTTTCTACAAACAAAGGATTTTACCTAAAAACCAGGCATGTGTGATTTTAGATGTGGTGAAACTGATAATTACAATTTAGCTCAATAAATCTTAATTTACTGGGTAAGATGAAGTAAACCCTCCTCCTCATTCTCTTCTAATGACAGCAGCTAGGAAATCTGAAGAGAAGGCATGAAGCCACTATTTGAGGAATCTGAAAAGGAAATTACAGCAGGAAACTGCACTAGAACAGAGTTAAAGTACCACAAATCTGGTAGCAAATTTACCTCTTTTTTTCCTCTTTAGTATCTTCACCCTGGGACTCAAGGCAGCAAAAGCCCACAAGTAGGCATTGGCACAGAGTCCTAGGAGAAGCCTTCCAGGTCCAATATGATGAGTGGAAAATAAATGTTATTTTCCAGTGCACATGGAACATTCATCATAATAGATCAAATCCTGGAATGTTAAATAGACCATAACATATTTAAAAGAATTTGTCATACAAAGTATGTTTTCAAACTAAAATGGAATTAAACTTGAAATCAATAACAAAAGATGTAGAAGAATCGTAGAAATTAAAAAGCACATATGCTTTTAAATACCCCACAGATAAAACAGGAAGTCGACGGCAATTAGAAAATATTTTGAACTGAAAAAAAAATTGAAAGGCAATACATCAAAATTTGTAGGATGTAGCTAAAATAGTATTTCCCTATTAAACTGTTAAACAGGAAAATACTGTTTCAAAATGTCAAATACTTATATTACAAAAAAAAGAAATGTCTCAAATTAATAACCTAAGCTTCCTCTTCAAGAAACTAGAAAAATAAGAGAGAAATAAATGCAAAGCAAGCAGAATAAAAGAAATAATTTAGAGCAGAAATAAATGAAGTGGGTGCCTGTATGAATCCATTTAGATGACATTCTGAAAGACAAAACCATAGTCATGCTGAATAGATCACGGGTTGCCACGTGTTAGAGATGGGGGAGGCTGCAACTACAGAAGGATAGTACATAAGAGTTTTGGAGGATGATGTAAGGTTCTGTATCCTAACTGAGGTAGTGGTTACCCAAGACTATACATGTATTAAATTTCATGGAACTGCACATCAGCAATGTCAGTTTCAGTGTTCCCATCATGCTTCAGTAGCTAACGAACCTGACTATTACTCACAAGGATGCAGGTTTAATCCCTGGCCTTGCTCAGTAGGTTAAGGATCTGGCATTGCTGTGAGCTGTGGTGTAGGTCACAGACACGGCTGGGATCTGGTGTTGCTGTGGGTGTGGCCCTAAAATTCGACCCCTAGCCTGGAAACCTCCATATGCTGTGGGTGTGGCCCTAAAAAGCCAAAAAAATAAAAAATAAATAAATCTCAGTTTTACTCTATGTTAATTTAACAAGTACATTTTAAAATAATATTCCTTTAAAATTCTTATCCATGTATTCATTCCATTTAAGAGGAGAAATGAGAATTTTATAAATGTAAAATATGACACTGATTCTCTATTCAACCAATGGCTTTCAAATTCCTAAAGTGGAAGCTTTCTGCAATCCTTCACCCATCTAAGCTTGACATCCCTTATTCTAAAGGCAGAGGTAGTACCACTTCAATACAGGACTGTGATGAGCAATCCTGATCTAAATGGTACCCTGCTGAATGGGGTTTCTCCTCATTCTACCTCTGAGAAATTTTTCCAATGTATCTGAAAATATTTTATTTAAATCATAGTCAAGAAAAACTCAACTACATTTATTTTAGGGAATGCATTGTTGTAATATTTTAAAGGAAGTAAAAGATGTTTCAATAAATGGATACCAATAAATTTAAGCCACAGGTGTAGTATAGATCAATAAAATATATAGATTTATAAAAAATGTAATCAATAATAAATAGTTTCATCCAGGTGCCCCACCACCACCATCCTTAGACGACATTCTGAACCACAGTTACAGTAGTATATATATCTGTTTAGAACTGGGAAGAGTTTCTATATGGATAGGTTAACTGCCCCTGCTGTTTTATGGTTTCTCTTTTTCAAGTTACAAAATGTGAGCAAATGCCTATTTTTCATTTATTACCACAAGCCTTCTTTCCTTGACTCTTCAAATTTCTCTATCTACAATATTATCAATCACAAATAGAAGTCACCTTTAATCCTGAGCAAAGACAAATATTTATTTCAGTTGTCTCTCAACAAACCTTCTGCATTAACATGTGACTTGCAGAGTTGAAAATTATGCTAAACAATTCAATAAACTTCACTGGTCAAAATGACAGTTAAAACATCAACTTATTGTAAATATGGACTGGAAAATTATTTTAAACTGCTATTTTTACCCACACTAGAACCAAATTTAATACATATATCACTGTAGTCTGTAGAATCAGCACGTGAAATAAGCTGGTGAAATTATACTTTCAAATTTTATAACCTCTAATAATAAACCATTCAATACTAAATTTTATTTACAATTATGGACTTCTATAGATGACTTTTAAAGCATTCTACAAGAAAATGAAAACCAGAAGACTGGCTCAAATAAAAACTAAATTAAAATAATTACCTCCTGAATTCCTTATTTACATATGTGTACTATATTTTCCAAAGATATTACAAACTGTACTTGGCAGGAAAGTATGTCTCAACTATAACATTTAGTATTTTTTGTGTTACAAGGAAAGGTAAATTGGATTTAAACTGGAAATTTAGTTAACTTGAGTAAAATTTTAATAGTGAAATTTTAGTAGCGCAGGCCTTTTATCATGACCTCACAGCTTAAGTGTAACCATAGACCAAATTTGGTCTATGTTGCTTTTCATGCTGTTGCCTTATCCATAGGCTTGATAAAAAAAAATGCCTCTTCCCAAAAGTTCTAGATACTACTTCTGTTCAGAATCAAAATGGTTATAACAACATTACACTTCTTATCTTCATATCATACCATCCTATCCTAGGGAAGAAAAAAATCTCCCCTAGTTACATCTTTGAAAAAAGTGGAAATTTTCTCTTTCCTAGGACTCCGCTTGTTTCTCACTGCCCTAAATGTGTTATAGACCAGTTTCTGGAGGGGGGAATGTCACTTTGGCCAAGGACCTGTTATTGCTTATTGGCTGGAGTCAATAATAATTCATGCCTGATACTTGGGTAAATTCAGTCTACTAAAAACCATATTGGTTTTGAAAAAGAAAAAAAAATTTAGATGACAATATGTTTGAGCATTTGCAGAATATATTAGAGAATAACTTAATATATTCTCTTTTATGTAGAGAATATATTATAGTGAATCAATTATTCTTCAGGAACAAAATTTATATTTGTCTCTTTTATCAAAAATATTTTACAGTGTGTATGCCAACATGAGATCCTAATTACGTGTTGACTAAACTTTTTTTAAATAAGTTCAAAATTATTAATGAAATATTTATTGTGTTTCTACTATAAGTCAGTCACTATTATGACTGCTATTGATGAAGCAATGAACATAAAATATCCTGTCCTCACAGGGCTTACATTCTTATGGTAAGACATTTTCTAATGAATGACTTTATTTTGTTGATATAAGTATCAGTATACAAAAAATCTAGCATTAAGATGAGCTTCTTGAAGATGGCAAGTCATTTTACACATAATGCTAATTTTGTTAGTAAATTTTCCTTATTAAAACCTGAGGTTTGCTTCTTCATTCATTCTTTTAACAAACAATATTTTATACTTAGTATGAGTTCAAATATTCTGCTAATACCTAAGGAAGCAAAGGTGAGCAAGTGAACAATTTTTCTCCTAATAATAATGGCTCAAGAGAAAATACATACTGCAAATCTAAAAATGTTATAAATAATTTTATTTGGTGAAATATTACTTTTAAATTGTTCCAAAAGTAACTGAAAGTTCGAAAAGTAATCTGTCACCTTAAATAACAGATATGATGTATGTCATATATAACATACATGATATATACATACATATGTGTGTGCACGTATATTTGTCTTTTTAGGGCCACACCCACAGCAATGTGGAGGTTCCCAGGCTAGAGGTTGAATCAAGCTGTAGCTGATGGCCTGTACCACAGCCACAGCAACACAGGATCCAAGCTATGTCTGCGACCTACACCACAGCTTATTGTCATGCCAGATCCTTAACCCACAGAATGAAGCCAGGAATTGAACCTGCATCCTCGTGGGTACTAGTTGGGTTCATTAACAACTGATCCATAACGGAAATTCCATATACATATAATTTTATGTATAAAAGAAAATATATACATATATATTTAAAGCCTATGGGTCATTTTTATATGAAGGTGTTGCTTCAACTATTCACAAACATACCTCATCTGTTTTTCCCTAAAACCTTGTGTATTCATATGTAGTACACATGGCAATAGGGGTGATAGGACAAACACTGGTGTTCTTAGTTCTTACAGAGGAATTGCCAAAATGAATATTCTCTTGGATAAATGCTTTCTAAGAGGCAGTAATTACTGATGATATAGAAAGTTAAAGTCAGAAAATCAAATTTTTCACCATACACAAAAATAAAACAAAATGGATTAAAAACCTAGATATAAGACCAGACACTATAAAACTCTTAAACACTCTCCAACATAAATGACAAAAACATCTTCTCAGATCCACCTCCTAGAATAATGATAATAAAAACAAAACAAAAAACACAAATGGGTCTTAATTTAAAAGACCAGACACTATAAAACTCTTAAACACTCTCCAACATAAATGACAAAAACATCTTCTCAGATCCACCTCCTAGAATAATGATAATAAAAACAAAACAAAAAACACAAATGGGTCTTAATTTAAAAGTTTCTGTGCAGCAAAGGAAACCCTAAACAAAATGAAGAGACAACCCACAGAATGGGAGAAAATATTTGCAAATGAAGCAACTGACAAGGGATTCACCTCCAAAATTTACAAACACCTTCTGCAGCTCAATACCAAAAAAACAAAACAAAACAAAACAAAACAAAACAAAAAAACATCAAAAAAATGGGCAGAAGATCTAAACAGACAATTCTCCAAAGAAGACATATAGGTGGCCAAGAAACACATGAAAAGATGTTCAACATCACTTATTATTAGAGAAATGTAAATCAAAACCACTATGAGGTTACCACCTTACACCTGCCAGAATGGCCATCATCAAAAAGTCTACAAACAATAAGTGCTAGAGAGGGTGTGGAGAAAAAGGAACCTTGTTACACTGTTAGTGGGAATGTAAATTGGTGAAACCACTGTGGAAAACAGTACGGAGATTCCTCAGAAAACTAAAAATAGAATTACCATTTGATCCAGCAATCCCACTCCTGGACATCTATCCAGAGAAAACTGACTCAAACAGACATAGGTACTCCAGTGTTCACTGCAGCACTACACACAATAGCTAAGACATGGAAAAAACCTAAATGTCCACCGACAGAGGAGTGGCTAAAGAAGATGTGGTACATAAACACAATGGAATATTACTCAGCCATTAAAAGGAAAGAAATAATGGCATTTTTAGCAACATAGATGGACTTAGAAATTATCATGCTAAGTGAAGTCAGTCAGACAATGAGACACCAACATCAAATGCTATCACTTACATGTGTAATCTAAAAAAAAAAAAAAAAGGACAGTGTGAACTTCTGTGCAGAACAAATACTAAGTCACAGACTTAGGGTTTCCAAATGAGACACATTGGGTGGTGGGGGATGCGCTGGGGGTATGGGAAGGAAATGCTATAAAATTTTGTTGTAATGATCTTTGTACAACTACAAATGTAATAAAATTTGAGTAATTAAAAATAAATAAATTTATATATCAAAAAAAAGAAAATCAAATTTTTATCTCTACACAAGACATTGAAATTGGAAAGAAACATTTTCCACCTTAGTCCCATTAGCTGATGCTATGTTTAGGAGGCCAAAAGAATAGAATCTTTGTAAAGCTCCCATTTGCACAACTACAAGTTTCAAATAAAATATATTCATAGGTCAGGAAAAGGTCATAATGGTTCTATAATGAATTAAAAGGGTACATTTTAACATTATAATTTAACCACTTATATTTTTGCCCATGAAACAAAATGCAGCCATTATAAGAAAAGGTAAATTATTTTTGTGCTAAGATACAAATATCTACAGGATATATTACTAAATGAAAAAAGTCAATCTAAAGAATAATACATGTAAAACTATTACATTTCTCATTTTAAAGAGAGAGAAAAGAACAGGACAATTTCTGCTACATATATAGATTTCCTAGAAGACTGGGGTATAAGGCCAGAAAGCAGGTAGAAGCCAAATTATACAAGGGTTTGTGGCATTAATGAGAAGTTTGGAGTTTACATTAAGGAAAAAAAATGATCCACAAGAGGGTTTTAAGAGGAGGTTCATATAATCTGACTTTAAATTTTAAAGGAAAACTGTATGAATTCCACTTCTAGACAAGTTGTAAAAACAGGAACTGGATATAGCCTTCTGTCTGAGACAACCAGGTGTGGAAAAAGTGTCAAAATATATGAACCAACAATTTCCAATGAAAAGACATTAGGAGTGAAAGACAGTGATCTGTGAGAAACAGGAAACCCCCAAATCATTAGAGGGAACACTGATGAGCTATCACACACAATTAGGAATAGTGCCTCCTTCCATTATCCAACTAGAATAATTCCTAATTCACAGAAGATGAAGCAGATTATTCTAAAAGATCTTGCCTCAAAAGGAGGGAATAATTAGCCCTAGACTTTCACTATTCTGGAACTCCCTAGAACATCATAAAAGAAAGACTAGAAAGGACCAAACTCTATCCTAAAAAATTCACGGCACTCCAGAACTCAAGAATACAAAATTATCTAGCACTCAAAAAAATTAAATTCACAGTGCCTGCTATCTAATCAAATATTACCAGTCATACAAGGAATCAGGGAAACACAACTCTTAATGAGAATAATCAGTTAGAAAAATGGAGCCAGAACTGACACACATGTAAGAATAGGAGATAGTAAAACTAGAAGGAATTATAATCATATTTCATATATGCTAAAAGTTAGATAGGGACATGAAAGGTATAAGCAGCACATATTAACTTCCTGGAGATGAAAACTACAAAATCTGATGTAAAAAGTATACTGAATAGAAATAATCACAATACACACAAGTTAATAAGAGTAATGAACTTAAATACATAATAATAAGAAAATTAAATACAGAAAGTTTTTAAAAAGTACATCAATCTCCGATGAGACAACTTCAAGCATCCGAATAAAAATGTAACTAATGATAGAAAGGAGAGAGGAAAATAGGTAGATTATTTGAAGAAATAATGAGCAAGATTTTTCCAAATTTGATGAAAATTATCCAATACAATAAGGCACAACATAATTAAATTGCTCAAAACTGCAAACAAAGAGATAATCATATAAGTGAAAAGACAAAAAGACACAATACAGATAGGAAAAAAGGATACAGTAAATTTCTCATGGAAGACGATGTAAGCAAGAAGATAGGCAACAATTTTAAAGTACTTAAAAAAATACTATCAACCTAGAATTTTATACTTTGAAATAAGTATTTTTCAAGAACAAAGATAATTTTAGATGCACAGAGGCTGAAACAATTCATTGCCAGCAGATGATTACTCTAAGAAATGTTAAAGGAAATCTTTCTGGCAGAAGGAAAGTGACCCCTTTGGAATATAAATCTACAAAACAAACAAAAATTACAGAACCCTACTACATCTTGGTGGGAATGTAAACTGGTAAAACCACTATGGAAAACAGTATGGAGGTTCCTCAGAAAATTAAATATAGAACTACCATAGGACCCAACAATCCTACTCCTGGACATATATCCAGACAAAATTCTAATTCAAAAAGATACATGCACCTCTATGTTCACTGAAGCACTATTCACAATAGCCAAGACATGGAAACAACTTAACTGTCCATCCACATATGAATGGACTAAGATGTAGTACTATATACAATGGACTACTACTCGGCCATTAAAAAAGAATGAAATAATGCCATTGGCAGCAACATGGATACAGCTAGAGGTTATCATACTAAGTGAAGTAAGTCAGAAAAAGAAAAATACCATATGTTATCATTTACATGTGGAATCTAAAATATGCTACAGACGGACCCATCTACAAAATAGAAACAGACTCTCAGACACAGAAAACAAACTTGTGGTTTTCAAAGGGTGGGACAAGTGGTATGGTCTGGAGTTTGGGGTTAGTCAATGAAAACTATTGCACTGATAATGGATAAGCAATAAGATCCTACTATACAGAACAAGGAACTATATCCAATCTCTTGGGATAAACCATGATGGAAGATAATATAAGAAAGGGAATGAGACTGGGTCATTTTGTTGTACAGCAGAAATGGCACAGTATTGTAAATCAATTATACTTTAATTTTTAAAAACCCTGCAAATAATAATTATGTGGATAATATGTATGATTTTTTCATTATTTAAATACATTAAATAATAATTCACTATAAAAATGTAAGTAATGTGGATATTACAACATACAGAACTGAAATTTCTTACAACGGGAAGCAGTTGGGAGGGCAGAAATAGAAGTACACTGTTAAACTTTGTCTAGATACTCATGTTGCAACAGAAGAAAGGCTGGGGGAAAAATGTAATTGTAATGTATACATGTAAGGATAACCTGACCCCCTTGCTGTACAGTGGGAAAAAAAAATAATAAATAATTTTAAAAAAATAGAAGTACACTGTTAAAAATGTTCTTTTACCATAGGTAACACTTTACATATATGTGGTATATATCAGATGAAGGGAAACTATAAGAAGTTAAATATATATATTTTAAACCAAATAACAACCACTGAAATAACAAAATGAAGAATTACAGCTAATAAATTGACAAAGAGATAAATGGGACTAATAAAAAACATACAATCCAAGAGAAGTCAGAAAAGGAGGAAAACAATAACAAAAAAGAAACTGAACAAACAGAAAATAAACAGCAAGGTAATAAACTAAAAGCTAACCATATTTTTAAAAATTACATTAAATGTAAGTAGTCTAAAAATTAGTATACTTTGGGGAATGATTGACAGGTTGACTACCTCCTTTATGGTTATGCCTTATCATATTTTAAAACCTTAAAATGCAGTTTACTGTATATAAATACACCACAATAAGTGTTTAAAATAATACATAAAATATAACAAACAAACCAGAACAAAGAGAGCACCTACAAACTATCATGTCAAACTCAAGAAGAAAAGAGAAAAGACAGGAATGGTTCCAGATGAAGACACTAAATGCCACTCGTGACAATTAAATGCAACACATGTCCTGGATTGGATCCTGGACCAAACCGAAAGAAAAAAAAAAACTGCTTTGCTTTTGCTACAAATTTGTGGAATAACTGCTGAAATTCTATAAGGTCTGAGGTCAGATAATCATATTATACCCATGCCGATTTTGGTACTTGTCCTGTGTTTACGTAAAAGAATAAATAGCCTTGGTCTTAGGAAGTGTTCAATGCAGTAAGGTAACATGGTATCCTGTCTACAACTTATCTCAAATATTTCAGGAGAAAATTAAAATGGTACATATGTACACTATTTCACATGTGTGTGTGAGCATATGTGTGTGTGTGTATATACATATATAATGTGTACATATACATACACACATACATAACATACTGTGTGCATGTGTGTATACAGAGAGAATGATTCAGCATTTACAGTAAAATGGTAACTGTGAAATCTGGTGAATATTTGCACTGCGAGTGGTATCTGCACTATTTTTTGCAACTTTCCAACATTTTTAAATTGTTTTAAATTTTTTAAATACAATTTAAAAAATGTTTTGCAATAAATGCATATCAAGTTTAAAAATATGTGAAAGGAAAGGATTCATTCCTTAAGGATACATATACATGTAGCATGTATAGAAACATTCATGTTAATGGTTAGCTCTGGGGAGGTTAGAGCAGAGTATATAATAGCTGTGTTTTATTTGCCAAGCTAATGGTGGTCTGGGTTTATGCATTTATTATTATTTATATCTTGATATATATAAAATATTGACAAATAATTTTTAAATAAAAAATACTCCTCTTTCATCCACAAAAAAAAATACATAAGAAATCTTTAATGGAATATTACTCAGCCATAGAAAGAATGAAATAATGCCATTTGCAGCAACATGGATGGACCTAGAAATTATCATACTAAGTGAAGTTAGTCAGACAGTGAAAGACAAACATCACATAACTGGAATCTTAAAAAAAGGATACAAATTAATTTATTTGCAGAACAGAAACAGAGTCATAGACTTGGGAAAAAAACTAATTGTTACCAAAGGGGACAGGCTGTTGGTGAGGGGTACTGGGGGCCTCAGATTGGCATATGCACACTCTGGTATATGGAATGACTGGCCAAAGGGGACCTACTATAGCAGGAAGAACTCTACCCAAAATTCTGTGATAACCTGTGAGGGAAAAGAATCTGAAAGAGAATGAATATGTGTACATAAATAAAGGAATCACTTTGTTGTACAGCAGAAATTATTATTCCATTGTAAATCAACTAACTACAATAAAACTTAAAAAAAAAGAACTCATTAATAACAGCTATAAGTAGGAAATGCGAATGGGAGTACATACAGCTAAAAAGATTTCTGCTGATATTTTTGGCGTTTGTCTTCTACTTTATACATTTCAAAATTGTAAAATATGATTTTTTAAACTAGTAGAGACAATGCATGACACATTAGGAATATATTCATAATATTGTGGTTATATATTATATATAAAATAATATACAAGGTAGTAAAAGTATTATTATAAAAATGTTCTTAAAAATAAGAAAAAAAGTAGCTAAATTTCAAATGGCCAAAGAACATAAAAAAGACAACCCAACAAAATGGACAGAAATGGCCAATAAAAATATGAAAAAGCTGCTCTACTTTTTTATTACTAAGAATGTATATTTAGAAAACAGTGAGGCATTCTCAATGTGGTACTGTGGGTTAAGAATCTGGTATTGCCGCAGCTGTGGCATAGGTTGCAGCTGTGGCTTGATTCAATTCCTGGCCCAGGAGCTTCCATATGCTATGCATGTGGCCAAAAAAGGAAAAAAAAAGAAAACTGTGAAAGAACCTCTTTTACCTATCTAATTGTCAAAGATTTAAAAGCTAATCATGCCCAGATATTAGTGAAATTGTAAAATATATATTTATAAAGACAATCTTAACTTTTACATCAAAAATTTTAATTATCCCCATTGACAAATTATTTTCACTTTAGGAATTTTTAGAAACTAATGGAAAAATAGGGGATGCTCACTGAACTTTGAATAAAATAGTAATAAAATATAAACAATCCAAATGTTCATCAATAAAACATACATATTTGGTTACATAAAATGCGATAGCCTTCTATCCATAATACGGAAAACTACAGATTGCTACAAAAAAGGATGAGTTAGATCTAGAGCTATAAACCCACAATATACAATTTAGTGAATATCTTATGCAACACCATGCATTTCACAATCTCATTTATGACTATGTATGTATATACATTTGTAGATAAAGCTGGAATATATATTACATATATGTATAATATATATATTTTTTCTGATCTAACTGTAGCTTTTTCCTGGCAGCAGGGAGAGGGCTGGGACAGGAAGAGTGAGTAGCATAAAAACAGAATTTCCACTGATATATATTTCTCTATAATTTACTATTTACAGTGGACAAAAACAGCAAACACATAAATATATTTTCATTTTAGAAAAAAAAAAAATCCAGCAGCCTAATGAAGGCAGAATAAGAAAGTCCTTCTGTGAGAATGCAAGTAACCTACTTTTGTGAAAATAAAGCAAAATTTAAAATCACAATGGATTGCAACCATCCTCTACAATACACTAGCTGTGTAAAACTGGAAATTTATTTAAATTTTGAGTCTCAAATTCTTGATCTGTACAGAGGAATACTGCTATCTACTTTAGAGAGTCACTGAGATGACTACATAAGTCAGTGTCTACAAAGTACCACAAGTGCTGAAGAAATGCTAGTTTCTTTACTTTTAATAACAAGAGGATAACATTTAACATCATCAAGTCTCTAAATAATCAAGGTGTTTCTCAAATACAAGAAATATACCCAAGAAATGTCTGAATAATACACTTGAACTTCCTTAGAATGCCAGGCTTTAGAAGTTAGACAAGAAAATCACTTTACAATGTAACATTTTGATATTTCAGGAGTTGTATCTAGAAAATGTGATTTAGGAAGTGTATGTAGCCTGACACTGAATTCCATCTCTATAATTGGCATTAGGCATAGTCCCAATAAAAGGAGAAATGTTACTGAATTCTCACAAATTGCACATGAATAAAGGTGGTATCAAAACTACAAAAATATAAAAGAGTATAAGAGTTTATCTTTTACATGGACACTTGCTCTTTTCCTGCTGTTGCCCACAAGCAGGCGGCACACACTGGTACAGGTGGTCCTTTATAATCGTGTGCATAAAATAACTGAGTCATTTTCTGATTGGTAAACAATATGCAATGTCAGACTCTCCACACCATCTGTGTCACTCACCACCACAGTTTTCTGCAAAACTGCCAGCAGCACAAGCCCAGCACCTCACTGTTGGAGAAGTCACAGGAAGAAATACTTGGCATCTTTGGCAAAGCTTAAATCTGCTCTCAGTATTGAACCTGACATATGCCCCAAAGCAGAACGTGTATGCTACTCTAATGATCTCTCCTGCTGTTTTATAATCAGAGACATAGATGGAAGGAGGTCTGCCATTTTTTTATTTGGCACCAGTCAGCCCCCTGCACTCTGTTTTGGCAACCCTCTCCAAAAAAAAAAAAAAAAAAAAAAAAAAAAACTCTCATATTTGGGAAAATTTGTGTTCAGATCACAAAACACAATCATTTCATTATTTCCACCACTATTTCCTAGGTGTAAGATTTATGCTTATTTCTAAATCCTTGCTTCAGCTTTCTTCAATTTTGGGGAAACATCATCTATACCATTTGAAAGAAGAATTGCTAACTGACAGTTCAGACAGACTTCTTGAAGTCTAAAAGAGCCTAGCTGTTAGTTGCCTTGTCAACTCCTCTTTTCATCGAAAGAAAGTAACACTGAGTCAGAGGGCATTATCTTGGCTTCCTTTTTAAAATGTCTGGTATTGACAGAAGCTAAAAATCAGAGCCTCAGCATGCACCATGCAGAGACAGTCCTGGAAAGACTTCTCCTTCCATCTCTTTTTTTTTGTTGTTTTCTTTCCTATTCTTCACAAGAGCCATATCCATATGGTGGTAGCCCCAGATCCAGGAGAAATTAATTTTGCCAAATCTCTTTTATATCAGGACTTCCACTTTTTTTTGTACTAAAATCAGCTAAAAATGTTAATATGTTTTTGAGGGGCTGATGATTTCTATGTAAAAAGCCCCACATAAAACTTAATTCAATAGAGAAAAATGCAAAGTTTTGACTATAATTATTTTTAAATAATCCACACAGAATTAATATAATTCTAAATTATAGGTCCCATAGGCCAACACAACAGCTCAAACAGCTGATGATCTAGATCCATGAAAATTAAAAACCAGACAAGTGGCACATATATACTGTAACAAATCTGATATAAACAGGCTTGCTTTGGAAATCATTATTCACTTTTTTTTTAGTGTGATAAGAATACATATCATGATTATTATTTTAATGTGATAAGAATACATGTTATCTAATGCTCAACATGGTTTGGGGCCTGTTTTACTAAAGATAACTCTGCAAAAATATGACATCTAGAAAAGAAGCCATCATGATTTCAGTGTCCAAAATTCCATGTTCCTATAAATAAAAAGTGACTAATCCAATCAAAAGGCAATAAAATTAAAGCTGCAATTATAAAGTTGAAACTAAATGTATAGAGGAAAATGTACAGCTCTCAGCTTTGTAAACATAAACCCAGTATCAAACTATTTATAATTCACATTAGCACACATTGCTTCCATATAAATCAGCTAAGATGATCTCTAGAAGGTGCACACCCTGGAGACAAAATTATTTGACTGTGATTTCTATCAGGCTGTGCAATTGTATCCTTGAATGTATTTCTATGAATATCCAGCTCCTATATTCTTGTTCTCTCATTGGATTGCTAGAATTTTGTTTTTCCTGATATTTTATATTTGTGAGTTTGTGAAGTAGTTCTTTCAGTGCCTTTTATTTAATGATCTCATGCAATGGTTTGCTGAGTATTAACATTAACTTGGTCCAGGTTCTACTGTTCACTTCTCTAACAACTCCTTAGAACTGCCGCTACTTCTATTCCCCATCGCCTGCTGCTATTAGCTCTTCCTATCTTAGGGGTGAGGATTTTATTTGTGTTAAGATGCAACTGAGATGTAAATACCTACCACGTTTTCAGTTCAAGTGGAAATAGCTCTTACCCTACATTCATCCACAACCAAAAAATCTTTGAGGAGACCAAGTTTTAGGGGCCCGTCAATAAACCCTGTGTGATACAGAAAGGTATACGAGAGCCATCAACAGAGATGAGTGGTGGAAAACTACTACTCAACTCCTTCCATTACCTATAATAGCAGGTGAGGTCATTAGCCCCCACAGCACTTGTTTGAAACCTAAACAGGTACAGCAACTCACTATTAAGATCAATCCATTACTGAATTAGAAATACGACTGAATTTAGCAACAAATTTGTGCCAACATTACTTCTAGCAGCAGTAGGTTTTCAGCAGCAGATTGGCACTGTGACAGGGTCCATAATTTTCACAGTATGTGTTTCATAATTTGTCATGCACACTCTGATTGCCTGGCATATTGGCAGAGTCCACAGTGCTCTCTAAATGTCACCAAACGCATTTGAGGATTTGTCATGCACGGTCTGAGCAAGTGACACAACACAGCAGAGTGGCCAGGTTCAGGGCTGATTTTTGCACTCACTGTAAGTGTTCTTGAGCTCAGCCACAAGTGACGAAGGCCTGGTGGGAGCTGCACAGCCCTTCTTTTGGAGCTGCTGATTTTTAATTCTGTGTCAAGTGATCATATGGATGCTGCCAGGAGAAAATACTATTACACTGCAGGTGTGACATGCACAGCATAGAATTTCTGCCGGATAATGTTCTTTTCAAATCATTTCTTGTAGTGTGCTTAACATTTTTTTCATACCAGCACAAAGAACATTTCACAAATTCAGAGTAAGAAAAAGGAGAGTAATAAATATGAATAGAGGGTGGAGGAAGCGATATTCGAGGAATTACCCAGTTAAGAGATTTTTTTTTTTTTTAAGAGAGATGTCTGCTGTTTTTATCAGAAAGGTGGAATGGTTTTGGGATCAGAGAACCCTGGGCTAGTTGTCATAACACCTGGTTTCTGCAGGAACAACTCCTGAGTTTAGGCAAACCATCCATCCTATTTTTGGCATCAGTATACGAGGGGGTTGGATGAGAGGACCTCTAAGGGGGCTTTCATGTCTAAACATTCCATTGTTCTAAGAGAGGAGCATGAGTTTATTAATATATTTCAGTCATCTTCTCTGTTTGCCTGAGATGATTGCATAATGCTCTTCCAATGTTTAGTAAAAGCTTCAAGAGCTACATCTGCTGGAAGCTTTCAGTTGCCTAGGATTCCAGCCATTATCTTATCACTTTTAGTCACTGTCTTTTAGGAGGAGAAAGGAAATTAGTCTTTTTTATACATTTGGGTCCCGTGGATGCACCTGTTACTATGAAATCTGTTTGATGATAAATAACTCACATATGCTCAAGAGCGCTGTCTTGACATGTGCAGTGAGAGACCTTCACAGACATATGTTGTAAAAAGCAATAGCTGTGACTCTGTATTGGCTCACGGATCAGTGAAAGTAGAGGAGTGAGTGGAGGCTAACAAAGGCTATTTGGGCAGGGAAAGAAGCTGAGGCTTTTGCTGGGAGATTTTGAAATTTTGAAAATTTCACACCTTTATACTATGCACACACACACAAAAAAAGTCATAAAAAGCACACATTACTCACATACACCTATTGGCCAAAGCAGTCATATATAAAGCCATGTGAAACATATAGAATTTTTACTTTTAAAAAATTCAGAGACTAGAATCGTTTAAGATTTTTAGCTTTTCAAAAAATGAAATATTCTCTCCTCCAAAAAGGCTGCCAGGATTTTAACCTTGTTGAAAATATCGTTCATTCTAATTTTCCGTGATCAACCAGATTGAGATAAGCAGAACCATCAACCACTCTTTCTTCATTTCTAGGAAAAAGTGTTTTGTTTTATTTTGTTTTTGTTTTTTAACTAACTTTTATATGGATAATTTTCTACTATTCACACACACTGCCAACTCCCTGCTACAAAGCAGGTGATCTTGAACTGTCATACTCAGATCTTGCCACATGTACACATGATCAAGTGATGACTCATTTAGGTCCTATTTTTCCCCCTACCATCTGATGAAAATTCGGTATCTTACTTTACAAATTCTATTACATAAATTCATAAAGCTGTTCTTGTACCTTTTATTAGTTAACTTTTGAAACTGATTTGCTCTGATCCTTAAAGTTTCCATTTTATTATTTTAGAATATACCACCATTGTTTTCCAAATATCCTTTTAAAATTATATCCTGAGTAGAAGACTAGACAACTTTTATAGAGATACAGACACACTTCACATGCAGAAAATTAACTACTCCAAAATAGTACTGAACTGAATATATTATGAAAAATAGGTTTGATACTCTTTACACAAGAAATATCTAACCTAATTTCTTCTCTGATGTGTGATTCTCAGAAAATGTTTGTGAATCCCTATAATGATCTGTAGCTCCTGCACAATTAGCCATAGAAAGCCCTCAAATCTATACAAACTTTTCCTATGAACTTATGAAAGACATTCACCTTCAGTTACACCTTAACTACACACACACACAAACATGTCTGTCTAAAAATGTTTGGTCAGTAAATTAATTAATTGAAGTATATGCTTGATTTGAAATAATGTTTGCTTTCAAATTTTTATCATTTCCACTCTCCATGATGCCTAGATGATGAAGAGATAGAAAGCAAAATATTTCATATTTTAAGTTGTCAATCTAATTCTCAAAAGAATGTGTGTACAGCACTAACAATTTGAAAACTTTGGAGTCTTGCTTTTTTTTTTTTTTCAACTCAACAAAATCTGCATTAGCCTATTTTACACCGTAGTTGTCCTCATTCCATTCACAATTGTTTATTTACTTTTCTATAAATACTTAGTGTTCACAGGTAAATGCACAATTGTCCTCTTGCCCTATTTTCCTGTGATTTCCCACTTGTATTAAAGGACTTGATAATGAGTATATCTCATTTATTTGGTGGTATTTCCTTAACCAAAATTGTACTAGCTCATCTCTTGCATTAGCTTTAGAGGTCTAAACTTCTGTTTAATTATTTTTGTAACTACTACTCATTCCCTGGATAAAAGAGCTATATAAAGGCATTTCTGTTAGAGGCATACTATATTCCATGACTAGAGAAATAAAATAAATTTGCTTCTAGAAAGATCATCAAATATGTGCCTTATTATAAGAAACAGAGGACAGTCTATCATTTCAAAAAACCTCCCAGGAATAACCATAAAAGCCCTTTTGTCTCTAGCTCAAGTGCCTTTACAGTGCATTTTTATTTATTTTTGCTTTTTAGAGCTGCAGGTGCGGCATATGGAAATTCCCAGGCTAGGGGTTGAATCAGAATGGCATCTGCCGGCCTACGCCACAGCCACAGCAACATGGGACCTGAGCCACATCTATAACCTACACAACTCATGGCAATGCCAGATCCTTAAGCTGCTGAGCAATGCCAGGGATGGAACCTGCATCCTCACGGATACCAGTCAGGTTCATTACCACCGAGCAACAATGGGAACTCCACTTTACAGTATAAAGTCCTGAGCTTTCAAATAGCACTTAGTCTACCAATAGATTTTCTCAGAGGTAGCATTAGTTGTCAACTTTTGCATAAACTGCAATTGGACCATCCTGTTAGAATCATAGGTCTCTCCACTGTGAGTGATACATGAAGGTCACGTTACACATTTGTTGAAGTAATCAGGAAATAATACATTTTTTTCTTATACACATTACAAGACAAACTAAGAAGGAAAAACCAAGTTAAAGATGAATTTTAAAGATTTTCTGCACCTATTTAGCCAATAACTGCTAATATTCTTTTACTTTGCAATGTAAATATAAACAAGAGTCTTACTATCATGGAGTTTGTATACTCATAAGAAAGATAATAAGTTAATCATTAATTTGCATGAATACATCTACATATATAAATATGCATGTGCATAAATACATATTATATAACACATGTGCATACACATCATATATACATATATATGAATTCATACCACATGCGTATACATAACATAAATATATATGTGCATATATGTGTATATATATATAAGTATATCAGGAAGTAGTAAATGATTTACAAAGAAATTCAAGTGAACAGCAGGAGACAGAATGTGTGTGCCTGGTTTTCTCAGAAAGCATGTCATGCACTGTGTTGAGGGGAAATGAGGAACTGTGGAAAGGAAGAGACAGTCCTCTGATCCCACTTGGCCTCTTCTGTTCATCTGTGTGGCAGGATGTATATTGGAGATCAATGCAAAGCTATGCTCTGCCTACCTTTTTCTTTTCATTCTGCCTTCAGTGAGGGAAATGAAAAATTCAATATTAGCCAGGGTCCTTCCATGGACACCTCAATTGTAGTAAACCCAAGTTTCTATCAATTCTCTAATCAGAATTTCTCAAGATTCATCCTTAATCTCACTTTCTATGGAGAAGATACATCCATTGTTCTAAATCTAGTGCTTTTCATCTATTGATTTTGGATATTTGATACCCAGCCTCTAAAAACTCTTTATCATCCCACATATATATGTGTTTAGGATACACAACAAGGCCCAGCCAGCCAGCACTTATTAGGTAACACTTTGAGAATTCTGCTTGGTACTGGAGGCAGCAGTAAACTAGGTAAATTTAGTCACTTATAACCCAGAAGTGGATACACCAAATTTAAAAGGTAATTAAGAGGTAGGGACCAGATCATGAGGACACTTACATAGCACATTCAAGAGTCTAACTTTACTCTTCAGGAATTAGAAAGCCACTGAATAATTCAAAATAGCATTCTCCCTGGAGGGCCCCATTATCACTAATTCTTTTCAGAGAATACCACCATGGATTTTAAATTTTTATTTAAGATCCCAAATCAAATGAAAATTATATCAGGTAGAAGATATTAAAGCTCTAGTGCTGGAGAAGACCCCAGTTTATCTGGCCACTGAGAGAAAGAGAAGAAGCAAAGATTGAAATTAATGAATAAATGAATGAATGGACAAACAAAACAGATCACCTCCATTTCACAGTTGAAGAAACTGAAACCTAGGGGAGGAAAGTGATCCCTCTAAGGTAGCACTTGAACTGATAAGACACAATTTAACAACCAAAACAACAAATATCTGTTGGGTAGCAACTACTAAAAAAATATTAAAAAAAAAAAAAGATAATTAAGAGTGAAAATAAGCCACCATCTGGCACTGGTACAATCTACTGGTAATAGCAGAGTTAGTATAGTTAAGTACTGAGAAATATCAACTAGCAAGAGATACTCGATCTAGTCAAAAGAAAAGACTGATATGCTATCCAGTGAAAGTTAATTCCAGGGCTTAGGAATTAGGTGAGCTCTATCAAATATGATTTTTTTCAACCTGAGCTCCACATAGAAAGAGAATCCATGGATGGATTCATGAGGTTCATGAATTTTAGCTCAAAGCCTGTCTCTTAATAAGTGATGAGCAGATGATAATTGCTATCCCCCAAGTTATTCTGTACCACAAGTTCCAGTAGTTGCAGGGCAAAAGGTATCAAGTAAGGTAAGCCCTAAATTGAGAGTTTCTCAATCAATCCAGCACAGTCTAGAGAGAAAAAGTATTTCTCAGAATTTACAAAATACTTCTCAAATAGCTGTCCCACTTTTGTTATTGCCCTAAAATTCTCCTTCTGTTGTTTTATTTCGTAAGCTGAATTTTTGCCACTTCAAAGTTTTGGTTCATTGTGGTAAATGGTGTTATTTGTTCACAATCCTTTGTTTTATCCCTGACTATACCGTATTTTTATATGGTTGGACTATGCTTGGCCACCTCACTGGCTATGGGCCTGGTCTTGTGACTGTAGCCAATGGAACAGGAGAGGATGGATGGGACTTACACCATTTTCAGGCAAAAACTTTAAATGTACTTTTGTGATTTAGCTTTGTACCCTTGAACTTCTGCCCTCCACTGCAAGAAAGAGCATGACTCAGATAATGGATATTCTTTTACCCTGAGTTCTGGAATAAAAGCCACATGGATCTAAGCCCAGCCAAGACCTGCCTAGGCTAGTGGAACCCAGCTGAGCACAGCAGTGTTGTGGCTGATCCATGGTTTTCATGAAGCTTGAGTGACAAATATTTGTTGCTCTAAGCCACTACGATTTTGGAGTTGCTTGTTGCTGCAGCAAAAAATATTTTCCGTTCAAAAAATCTACTAATCAAATTAGTTGAATGTTATGTTTCACTGAAGCCATTTATTCATATAAATGTAATACATAATTTGCACCAAACCCATTCTTTAATATAGTCCTAATAGAAGTCTTCTTTTTCAAACAATCCCATGTTTAAGGAAATAAATTTGTTTTATCAGCCTTCGAAACAACACTGAATTCTAGGCATACAGTATTTTAAGGTATTTAATACAATCAAGCTAACGTAATTACATTACATTCTTAGGATACATGCTTCCTACCAACTTCCTCCAAATAAGCACATTCTAATGCCTAATAAACCTTTCCCTGGGCATGGTCTTAATTCTTGAAATCTTGAGATCAGTCATCTCCCTCCTAAACCTTCTTAATTTCTCTCTAGGAAATCATGAAATTGACCATATAAACATTTCTGCTTCCTTGTCTTCCTTAACCCACAAAGAAAGGTAATATCTTTACATGCTGACAAAGGTTGAAGTATTGAAGTATTTCAGTAAGGTGATAGCTCTGCAAAAGCCACCCATCAAAACAGCCATGAAACACAAACCTCCCTATAATTAGTCATCAGAAATAATAAATCAGCACCATGCCAGCCTTTACAGTCTCCAGCAGCACTGACCTGAAACATCGCCTGTCCCTTGTGACTGCCAATCAAAGCCAGATAGCTCTGTTGGAGTGCTGAACGGATTCAGCAAATGTGGAAACAGGACCGGCAGCTATTTAACATTTAGTCACAAAAAAATGCTTCAGCAAAGAGATCAAAATGTAGCAAGTGAGCCTAAAACCAATAGAAATGGAAACTTCTGAACACACACTGGTGGGAAAGTTCTGTTCTTAAGAGATTGGAAAACTTGTCAAAGTAACTATTCTTAGGAGCCTGGGCATTGTTTATCTTCCCCTTGGTTTGCTCAAATTCATTTTCATCTCCCATTATATCACCTTCATGGGGAAGCTGATGAATGACTCAAGAACCTAAATTCTCTAGCCCTAAACAAATACACAGGATGTGAATGCAAATTTCCTCTCTTCTACTAGGACTTGGGGGGGGGGCATCACCCCCAGGCAGTACCATCATGCTGCACTGAAGCCCACTGTGTCCAAGTTGAAGTTCACTTTGAAGTCTGTCACACTGTCTCAAAAATCTTCCAGGGCTCACTACTTAGTCTCAGAATTAGTCATTAATTTGGCTGGAACAACCTGAAGTATATATGAACATTATTAAATACATACTCCTTTGTCATGGTTATTATGCTAACTTTAAATAGAGATATTAACAGCAGGGATCTTTAGGGCTGAACATTCTAATGATTCTTTTCAAAGAAGGCAGATTTAAAACTGACACTCCTGAGAGTGTACCTAATTTTGACCTTGACATTTCACAACCTAAGTCTAGTGACAAAACCTTTCAATTGCTGTAACGGAGCTATAAAATTTTGATAAGATACTATTTTATAGAAATTCTGAAAAATTAACCCTTGCCCAATTTTTGTTTTTGTCTTTCCCAGGTATTCTGAATGTAATACCACTAACGTCTAGCCCCCATTCTCTCAGATTTTACACACACACACACAATCCTATCTTGGTTGTAAAACACAATAGACAGGCATCAAGTATCTCCCACAGTCCAGAAGGAAGGAACCTCAGTCACTCACACAGACTCATTTAGATTATTCTTTCATGCAGCTCCCTTAGCCTTTGCCTTGACAAGCAAGTTGGATGATGCTATGAACACAAGGATCCTATCCCCTGCTTTCTAGTTAATTCATTAGGTCCATGCTTCTGATCAGCTTCATCTTTTGGATCAGAAAAGTAACCTGGCATTGTGGCTAAGGGTAGGTTCTTAGAGCCTTCTGCCTGAATGCAATCCCAGCCTGCTCTTTCAAGGAATGTATTTCAATTCCTCAGCCAGTAAAATGGGAAGAATAAAAATAATGGAATCTACCTCCCAGGGCAGTTCAGAGGCTGAAACAAGCTACTTTCTGAAAGCATATAGAACAATTTCAGGCATATGCCAAGTACTCTACAATTGCTAAAGAAATGCAATGGCTTGTTAGCTTTGAATTCCAACTGTCCACTTGGATACTGAGAGCCTCCTTTATTCTTTACTCCTAGACTTTCCACCAGGCTTTAAAGGGAAACAAAGTTAACAATGCCTTCTAGAGGATGCTAAAACATGGGGCACTGTGCCTTACTTGCCCTTCTTCTCACCTGAGTGCTCACCTCAATCTCTTGCTGCCAAATCACCAGCATTAACACCACCTGGAAGCTTATTAAAAATGTAGAATTTCAGACCTACTGAATCAGAATCTGGAGTTTAGATGTTCACCCAGGTGATTTAGTGTATACTGAGTTTAGACACATTCCTGAGAACTTATTTCCTAATGCTAAAGATTGTTATATTGTAACAATGGTTATTAGTAACGTAACTTGGTACTAATAATACAATACCAAGATTGGCAAGTAATTAGGAAAAAATAACTAAAGCAAAAATAAAGTTATTTTTACAATATGGTCAGTCATTCTCCCTTTCTTGCACTCCAACAAAAATTTTATTGAGCAGACAGAAGAGAAAGAAGTAGAATAATAGCTTGCATTCTAGGAAGTGAAGTTAAGCACTAGGATGTACAGGATGGTTTGTCAGAAGTAAATCCTGCCCATTTTCTCTGTAGACCAATAGAAGGGTTGAGAGGCACTGCCTGTATGTATGCATATCAGAAGTGTTTCCAAACTCTTTCATAAATAAATTACTGTGCCTCTTACTTCAATCTTCAGACATTACAGAGTGTATTATACAAACCCCTAGGCATAAGCAGTAGCACACTGTTCATTTCCAAATGACATTTTTTACCCCAACAATAGTTTCCCCCATACCTCTTTTCCAAAGGAAATTACACATGGTTTACATGTTCATTTACATGTTTTTCCTCTTTGGTCCACTGTGTTGTTAATAGGAATTTTTCTTGCATAGTGAAAAATAACTACAACAAAACCCTTCCAAAGCCAACATGAACAAAGAATATTTATAGTTTCCTATAAGTAGAAGTCTAAAAAAAAAATCATCTCTAGGTTATGTAATGCAGAAAATCAACAAAATTTCATTAGGTACTTACCTTCTCTGTTATTAGTTCTGCTTAATTAAATATGTTGGCTATACGCAAGACAACAACTACACAACAATGGCCAGTGAAAGAGAAGAAGGAAAGTGTTATAGGCCCAGGAATAAACCAATCCTTGGTGAAGGGAATTAGATTATCATGATTGGTTTATTCTATAATGTTTCCCTGCCTGGGGCTGCTGCCACACTTCCCACCCATCACAGCACATATCCTCAGCTGAGAAGGGTTGACAATTAAACAAGATAAGTTGTCTGCTGAAAAGGAGAAAGCGTGTTTTTTGAGTAGTTGGTGAGAAGACAAGCAGTGTGTCTGCTACATCTAACAACTTTATGTTGCTCCTCAGATGCTCAGCACCCCATGGGGGAAGACAGCAAATGCTGCCCCCAGAAGTTTGTCTTCTAGACTATGAAAGTTCTCATTACTGAAGGTATGATATCTGAGCCAAGCTTTTGGAGGGACTGTGCTGGGGATTCCAAGGAATGACACAACATTTGCGTATTCATTTAACCTTCAATATTTAAGGGTTCACAATAATTGAATAATTGTGGCAGTTTCTATAATAATGCTAGGTTCTCCAGGTAGTTTATGGGCTAATGAAGAGGGTAGGTGGAAACAAATAATGTTTGCTTGTTTTATCAACTATTAATAATGATAAAATAATAATCATAATAATCATAATAAATTACTTATATAAAACTAATAAAACACTTATATAGAGTTTTCAATATGCTAGAAACTATTTTAAGCATTTTATAAATAATACATTTGATCCTTACAACAAATCTATGAGTTAGATATTACTGTTATCTCCATTTTATAAAGAAAAAAATGAGGCTTAGAGAGCTAAAATTGTTTGATCCAAAAGGCATATTAACTTGCCCAAGACATATCATTTGTGACAGAGCCAGAATCTGAACCCCTGTAGTTTGACTCCAAATTTTACATTATCAACCACTACATTGTAATGCCTCTCTGTGTAGAACAAAGTTTACATAACTATGGCACAGATGAGGCATTGAGGAGTTGTAACAGAGAGGCAGTGTGCAGGTCATGGAGGATCTAGTCTGCTTTCTTGAAATGGATAAACATGATTCTTCATCCAAAAGCCATACCTTCAGAAAATACTTCAAAACCTATAGCCAAATATCCCCATCCTATTATAGTCACTCTTCTCCTGGGTCTTGGCACTTCCACAAGTCACTGCTAGGATGGTTCACAAGATCCCTATCATCTGCAGACTCAGAGATTCTCTCCCTTCTCTTGAATTTTGTAGAGTCCTTCTAGTCAGGGAGAACATCTCCCTCCTCCCTCCTGCTTTTCAAAGACACTCTCGTCATACCTTCAAATCACTTTCTATCTCTCCATGAAAATGATATGAAATCTCCTGAAGACTCAGCATTTTAAAAGTGAATCTAGAAAGATTTGCAGACTACCTCTGTTTTCTCCCTGGCCAAGTGCCTTCCCCGAAGCAGTGTTATACAGAGCCGTTCTGAGGAAATAAAAGGAAAACAACATAAATCAAAGCCACAGGGAGTTTACAGTTTTTCTTACGGCATTGGGGAGTTATTGAAAAGTTTCAAGCAGATGACTAATACGATTGCACTTGGGTTTAGGGAGATAAACCTAAGCATATATGGAAAAGATCAACCTAGAACCAGGCAGACCACCAGTGAAGAAGTTGTTGTAATAACCCAGGACACAAGTAGCTCATATACTGTTAGTGAGGAGTGAAAATAAATTGTGCCTAAGAGAGCTGTTGAAGGGGCATGATACTGAGTTTCACAAGAGTTTATGATTTAAGAGTTTAAGATAAGAATAAGTTTATGATTTAAGAGTTTAAGATTACAGTAAGAATAGCTAGATTTATTGAGCTCTTTTTACATGCCAGGTTCTCTGCAAAGTGCTTTACATGAAATAATTTAAAATATCTCATTAGTAGTTTTCATATTGCTTATACATTGAAAAGATAATAGTTTGGATATATTAAGTAAACTAGACTATCAAAATTAATTTCACTCTTTATTATTATTATTTTTAATGTGGCCATTAGCCTATGTGGCTGACATTTGCGGTTTTCACTATATTTCTATTGAATAGGATTGACCTAAAGTATATAATCCCTTCCTTCTCCTACAGTCTATTTTTCCTTTGGTTTATTCCCCTTAACTACAAGGAAGATTTTTCCATCTTTGGAGAAACAAAATTAAAAAACATGTCCTCAATTTTTCCTCTTTCATTAAGTTGCCCCATTTGTTTTTATTTATTGCCCAATTCCAATTGTTGAATGAGGAAGAGCAGAGTTTTGTTTTTTGTTTTGTTTTGTTTGTTTTTTTGCTTTTTAGGGTCACACATGTGACATATGGAGGTTCCCAGGCTAGTTGCTGGATTAGAGCTACAGCTGCTGGCCTACACCATAGCCACTGCAATGCCAGATCCAAGCCATGTCTGTGACCTACACCACATTTCTTGGCAACACTGGATCCTTAACCCACTGAGCAAGGCCAGGGATAGAACCCACATCCTCATGGATACTAGTTGGGTTCATTACCACTGAGCCACAATGGGAATTCCCGAGAATGTTTTTTTCTTATTGAGAGGTTCCTATGTTCCAAGATCAAGGCTAGAACTTTGTCATATCTAATACTTACAACAACCAGATAAATTCTGTTCATCATTCCAATTTACATATGAAGAAACTGAGCATTTGAGAAATTAACGATTTTAAATAGGGTCTCACAAAAAGTAGATACTTATGAAGCGATGTTTGCAAAATTTCTGAAGACATATTTGAAACCCATCCTAAACCTTCCAGATTCATGATGCTACTTCTTGGGAAGAAATTCTGTATCTGCTATCTTAACTTTTTGCCATTTATTCAATATTCTAAGTAAAAATTTTGCCTTCCATACTCATTATTTTAATGACATAAATTTTTAGTTCTCATATCACTTAAGATGTTACACATTTGCCAGAATTGCCCACATCCCTGAATTTTTCTTTGACTTCATAAACATTCCAATCCCTTGACAGGACAATTATTGACTTTCCACCTATGTAACCATATATTCTTTTATTTTTTACTAAGGCATTCACTGCACTGTACTATAATTTGTTTAACTCTCTCTACTCCTTAACACTGACCTGCCTATTTTGAATGCCTGTGTTTCCATCATTTTCACATCCTAAGATTTTACTATTGTACATGAAAAGACAGCAAACATTTGATAAATGATAATTAAATTGGAATGAAAAGGCTTTCAAATTCAATCAATATTATCTATGACTTCTATAATTTGAAGAAAAAGTTTGATTCAAAAATAATCCATAATTTAAAATCTGAATTATTAGGAGAATGGCATAGTCTTTAACAGGCAGGAAAGTTGAGAAGGAAGGTTTTCAAGAGAAAAGATAATATTTTGTCTTGAACGCATATTACCTAAGGTCATCATGAGATATGTTAAGTGAGCATATACATCTGCTACAATCTGGATTCAGAAGTCCCAGGTGACATACATATTAAGATGGCTATCAAGGCATAAAAAGCCAAGAGTAATAGCTAAAAATCCTGAATGTTCCATCTGAAATAAGAACAGTACTGGTTTTATTTTATGCAATGCTCACAAAAACTCTATGATTGGGTGATGCTGCTCTCATTTTATAGGTGAGGAGAATTTAACAGAAATTGTCCAAGGCCACACAACTAGTAAATGACAAAACCAGATTTAAATCCAATTTCACACCCCCGGACTTGAGAAAGTAAGATCTGAATTAGAATTGAGAAACATGTACTTGATCAACCTATTTGTATGCTACAGTTTTTTGATGATGTTATCAGAATAATGAAAGGATAAAAACTTTTTTAAAATTACCCATCCCTGTCCACTTCCAATCACACTTGATGGAAGTATCCTCTTAATCATTTTGCTGAGTATCTTTGTTTTTTCTTATTTATTTAGAACTGTGAATTGAAATGCCTGCTGTGTCAGTATGTATAATCTGCCGCACTGTTCACAATGAATGCATAATATTCCATAACATGTATGTATTATATAATTTTCCCAATTAATTCTTCCCATTTCACACTATTATATTAATATTATGATAATCATTCATGTACATAAATCTTTGCATACTCCTTTGTCCATAAGATACATTCTTATTAGTTATATTTCTAGGCTAAATTATACGAATTTCAAATTTTGGCAGATACTACCATTTTATCTTCTCCCCAAATTGACATCAATATAGGTTCCCATCAAGAAATTGAATTCTTCCAGAAGACTGCTTTTGGACTTCAACGGCAACTCTTCCCTCATCTCTAGCTTGCTGGCCTACCCTACAGACTTCGTATCTGTATTTATCAAGTCTTGCCAATTATGTGAGTTAATTCTTTAAGATAAATCTCTCAACATATAATGCACATCCTCTTGTTCTGTGTGTGTGGAGAACACTGACTAGTACAAATGGCTAACATTTATTGAGCATCTATTATGTTAACAAGCATTTTTCCCATAATTTTATAAGTATTAACTACCTCATTTAATCCTCATAACAACTAATGGGTGGTTAGTTAAATAGTGGTTAATGCTAGCTCTGTTTTATAGAAGAGAAAGAGGAAGCACTCGCAGATTAATTTGCCAAAATTACAATGTTTGTGGCAAATTTGGTGTGGAAACGCAGATGGTCAGATATTAGAGCTTATGCATATTATCACTGTTTCATCCCTTGCCAAAGTATAGGATATCAGAGAAGACATATTATCAAATCTCTCAAAAATGTACACTGGTCAAGTAGAGCAATTTTCTTATTGCGCTTAGGAAATGCCTATTTGGGAAAATATACATTTATGTTGTTAATTAAGTAATATGAAAAAGATATTTTGTACCAGGACTGCAATCAGTCCCATTCAAGACTTTAAAGTTCAGAATGGAGTTGATTACAGGCAAGACTCACTATTCATCGGACAATCAAATCACTCCATTTTTCCTAGACATTTTCTTATTTAACTGAACCATAAGTGACATCTTCAGGACAGATGATATTTCAAATTATTTTTTTCCTCCTAGTTATGCCTGGTTGAAGCATTGTTGTAGGTCAGCAAATGGGTCTCTACAACCTTGAAAAAGTAAATGACCTTATTGTAAGCTTTGACCTTGCTTGCAGCATCTTCCCTGTTGCTTTGTTAGCTCTGAATGTGGTATATTGTTTCAGTTGTGCAAGGTCTTTGAAGCTCCACTTTTTGCAACCCCTCCCTCCCTAATGATTTCAAGCTGTTCAAAGATCTGCTTTGAAACACAGGCAGGATCCAAATGTTTTATAGTAAGGCTGATTTAAAACAAGCCTCAAATAATGCTTGCTTTTAGGGAATCAGGGGGGAAATGAATAAATGGACAGTACATGCTCCTTCAAAATGTCTTGTTTGCTTGATCACTCAGAGATAGGTTTGTCTTTCATTATGTGCAGCATGGAAAAAAAACACAGACTTCTGGAATTTATAACAAAGCAATAATGTAATACTTGCTTTACTAGGATTTAAAAGCAGTGCACATGAGTTTTTATAATATGTAAACAATTTCGGGGCAACTGTGATGCCAGCAAAGGAATGAAATAATTTATTTGTATTGATTTTTCCATGTAGGGAAGCCTAGAAGGTAATATATTTGTTTCTTTAAGAGATGCAACTAAATCAGAATTTAATTTGTGTAGATAGTCCTTACTAAATTGGAGCAATGGGAAAATCACTGTCATATTACTTTCATTTAATTCATACTAAATAACAACTATTTAGATTATATCAAAAAATGCCTTTGAAACAGATATACCAATACCAAGATTTTGTTTATTAGAACCCGCCAATTAGGTTGATATGTTAGAGAAAGATGACTTTTCCATCAGTTCTACAATCTAGAAGGTTTCTTATACATCTATGTGTAGCAGTACATAACATCATGCCCTTCACATAGTGGGTGCTCAATAATTATTTCCTGAATGAATGATGCTAGACAAAATAAAGGCCAGACTTTTTTAAAAAGCCGGAAAACAGAAGGCTCTCACCTAGAAGTGTAAAACTGGAGGCAGGAAGATAAACATTTTTAAAAGAGCTAATGTTCAGCATCAGTCTCTAAATGACATGCCTAGGATTGGTAAGAATTACCTTTCCTGATGGTCATACAAATTCAATGTAGGAAAGGGCAGGATAGAATTACAATGGTTAATTCACCATGATGAGGAAACATTTCCATGAGATAGAGAAATAAAATATGGAAGGAAGACGTGAGAAGGAAGGAAAAGGCGTAAATTAACGGACATGCACATGCTTCCAGGAATGGTAGCACATAGAAGGTATATTCATTTCCTATGGTCGTTGTATTATTGTAAGCTTATTGGCTTAAAACAAAACAAAATGTACTATTCTACTGTTCTGTAGATGAGAGAAGTTATCAGTGGGTATTACTAAAATAAGTCAAGGTGCAAAAAAGGCTACACTCCTTCCGGAAGTTCCGGGGGGAATTTGTTCTTTCCTTTTTTCAGCTTTTAAAGATTGTTCATAATTTTGTAACTTTATCACACGGTTCCTCTTTGCCTTCAGAAACATCAATGGCTTGGTGGTTGTAACATAAGATATAGTAAAAGACAATACCTTCTGAGGGGAAGAATTCTCGAAGGTCATCTGGTGGTAACCGGAGTTGTATTTTCAGAAAAAGGGGACAGGAATTTGGGCACATGATTATCTCTATCTGCTTTTGCTTTTTCTTTTTTTTCTCTCTAGGGCCACATCTGCGGCATGTGGAAGTTCCCGGGCCAGAGGTTGATTTGGAGCTGCAGCTGCTGGCCTACACCACAGCAGCAACACTAGATCCAAGCTGCATCTATGACCTGTGCCACAGATTTCGGCAATGCTGGATTCTTAACCCACTGAGCAAGGCCAAGGATCAAAACTACATCCTCATAGATATTAGTCGATTCTTAACCTGCTAAGCCACTATGGGAATTCCTCTGTTTTTTTCTATTTATTTTCAGTCTCTACTTAGTAGAATATAATCTTTATGAGAGGTTCGACACATAATAAGTATGCAATAGAGAATTTGGAGATGAATGACTTGATGAGAAGAACAAAGCTTTTGGAGGGGGGAAGGGGGGTTCACAGAATAACTAGAATGACTAGATGTCACGAGGTAGCCAGTTTCCTCATCATATCATGAGTGCTTGCCTGCAGTGTGAAAGAAAGAGACCAGTGGCCAAGAGAAACAGATGAGGGGAGAGAGAGATAACCTTGTTTGGGTCCCTGGATCTAAGCTTGTCTGAATTCAGCCAATTTCTCAACTATCAAATTAAATGCATCAGTAAGGTATATTTCATGCCTAGGATTGTGGAGTTTGTTTTCTATAACAGAAGGAGTCCTGATAATACATCCACCGTTGCCCTATCGAGTCTCTTTCTCACTTCTAAAATAAGTATCAGTTTTCTATTTCACTGTGCTATGAATATAAAGACCATACTTGGTTACAAATAAATTCAGCTTTTTCTTCTCTTGTACAATGCACTGGAAGTTTTAACAAAAATTAAATATAAGAAAAAGAAAAAAGTTTATGCCATTTTATTTCCTCCTCATAGGCTTTCTTAAAAGCCTTGAACATGTAGGAATATGTTAATTTGCATAGCTACTACTGCAATACATAATGGTGATTTAAAATGAGACAGGGAAAAACCTGGATAGGATCCAAGTTCAAATTTCAGAAGAAGGACTGCTTGGAATTAAATCCCCAAGCCTACATCTCTTGGACTTTAATTATATCTCTTAGTGAAAAGCCCTGAATGTTTCAGACCTAATCAGTCCCTACCCAAGTGACAATGAAAAAAAAAAAAAAAGAAATCCAATCAGATTAAATGCAATTCTTAATAATGGTGTCCAATAAACTTTATACTTTCTGAATTCCTCTGTAAATATGTCAGCACTTCAGCTTCTACGCTTTGTTTTTTCATCACCCCCAAGCACCAAGGTCGATAAAACATTTGGAAGAAATGAATATGCTGTACATATCGAAAGATATACTGTATGCATCTGAACAAAGGACTTGTAGTGCACCGTTTTATTGAACTCTTATTTCATTTCAAAAGCTGAGTGGAAAAGAGGACCACTGCAGATCTATCAAATATGTGGGCTTTAATATTTACTTTAGTCATAAAGAGCAACTGACATGATGAGGACTCACTAGCATAGTGGAAACTCAGGTTGTCAGTACCAGAAAATGAAATTTTTATTTATGGAAGTTGTAAGCTCTAGAAATGACATGTATTATTTTTCTGTTCCTGCTGATTTATAGAGTAAATGAATTAGTAGTCACTAAGTTGCAGTTTCATATTTTTTTCTCCTTGGAAACCAAGATTTTTAAAATGTCTAGGTGGAAAGTTTTTTAAGAGACAAGAGATAAGCTGATTAAAATGCCTAGACTTTCTTTAGAAGAAAATGACAGAATCACCATGAAAGCAGACTTAAAGAGATACAGCTATCATGCTTTGGTTTTCCAGATGATAAATAACATTAAATAGTTTTTTTTAAAATACATAGTATGTGAAATAGATGTATTTTCTTTTTAGAAATGACATTCATTTTATGAGTCTCTTGAGTTTAAAACAATGTTCTTGGTTACAATGCCTATACTACTCCATTTTTAACAGATAATTTGAACTTTAAATTATTATACAACTTGTGTAAATAAGAGAATAAGAAACAAAGCCAAGTATATGCTTCTGTTTTCTTATTTTGAAATTTTTTATTAAAACATTGTGCTTTAATACCCTATTTGTACAAAGTGAACATCTAAAACTATTAACAAAAATACATGCTGTTGAAAAACACAAGGAAAAAAATGAGAAATTATTATACTTATTCAAGTTGTTAATATTAGCGTAAGTATCTGCTGACCTCCTTATCAATATTCTGAACAGTCAATATTCAGAATAATATTCTGAACAAGATTCTGAATCCATATTTCTAAAAAATGCAATTTGAGGAGAATAATATTTTTTTTCTCTTTCACTTAATTTCTTAATGGGAGAAGGGGATAAGCAACTTCTACTATATGCAGTCCAGGCACTAATAAAAGAATTGGGAGATTTAGTGGTGAATAAGAGAGAGAGATTTTTTTCTTCATGGAGAGCATCAATTAGAGGAGATAAAAATAAATAAACAAACAAACAGACACTGCCTTTGCCAATCATAAATAAGTATCATGTCTTGGGTGATATATCAGAAAGTAATTGCTTGAGGAACAGACAATACTAAATTAGTTGAGATTGTTAGAGAAATCCTTCCTGAGGAGGTGACACTGAAGCTAATTTATGAAAAATGAAAAGGTGCCAGGCAGAGTAGTCAAGAGGTGGAAAATATTTCATGCAGAAGTAACAGCAAGTGAAAAAGGCTCTAAGGTGGGGAAAAGCCCAACAAATCTACAAAGCTGACAGGAGACTAGTTTGAAAGCACATTCTAGGGGAGGTGTGATGAGAGGAAATGGAATAGAAAGACTTCAGCTAGGTAATACCTGGCTGCTACAATCTGAGTAGAGCCCTCTTAGAAGAGACTCAAAAGACAGCTCCCTTACCTATTATGCCATGTAAGGATACAAAGAGAAGTCTCTGATCCAGAAATGGACCCTTGCCTGATTATGCTCCACCCTGATCTAGACTTCCAGCCCCCAGAAGGGTGAGAAATTTCTGTTGTTTATAAGTTACCCAGGCTATGGTATTTTATTATAGCAGCCTAAACAGACTAAGATACTGGCCTTACAGGCCATAATGAAAGGTTCAGATTTTATTCTAAACAGAAAAAGTAAAAGCAGTACAACCTGAAAAAAAAGTTATAAATAAAAGTAAAATGATGTTAAGCATGAGAATATGATCTGCTTTATGAATTGAAAGCCACTTGGGAGATCTGTTTCACAACAATGCGAATATACTTAACAGTACTGAACTGTACATTTAAAAATGATTAAGATGGTAAAAAAAATTATCAGTGTCCTTTTTTGAAAATTCTGTCTAAATACAGAACACATTGTACCATTAAAAAAATAGTCATTGTCTGCTGTTTGGAGACTATATTCTGGGAAAAATATGTGGAAGCAGGGAGACATATTATCACTGATTCAGAAAAGGAATAATAGGATGGATTAAAATGGTAGCAATAAGAATGGACAGAATAAGGATTCAGGACCCATTTTGGGGGAAAAAATAACCAGAGAATTTTGACAAATAGAGTGAAATGGCAGGTACTTGATAAATAAATGAAAGGGAAAGGCAGGAATCAAAATTAACCTATATTCAAAATATCATTGCCGCAAAGGATAAAACTGGGGGAGGATGGTAGGTTGATGACATAGATCAAAGGAGATTAAAAACACATGATTACCACAGGTATCCTTACTTGAATATTAGATCAAAAAGCCAAAAGAAGAGGATTTCCAGCAATGGCAAGAAGTTGGCATTATTTTTTCCCCATTAAAAAGCCTATAAAACTTGATTCAGTTATAAAAACAAGAAATATCTATTCATGAAACATTCTAAACTTTGGGAAAGAAGAGTGGAAGTCGGTGGTTCTCCTGCCTGGGGTTGCTGGTTTCCTCCCCTCCCAGCCCAGACAATGCTCTAGTTCTGCCAGGGTGGGGCTGATTAAAAATCAACAGCTTTGCTGCTGGAGGGGACTGATTTGACTTGGACCAAAGGGAGGAAAGTCAAGAGGCTTTGTCAGTAAGAGAAGACATCTTAATAGTAAAAAAATGAGAACAGCAAATAATTCTGCAAACTGGAAGTTTGAGACTTGATTGGAGGTCTGTATGAGATCAATGCTTAAACATAAATTTAATGTAGATATTCTGAAAGTAAAAGAGCCATTGAGGGACTATATAAGCTGTCCACACATCCCTGGATGACTGAAAATCTTTGTGCATATGCAGAAGAAACCTAAGACCAGAACTATCTACACAATCCTGGATGACTGGAAATCTGTTCATTTGCATAGGGAACATATGAGAGGGTCCAGAAAAGTATGCTCCGAAACCCGCACACATCCTTATTGGCAAAAAGTAGAAGGTTAACTGGTTCCAAGTGTTTGAACACAACCTCTGACCAAACACTGGCTCCCTATGAAGATATACAGATATAGAGGTTACCCCCAAGAATAAGGTATAAAAAATAAAACTAATAACAACACCAAATGCTGGCAAGGATGCAAAGCAAAAGTAACTCTCACTCATTGCTGGTGAAAATGCAAAGTGATACAGCCACTTTGGAAGACAATTTAGATGTTTCCTACAAAACTAAACACAATCTTACCACACAATCTAGCAGTCAGGCTCCTAAGCATTGAAAATTTACATCCACATAAAAAACTGCATATGAATGTTGACGGCAGCTTAATTCACAACTTGCAAACAACCACCATGTCCTTCAGCAGGTAAAGATAAATAATCTGTGGCACATCCAGACACGGAGGTATTATTCAGTGCTAACATGAGTCATAAAGACTTAAAAAGACATGAAGAAACCGTAAATGCATATTACTAAGTAAAATAAGCCAATCTGAAAATGTTACATACTGTATGATTCTAGCTTTATAACATTCTGAAAAATCCAAACTATGGAGAACATAACGATCAATGGTTGCCAGCCAGAGGTGGAAGAAGAGAGATAAATAGGTAGGGCACACGATTTTTAGGACAGCGTGTATAAAGATCAACTCAAAGTATATAATTGACTTATATGTAAGAGCTAAAACTATAAACTTCTAGGTGAAAATTTAGGGAAAAAAATGTGCCTTGTATTAAGCAAAGATTTCTTAGTTATGACACCAAGGTGTGATCCATAAAGAAAAAAGAATAGAAAATATGAACATCATCAAAATTAAGAAAATAAAGACAAGTCACAGGCTGAGAAAAAAATTTGAAAATCACATATTTGATAAAGGAATTATATACAGAATATATAAAGAATTCTACTAGCAATTCAATAATATGAAAATGGAGCAATCAATTAAAAAATGGGCTAAATATTTGAATGTACATCTCACCGAACAATATATAGTCAGGTTTATGATAGTCCCATGAAGAGATGCCCAATAGAATTAGTCATTTGTGAAATGGAAATGAAATCATAATAAGATACCACTACACACCCACTAGAATTACTACATTTGAGCGACAAAGATCCATGAAGATGTGGATAAATTTGATTCCAAGTGAGACTATATCTATTTATGCAATAGAACATTATCCAGCAATAAAAATGAATGAACTAATGGTTCATGTACCAACATGGGATGTATCTCAAAAGTGTTATGTTAAGTGAAAGAAGCCAGACACAAAAGATTACATATTTTATGATTCCATTTAAATAAACTTTCAAGAAAACATAAATGAATGACTGAGGAGGAGTTCCCTTCATGGCACAGCGGAAATGAATCTGATTAGGAACCATGAGGTTGAGGGTTCGATCCCTGGATTCTCTCAGTGGGTTAAGGATCTGGCGTTGCCATGAGCTGTGGTGTAGGGCACAGACGCAGCTCAGATCTGGCATTGCTGTGGCTCTGGAGTAGGCTGGCAGCTACAGATCCAATTAGACCCCTAGCCTGGGGAATCTCCATATGGCACGGGTGTGGCCCTAAAAAGACCAAAAAAAAAGCATAATGACTGAAATTGGATTAACTGTTGTCTGAGGTTGGGGTTGAGAAACAGGAATTGACTACAAATTCATGAGGGAAGTCTTTAGGGTGATAGAAATACTGTAACACTAGAACATGGTTATGGCTGCACAACTCTAAAATGTACTAAAAAGCATTAGATTGTCTACTTACAATGCTATTGTTATGGTATATAAATTACACCTCAGTTTTTATTTACTTTAATTTATTTATTTATTTATTTATTTATTGTTTTTCAGGGCCACACCTGCAGTATATGGAAGTTCCCAAGCTAGGGCTCAAATCAGAGGAACAGTTGCTGGCCTACAGCACAGCCACATCGACATGGGATCCGAGCCACATCTGCGACCTACACCACAGCTCATGACAACCCGGATCCCCAACCCACTGAGTGAGGTCAGGGATCGAACCTGCATCCCCATGGACACTAGTTGGATTTGTTTCCACTGCACCATGAACTCCCAAACCTCAGTTTTTAAAACAATGAAAGAGCAGGGAGTTCCCATTGTGGCGCTGCGGAAACATTCCAACTAGTGACCATGAGGTTGTGGGTTTAATCCCTAACCTCACTCAGTGGGTTAAGGATCTGGGGTTGCCATGAGCTATGGTACAGGTCACAAACACAGCTCAGATCCCGTGTTACTGTGGCATCGGCTGGCAGCTGTAGCTCCAATTCAATCCCTAGCCTAGGAACTTCCATATGCCATGGGTGAGGCCCTAAAAAAACAAAAACAAAGAATGAACTACAAAGGACAGCTTGAGGTCATTTAAGGAAAGTTTGCTATGAACCTTATATCACTTAATATTATTATATCAATAGTAAAATCCTTGTATTTTTGTAGGCAAGTGTTCTTATTTCTGTTCATAGTATTTATAGGTGAAATGTGATGATTGCAACTTATTTTTAAATGGTTCAGTCAAAATAAAAAGGACTATAAATAGAAAACAAACGTTGCATGTATATATTAACAAGTCTGTGTTTATTTTGTTATTCTTGGAACATTTCTGTAGGTCTGACATTTTTCCAAAGAAAGTTGGGAGGTAAAGTAATCCCTTCTAGGTCTGATTGCTCTTTTTACATACAATGAAATGGGAAAGACTGTTGGAAGAAGAGGCTGGATACAGAGCAGGAAAGAAAAATGTTTTCTTCTGGACAAGCTTCAGAGGCTGTGAATCATCCAAGCGCTCGGAGGTAAAACAAAGAGGAAGGCTTCTGAAGCCTGGAGCATTAAAGTCTTGGTATTGTGGGGAATCGTCTAACTAGGTATCATCATAAGGTGCAGATTGCTAACCATACCAAGTGGCACTGACAGAATGCATGTGATAAAGACAGAAGGGTGTCTGTTGGTTTTGACAACATGAAGATTGTTAGTGACATTAATTATAGCCATTTCAGTAGAATGAGTATGACAGGAGCTAGGATGGCTTTAAGAGTGATGAGTGAATAGAAGGTGAGACCACTGGCATACACAACTCTAGAAAGTACTTCTCTGAAAAGGAACATATAAATAAGGTGGTGGCTGTAGGAAGATCTGAAGTGAAGGAGGCATTTTATGGTTTTCGTTTGTGGGATTTTGTTCTGTTTTGTTTTTGTCTTTTTAGGGCTATACCTGTGGCATATGGAAGTTCCCATGCTAGGAGTTTAACCAAAGTTGCAGCTGCTGGCCGCAGCCACAGCAATGCCAGATCCAAGCTGTGTCTGTGACCTACACCACAGTTCATGGAAATGCCAAATCCTTAACTTGGCAAGGCCAAGAGTCAAGCCCGCATCCTCATGGACATTAGTAGGGTTCATAACCCATTGAGCTACAACAGGAACTCCCTGTGGGTTTATTTTTGATGTAAGACACTGAACATGGTTTTTAGAGGATTATAATCAGAGAGAGAAAGGTAGGAAGAGAGGGCAGGAAGGAGAGAAAAAGAGCTACAGAAAAAATGAGAGATTGATGATGAGAAGGAGAGACATGGAGACAGGGAAAAGATGAATGAAAGTGATTTTTCTGATTGCTCCCGGTTGCTCTTAGGTATGTTTTATTCTACAAGTTCTTTAAATAATAAGTTCAAATACAATTTCTTTGAACCTAAGTTCAATGAAAAGTCTCTGAATACCTCCCAATATCTCCTGGAGGAGAGAGATTACCTTAGACCAAATCTAATTACCTTAGATTTTTTTCTCAGATATATCTTTACTGAATTTAGGCTTAACTTGTTTGGGATCCCATTCTTGATCTCACTGTATTGCCTAAATCAAGAAACTCAGTTTTCATTTTTGTGATTTACACACACAAATTAATATACATATGAAAATGCATTTGGGTTTGCAATAAACTTTGCTGAAAATTTGACAGTGTAGAACATTCAAACTTAAAATTGAATGTAATTCTTTCTAATGCTTCTTTACCTTTCTCCCTTTTCTGCTCTTCATTATTACCCATAAGAGCTGTTCTGATAATTTTTTTATCCATTTTTATCATCTTTTTCCAGCAGTGTTCACAGGTACTCTTTTCTTTCAGAGGATGATGAGGGAAAGAAAGTGTGCTTTACTGAACAAAAACACTTTCTTCCATAATCACCTTATGATATTCTCTGTAAAGATCTTTCTTTTTCAGATGTCCACAAAAATTGGTATTCCTTTTTTTAGCCATAGTTGGTATGTCTTCCCACTATCATGAAACATAATTAATGTCAAATATATTTGGTCTTGGTAAACCACTACAGTTTTCCCTGTAAGAAGACTTTTGAAGACTTGCCAAATCTTTAGTCTGTGTAAAACGCCGGTGTGTGTTAACAGCTATTACAATAAATTGGAACACCTGTTAAGAAGTCTGTATTCCAGCCTTCTCTTTAATTCCGGATGCAATTCAATGTCTTCACATATCCATTAAATAATGCCAGAAAACATTACATGAAAAAATAAGCCAATATTCTCATCTGTTTCTAAGCAGGATTTTCAAATAATGCACCTTCCTTCAATTTTGCATTTATGGAAGGACTTCCAGAACACTGAGCAAGTGTTTTCTGAAGTTTTGACAGAGAAAAAGTATAGTGGTTTAATATTTGGGGGAACGTTATTTTTTTGTGTGTTTTCCTTTCCTTTCTTCTTTTTTTTTTTTTTGGCTGAACCCATGGCATATGGAAGTTCCCAGGCCTGCTATCAAATCTGAGCCACAGCTGCGACCTATGCCACAGCTGTGGAAATGCCAGATCCTTAACCCACTATGCTGGACCAGAGATCAAACCCAAGCCTCCACAGTGACCAGAGCTGCTACAATTGGATCCTTAACCCATCTACCACAGTGGAACTCCTCCTTTTACTTTCTTAGTACATAACTCCCAACTTCCATTCTTGAAAGTCAAATTTATTCATACAACTTATATGTTTTTTAGCATAGCATGTTAAGTGTAAAATTATTTTTAGTTATTTTGGGTTTCATAAGAAAATTTTTTTTTTCAGTTCCCATGAAATGAGTGAGTCTTTGGGAAAAGAAAATAATTCTAATATAAATAATTTATTTTTCACTTTCATTTGATTCACACTTTGCTTAAAAGTAGACTAATTCATATATTTATAAAGGGATCTTAGTAGGATACATTAAAAGAAACATCATTTACATATTTTTATGAAGTATATAGTGTGTTAACTTTGAAATTTTCCCTAAAGAAAACCCAAAGTTAATGAAAGAAATATTCTTGCGTGAAGATGCCCTTGTTAGTAGAATAAAAATGTATAACCCTCTTTCTACGTCAATACAATTAAGGTCCTGTATGTATATCTGTTTAACAAAGCATGTAAAAGTAGCTGGATGATTTTTATTAAAATTGATGGCATATTTGGGATGGTTGCTTTAATATATCAGTTCCATAGTATGGGAGGAATTAACATTAAGAGTCTCTAGTTTACCCCACAAGGTTTTTTCTTTTTCCTTAAACAGAATATGGTAGCACACTAGTTAAAAGATATCAATAAAGAAGTTGAAATATACATTTATTTTATGTTCGCTCTAATTTTATGCTTATGGTTCCAAATACATATTAATCATTTCAAAGCAATCTTTTATTTTTCAGTATGCCTTTTACAGCTTGATGAAAAATATGAAGAACTAGAAATTTTAAAATAATAAACTTCCAGAGTCCAAAGATAGCCTAAAAGAGAAAACAAGTTGAAAGCAATAACAGTTGAAATTCCCAATTAAGGGAAAATGAAATTGATATTCAGCATAAGGACAATTTGGTAGCCCAGAGGGAAAAGCAGTACCTACTCAAAGGTAACCAAGACTGACTATATAATGCCAAAAATGATAGAGTACTAGGAGAAATCATTAGTCATCTTTCAGAACCACTGAAAAAACGGTTCAAGATGTCCAAGAGGGCAGGACACAGCACTTAAAGGAAACTGAAACCCAAGTACATGTGAAGGTTGATAGGCTGCTGATCATGTAAAACATGCCATGATGTTAAGGTGCCATGGAAAGAGAAAAACAATAGAGTTTTAACTGAGCCCAGATTCAACTTGTTATGGAATTTACTATCAGCTTAGTATCTGAAATTTGCTATTTTCATTTTGTCTTGAAGTAGAAATATGTGCTTAACTCGGGAGTCAATAAACTCTTTTTATAAAGGGCCATATAGCAAATACTTTAGGATTTGCAGAACATACACTCTTTGTTGAATTTTCTCAACTGTGATGCTGTAGCATGAAAGCAGCCATAAACCATATACAAAAGAAATGCCATGGATGTGTTCCAACAAAATTGTTTATGAACACTAAATTTTGAATTGTATATATTCTTCACGTTACATGGGTAATTATTATTCTTGTTTTTTTGGGTTTTTTTTTAACCATTAATAAATGTAAAAGAAATTCTTAGTCATAGCCCTGCAAAAACAAGTGGTGGGCTGAATTTAACCTGTAGACTAGTTTTCTCATACCTGGTATAAAGATATATATTGATATGATAGAAAGATTTTGTGGCTCTAGCTAAGGAGTGTATCAATTAGCCTTTGCTCAACAACAAACCACCTCAGAATTCTAATGGTTAAAATAATTGCCACTTATTGCTCTTGGTTTTCAAAGTTAGAAACTAGGCTCAAGCAGACATTTCTGATCTTGGCCAAGCTACGGTATTTTCAGTTGGGCTCACTTTGTGTTTAAGACCTCATTTGGGAATAGTTGTTTATGATAGACTTTTCTAAGACAGCTGTGACTATTAGAGTTTCAGGCAACATGGCCCCTCCTTTTCCTATAGGCTCCCTGCAATTGTTCATAGGGCAGTTGAAGGGTTCCCATGGCATGAAAGCAAAGACTGCATAGTCCCTTTGAGCCCTAGGCTTACAAGATGCACACATGTCACTTCTGCTGTGTTCTACTGGTCAAAAGCAAGTCACAAAATCATCCTTGATTCAAAGAGTGAGGAAAGAAACTATCTTAAAAGGAGGAGCTGCAAAGAACTACCATTTTTACAACCTGCTACATTGAGCTCCCAAAGGCCTTTAAATAGCTATTATTGGAGAAACATCTGAAATGGAGGCAATTCAAATAACGCATGAGGGTCAACCACAACAGACTGCAATGGGATGGAATAAAGAAATTCACATTTGTCCCCCCAAACCAGTACCATGGATTCCTTGGAATCATCCATTTGCTTTTAAATGTCTCATTCTGAGCTTCAGTTTTGCCATGGGCTTTGCTATGCCATAAGCTTACTTTTTCAAATTACAAGTGTTGATTTGTAATTTATCTGCTTTCCCCATGGGTAACATGGTATTAACTACATCAAAGTAAGTAGCAGCAGGTTTTTCAATACCCTAGATAGTAGAATGACAAAATTTTTTATAAAAGAGCCTATTAGAAGCATGCAAATTATAGTTGCTCTATATTAATTATAAGAATTATAGAAAATCATTAGAACATTAATCTTTATTTTTAGCATTTTTATTAAATGTTATTTAACAGTAGTTCAGATTTACCCTAACCAATGACAGGTATTTATATCTGGGTTTTTTGTTTGCCCCCCCCTTCCTTTTTTTGACTTTTTAGGACCTCACCTAAAGCATGTGGAAGTTCCCAGGCAAGGGGCTGAATCTGAGCTGTAGCTGCCAGCAACACCCATGGCCACAGCCACAGCGGATATGAGCTTTCTGTGACCTACACCACAGCTCACAGCAACAACCGATCCTTAAGCCACTGAGTGAGGCCAGGGATTGAACCTGCATCCTCATGTATACTAGTCAGATTTGTTCTGCTGAGCCACAACGGGAACTCTCTTGTCTGCTTTTTTTTTTTTTTTTTTTTTTGGTCTTTTTAGGGCCGCACCCATGGCGTATGGAAGTTCCCAGGCTAGGGGTCTAATCGGAGCTGTTGCCACCGGCCTACGCTAGAGCCACAGCAACGCCAGATCCGAGCAGCGTCTGCAACCTACACCACAGCTCACGGCAACGCGGGATCCTTAACCCACTGAGCAAGGCCAGGGATCAAACCCACAACCTCATGATTCCTAGTCGGATTCGTTTCTGCTGTGCCACGACAGGAACTCCCCTTGTCTGCCTTTTTAAAAAAATTATTAAAACAAGTCATTCATATTCAAAAAAGAATCTTCTTCAAGGATATATAATTTAGATATAAGAATCCTATGGTTCAGATACTAATATAAAGGTGCAGATTTTTCTTTCTTGCACTTGGAATTTGAGTATGGGTGCCCCAATATATACCAAACCTATCTAGGAAATTAATCCTGCCCTACTAAGGAAATAATTCAAACCCATTCTTCCCATGGACAATACCTTGACTGGATTTGTCATGCAGTTTAGTCTTTGAATGTTTTTGCTAAAAATTCTCTCTCTAAAACCAACAGAGTTGTGTAGTTTGCTACAAATAACAATTTCTTGAAAATCTATAAGTTTCCTGTGAGGAGTCCTTATAAAAAACACTATAAAATTTCTCAGATCTGATCCCTAGCCCAGGAACTCTATGTCTCATGGGGTGGTCAAAAAAAAAAGAAAAAGGAAAAAAAAAAGGACGCTATAAAATTAGACCATAAGTAGAAAAAGATAAGGGGATGGAAAATATATTTGAAGAAATTATCACTGGAAAGTTCCCAAATCTAAAGGATACTGGGTTCAAGATACAAGAAGCACAGAGGGCCCCAAACAAACTGAACCCAAATAGACCCACAGCAAGACACATCAGAATAAAAATGGCAAAAGTTAGTGATAAAGAGAGGATCCTAAAGGCAGCAAGAGAAAAACAGAATGTTACCTACAAGGGAACCCCCATAAGAATATTAGCTGACTTCTCTACAGAAACACTACAGGCCAGGAGGGAATGGCAAGAGATATTTAAAGTGCTAAAAGGAAAAAATATGCAACCTAGAATACTCTATCCAGCAAGAATATCATTTAAAATAGAAGGGGAAATAAAAATTTTTTCCAACAAACAAAAACTTAAAGAATACTGCAACACAAAACCCAGGTTAAAGGAAATATTGAAAGGGCTTCTCTAAACCAAAAAGAAAGGAAGGAAAGGGAAGAAAAAAGAAAAGAAAAAAAAAAAGAAGAAGAGGAAGAACTAGGACTGAGGAAATGGCAATCAGAGAGCAGTCACTCAAATAAGCCAGCCTACAGATTTAATCATGAACAGGCCTCAAACAAAATAAAATTAAAAAGAAAAAATAAAAAAGAGTCATCAAAACCATAAAATGTGGGCAAGGGATGTTAGGAAGTAAATAACCCTTTTTGTTTGTTTGTATGTTTCTCTTCTTAATTTTAATATAGTAATGAAGTGTTTGAACTTACAGGACCATCAGGCTAAAACACACAATTATGCAAAGGGGTTAGCATACTTAAAAAATAGGGCAACCACAAGCCAAAACCAAATATTGCATTTGCAAAAAATGAAAAAAAAAATACACTCAAGCAGATAATAACAGGAGACCATCCAACCAAAACAAAAAAAAAAAAGAAAAGAAAAGAAAGGAAGAATGGAGAACCATAGAATCAACTGGAACACGAGGTTCAAATGGCAATAAATAATCATCTATCAATTATCACCTTAAATGTCAATGGACTGAACGCCCCAATCAAAAGACACAGAGTGGCTGAGTGGATACAAAGGCAAAAACCTTCAATATGCTGCCTACAAGAAACTCACCTTAGGACAAAAGATACATATAGATTGAAAGTGAAAGGGTGGGGAAAAATACTTCACGCCAATAGACATGACAGAAAAGCAGGAGTCGCAATGCTCATATCAGACAAAACAGACTTTAAAACAAGAGACATAAAGAAAGACAAAGAAGGACACTACTTAATGATTAAGGGATCCATCCAAGGAGAGGATGTTACTATCGTCAACATATATGCCCCAAATACAGGAGTACCCAGATACATACAACAAATATTAACAGACATAAAGGGAGATATTGATGAGAAGACCTTAATACCTTAATACCCCCCTCACATCAATGGACAGATCCTCTAGACAGAAAACCAATAAAGCAACAGAGATCCTAAAGGAAACCATAGAAAAGTTAGACTCAATTGATATCTTCAGGACACTACATCCAAAAAAAGCAGAATACACATGCTTCTCAAATGCTCATGGAACAGTCTCAAGAATCGACCACATCTTGGGACACAAAGCGAATCTCAATAAATTTAGGAGCATAGAAATTATCTCAAGTATCTTCTCTGACCACAATGCCATGAAATTAGAAATCAACCATGGGAAAAGGAAAGAGAAAAAACCTACTGCATGGAGACTAAACAACATGCTACTAAAAAACCAATGGGTCAAGGAGGAAATCAAGAAGGAAATTAAAAACTACCTGGAAACAAATGATAATGAAGACACAACCGCTCAAAATCTATGGGATGCTGCGAAAGCAGTGCTCAGAGGGACATTTATAGCAATACAGGCCTTTCTCAAAAAAGAAGAAAGATCCCAAATGGACAACTTAACCCTCCACCTAAATGAAGTAGAAAGAGAAGAACAAAAAAGTCCGAAAGTCAGCAGAAGGAAGGAAATTATAAAGATCAAAGAAGAAATCCATAAAATAGAGACTCAAAAAACAATAGAGAAAATTAATAAAACCAAGAGCTGGTTCTTTGAAAAGGTCAACAAAATTGACAAACCCCTGGCCAGACTTACTAAAAAGAGGAGAGAAAGAACCCAAATAACCAAAATTAGAAATGAAAAAGGAGAAATCACAACGGATACAGCAGAAATACAAACAACCATAGGAGAATACTATGAACAACTATATGGCAACAAGTTTGACAATCTGGAAGAAATGGACAATTTTCTAGAATCTTACAGCCTGCCAAAACTGAATCAAGTAGAAACAGACCAACTGAACAGACCAATCACTAGAAATGAAATTGAAGAGGTCATAAAATCACTCCCTACAAATAAAAGTCCAGGACCAGATGGCTTCACAGGTGAATTTTATCAAACATACAAAGAGGAATTGGTGCCCATCCTCCTTAAACTCTTTCAAAAGGTTGAAGAAGAAGGAATACTCCCAAAGACATTCTATGATGCCACCATCACCCTCATTCCAAAACCAGGCAGAGATACCACCAAAAAAGAAAACTATCACCCAATATCATTGATGAATATAGATGAAAAAATTCTCAACAAAATCTTAGCCAACCAAATCCAACAACATACCAAAAAAATTATACACCATGACCAGGTGGGATTCATCCCAGGTTCACAAGGATGGTTCAACATAACGCAAATCAATCAGCATCATACACCACATTAACAAAAAAAAAAGTCAAAAATCATATGATCATCTCAATAGACGCAGAAAAAGCATCTGACAAAGTCCAACATCCATTCATGATCAAGACCCTCGCCAAAGTGGGTATAGAGGGAACATTCCTGAATATAATCAAAGCCATTTATGAGAAACCCACAGCAAATATAATCCTCAATGGGGAAAAACTGAAAGCCTTCTCACTCAAATCTGGAACAAGACAGGGATGCCCACTCTCACCACTGCTCTTCAACATCGTTTTGGAAGTCCTAGCCACAGCAATTAGACAAACCAAAGAAATAAAAGGCATCCATATAGGAAGAGAAGAGATCAAACTGTCACTGTATGCAGATGACATGATACTATACATAGAAAACCCTAAGGACTCAACCCCAAAACCACCTGAACTGATTCATAAATTCAGCAAAGTAGCAGGATATAAGATGAACATTCAGAAGTCAGTTGCATTTCTGTATACCAGCAATGAAATATTAGAAAAGGAATACAAAAATATAATACCTTTTAAAATTGCACCTCACAAAATCAAATACCTCGGAATACACCTGACCAAGGAGGGAAAGGACCTATATGCCGAGAACTATAAAACTTTAGTCAAAGAAATCAAAGAAGATGGAAAGAAATGGAAAGATATTCCATGTTCCTGGATTGGGAAAATCAATATTGTAAAAATGGCCAGACTACCCAAAGCAATCTACAGATTCAATGCAATCCCTATCAAATGACCCATGACAGTTTTCGCAGAACTAGAACAAACAATCCAAACATTTACATGCAACAACAAAAGACCCAGAATCGCCAAAGCAATCCTGAGAAACAAAAACCAAGCAGGAGGCAGAACTCTCCCAGACTTCAAGAAATACTACAAAGCCACAGTCATCAAAACAGTGTGGTACTGGTACCAAAACAGACAGACAGACCAATGGAACAGAACAGAGAATCCGGAAATAAACCCTGACACCTATGGTCAATTAATCTTCGACAAGGGAGGCAAGAACATAAAATGGGAAAAAGAAAGTCTATTCAGCAAGCATTGCTGGGAAACCTGGACAGCTGCATGCAAAGCAATGAAGCTAGAACACACCCTCACACCATGCACAAAAATAAACTCCAAATGGCTGAAAGACTTAAATATACGACAGGACACCATCCAACTCCTAGAAGAAAACACAGGCAAAACACTCTCTGACATCAACATCATGAATATTTTCTCAGGTCAGTCTCCCAAAGCAATAGAAATTAGAGCAAAAATAAACCCATGGGAACTCATCAAACTGAAAAGCTTTTGCACAGCAAAGGAAACCCAAAAGAAAACAAAAACACAACTTTCAGAATGGGAGAAAATACTTTCAAATGATGCAACCGACAAGGGCTTAATCTCTAGAATATATAAACAACTTATACAACCCAACAGCAAAAAAGCCAATCAACCAATGGAAAAATGGGCAAAAGACCTGAATAGACATTTCTCCAAAGAAGATATACAGATGGCCAACAAACACATGAAAAAATGCTCAACATCGCTGGTTATAAGAGAAATGCAAATCAAAACTACCATGAGATATCACCTCACACCAGTCAGAATGGCCATCATTCATAAATCCACAAATAACAAGTGCTGGAGGGGCTGTGGAGAAAAGGGAACCCTCCTACACTGTTGGTGGGAATGTAAACTGGTACAGCCACTATGGAGAACAGTCTGGAGATACCTTAGAAATCTATACATAGAACTTCCATATGACCCTGCAATCCCACTCTTGGGCATCTATCCGGACAAAACTCTCCTTAAAAGAGACACGTGCACCCGCATGTTCATTGCAGCACTATTCACAATAGCCAAGACATGGAAACAACCCAAATGTCCATCAACAGAGGATTGGATTCGGAAGAGGTGGTATATATACACAATGGAATACTACTCAGCCATAAAAAAGAATGACATAATGCCATTTGCAGCAACATGGATGGAGCTAGAGAATCTCATCCTGAGTGAAATGAGCCAGAAAGACAAAGACAAATACCATATGATATCACTCATAACTGGAATCTAATATCCAGCACAAATGAACATCTCCACAGAAAAGAAAATCATGGACTTGGAGAAGAGACTTGTGGCTGCCTGATGGGAGGGGGAGGGAGTGGGAGGGATCGGGAGCTTGGGCTTATCAGACACAACTTAGAATAGATTTACAAGGAGATCCTGCTGAATAGCATTGAGAACTTTGTCTAGATACTCATGTTGCAACAGAAGAAAGGGTGGGGGAAAAAATGTAATTGTAATGTATACATGTAAGGATAACCTGACCCCCTTGCTGTACAGTGGGAAAATTTTAAAAAATAATAAAATAAAATAAAATTAGAGCATAAGAAGCACTTTTTAAACTATAAATTCAACTTGGAGGGACAAATGACCAAAAGATATCTAATTAAGCATTTTATGCAGTTTTAACTATGAATGGGGTCAACTTGCCAGAAAAAAAATATATTCTTAGAATGACATTTTCAAGCTTACTTTTACTTTATTGCTGATATTTACATTTTTTTAATGTTGTAAAATTAATTATATTATTTTTAAGTAGTGTTCTAATAACCTATCATAAAGCAACACACAATCCTCCCCACCCAACTAAGTGCCATGTGTTTTACCCACAGATCTGTAATTTGGGGCAGGGCTTGGCAAGAACATGTTAACTGCTCAGCTGTCAATGGTTGGGTTAGCTTGAAGACTGGGCTTAAAATCAGCTGAAGATTGGTTCATTAATATACCTAATGGTTAATGCTGGTTGTCAGATATGACCCTAACTGGGGCTGTCAGCCAGAACACTTACTGTGGCCCCCAAAGATGTCCCTATTCCAATCCCCAGAAACTGTGGGTAGTTTAGGTTATGTGGCATTTGTCTTCCCTCATCCTTTATGTGTTGAAGCCTGAATCCTTGGTTTGATAGTATTTGGAGGTGGGGCCGTGAGGTAGTTAGATAATGAAGATAGAGTCCTTCTGAATAGGCATAGGACCTTATAAGAGGAGGTAGGAGAAAGATGAGCTCTCTTTCTACCAAGCAAGAATAAAGTGAGAACACAACCATCTGTAAACTGGGCTGGCAACCTGTTATCAGCTTCCAGCCTCCAAACCTGTGAGAAATGCATGTTTGTTCTTTAAGCCAACCAGGCTACAGTGTTCTGTTATAGCAGCCTAAACCAAGTAAGGAATATGACAAAAGGGACTTAAAAGTTGCAGATGCAATTATAGTTGCTAATCAGCTGACTTTAAGATGGAAAAATTATCCTGAATTATCCAGGTGAGCCATATAAAATTATAAGTTATTAAAAATGGAAGAAAAAAAGGCAGGAGAGTCAGAGTGATTCCCACTGTTAACGGCTTTGAAGATGGAGAAAGCAGATCATGAGACAAGGAATGCGGGCAGCCTCTAGAAGCTAGAAAAGCAAGGAAATTGAATTTTCCCTAAAACTTCCAGAAAGGCTATATAGCCCTGATGATACTTTGATCTTAGCATACAAAATTACATTGCAGACATCTGACCAAGAAAGCTATAGGATAAGCTATAAGTGTTGTTTAAAGATACTAAGTTTGTGGTAATTTGTCACAGCAGGAGTGGGAAAAAAATGTCTACACATGGTTTTTTTATGAGACCTGGGCTTCCTCACAATATGATGGATACCTTCCAAAAGTGAGATTTTTGGAAAATAGGGACAAGTAGAAGCTTTTTTACTTGTTATGCCCTCACTTCCAAAATTAAGCAGCATCACTTATACTAATATTCATCAAGTCAGTCAGTGTACCACTCAGATTAAATAAAAAGGAATAAGATACCACATATTTATGGGGAAGTGGAAAAATTCTGGAAGGGTCCATGGAACCAAAAATATTACAAGAGCCATTTTTGAAAATATAATATTCCAAAAGCAATTTATCTGTTACTCATGTTATAAATCAACTTCTATAATCTGAAGATTCTCAAAGAGCATCCATCTTTAGTTGTAGTCAAATAAAAAGTCTCCTACATTTTGCAACCTGAAATCATTCCTATCGTCATGTTTCTTTCCTTGTATCAAATGCCTCATGTCCCAAAATCTGCCATAATCAATTAATTCAACGAAGAAAAATGTGGTATGTGTGGTAAACTAACATATAAAATGAATAAGCCTGCTTCATCGGTAGTCACTGACTGCCATCATCAGGCTCAATAGCTACTGGGGTGAAGTAGCTAATAAAGTGGCATAAATCCATGGCATCACCAGTCATGGCACCATCACACTCAACAGTATAGTTTCAAGGGAACCACCTATGCAGTAATGGGGACATTTGAGGACTCAAGCCCTCATTTCAGCAGCTCTCAATTGTTTTCATTACCTTCACCCTCATTGTTTGTTCTTTGCCCTCTGGATTGTGAACCAACAGTCTCAGACTCTCTTTTGTTTGCTCTGTTCAGCCTGGCATTTCTGGACTGTGCCTCTTACTCTGAAATCTGCCCTTTATTCTTGAAGTCATGGTGCTGCTCCCTAGTGAACCTGTCCTTTTTTTCTTATCATCCACTAGTTTTATTTTAGTTTTTTAGTTTTTTATATTAAACATATAGAAATGTATAGATATAATGTACAGATGTAACAGTCTCCCATGTACCCACAACCTTGACTTAAAAGATGTGACTGAAAACTATTATATATAGAAAGGATAAACAACGAGGTCCTACTGAATAGCACAGGGAACTATATTTCATATCCTATAATAAAGATATTAGAAACAATATTAAAAAACACATATGTATATATATTATGTATAACTGAATTATTTTTCTATGAGTAAACATTAACACAATATTGTAAGTCAACCATACTTCAACAAAACAAAATTTAAGTTTATTTAAATATAGTTGATTTACAATGTTGTGATGATTTCTGCTATACAACAAAGTGATTCAGTTATACACAGACACACATCCATTCTTTTTCCCATATAGATTATCCCATAATATTAGGTAGAGGTCCCTGTGCTGTAACTGTAGCTCCTCATTGGCCAATCATTCCAAATACTGCAGTATACATATGCCAGTCCCAATCCGCCCCCCCCCAAAAAAAATGTGGACCCTTCCTAATTCTTCCTTCAAATCACCTTTTTAAAATGATTAAAATGAACACATTCAGCTAAAGCCTCTCATTCTTTCTCTGACTCCCTTCTCCACTATGCTGAAGTTGGTTTGCATCATTCTCATGTGTGGTTATTATATTTTTGCCTATTAAAAATATATTGACTACTTTTGCTTAACACATTTATTTTTAAAACAATAAAAAATAGGAGTTCCCACAGTGGCTCATGTCACTACAGAGGCACAGTTTCAATGCCCAGCCTGGCACAGTGGGTTAAGATCTAGTGTTGCCACAGCTGAAGCATAGATTGCAGCCGTGGCTCAGATTCAACTCCTGGCCTGGGAACATCCATATGCTGCAGGTGTGGCCAAAAAAAATCAAAAGACAAAAACAAAGAAAAATTATTAAGGAAGTAAAGTACATATGATACTTGGAGACAGCAGAAATTGCAAAAGTGTTACATGAATGACTGAAGCTTGGGAAACATTTCTTCTTAGCATAGCTATCTTCATGAAGGAGACTGTAGGAAAATAAGCCATGGCCAGCTATTATTATTTTAACAGTGGTCATAAGTTCAGTCTTGTTCCTCTCTTACAAGCATACCAAGCACTCATAATAGATCATGGAACTCTTTCTTGCTGATTCTAAACATGATTCTCTTCCAACACTATGCTCCACTAAACCACTACTAAAGTACAATATTTGAAGTGGAAATCAAAATCTATCTGCCACCTTAACCTTAACATGAACTTGTTTTTCAGCACCATGGCTGAGAATGATTTAACAGAGATGTAGGAATTGGGGGCACAGCAGGAAAGTGAACGGCAGAATAGAATCTGCAGGTACCAGCCATAGACAGTCAGAGGAACAGGGAGGATGCTGAGAATTCAAGGCAAGAGACTAGAACCAAAGAATAAAACAAACGGATATGTCTGAGGATGTAGCTTTCCTGCTTCCAACCACCTTAAAAGCTTGCTGATTTTCATAGGATGAGGTTCAAATTCTTTAGCTGACTGTCTAGGCCTCCATGATCTGGCCATGGGCTACCTACCTTTCCATTCATTTTCAGCAGTCACCAATATGCCTTTTCTCTCATATGCAATCTGCCTTCTCATCACTGGACCACTGACTGTTATACAATATTCTGTGTCTGCTATGCCTCTGAGAGATACTTGACATTTCTTTACAAAGAATCCTGGCATGTCCTGCTCTTGCCATGCTCTTATGCAACTCCATTTCTTTAAGGCTTAGCCCAGACATTAACCCACAGGAAACACTCATGACATTTGTTCCCTCTTCTGATTTTCCACATCACTTTGCACACTCCTCTGGTTGGACAATTGATGTTATGTGGTAGTTATTCATGTTTGTTGGTACCTAGTTCAGGAAACATGACTAGCTCTGAATCTCTAGAACCTAGCACTGCTCATAACACTAAATGTGTTTTTAATCAATAATTGTCACATCTTTATAGCAAATGCTTTATAAATGATGAAGAAAGATTTTAACTTTTAGTATAATAAGTAGCCCCAGCCCCATCAAAGAGGCTGTATTTTTCTCTAGTGAAGCTAAAAAACAAAAACTAGGCCTTTTCCACTTGTGGTTTACTATAAGAAATCATATTAACTTTTATGTATAATGAACTCATACACAGCAAAGATATATGAAACATGGCAGTGAAGAGAATAAACATTCCTCCCTCTTAAAATAGAAGAACCATCATCCAAAAAGACTGATTTCAGCCACTAGTGAAGTAGTCGTTGAATCATTTACACATCTGGAAGACCATAATGTTTCCTGGTGTTTCTGATAGACATCAAGTAACAATTCAAGAGATGAACTTTTTAATTCATGTGTGGTTGGTTAAATTTATAATGCCTAAGAATAGTTGTTTAGGATTAAAACCTATTTTGCTCTCTAAACTTTTCTCCTTTCTCAATCTGAATCTATAGCATTAATCATGTCTTGAATATATAATAGGTATCTGGTAAGTGTTTGTTGGAGAAGTGGTTGCAAACAAATGCTTCATTAACATGAGCGTGTTTTCTCAAAAAGACAGTGTAGAATCTTTAGAACTTATTCCTCTACCCTGAACTTCTAATTTTCAGCTATAGACTTCACACACAATTTCTAGCACTATCTTCATAGACATATATATTCATGAGTTTTGCTAAAGTATACTGTGTCCAATCACAAACAATTTTTAATCTACTTTTATTTATCCTTATTTTTTCTCAGGATTATTTTTGAGCTACATTTTAAGATGTACATCACAATCCATTACCCATAAGCTTCCTATTTTTAATTCTCATTTCTTTTGACAAAAATACATTTAATTATCCTAAATATTTGTAGTCTAAAGCTTTCAAAATGCCTGACTCAATAGAAGGTAGACTTAAGTCAGTCAAAGAAAGGCACAGAGATATGACAAATTTAGAAATCATATATATGACGAAAAGTAATTATGCCAAAATGTGTTGCCATTAAGTTATAAAATCAGTCATTTTCTTCCTTTTGTTTATTTTTGCTTCTTTCCAAATATTTTAGAATAAGCATGTACTAATTTTATAATCACAAAAGATTAACATTTAAAATTAATTAATTTGAGTTTTCTTATGGAAAATCTATCTTGAAATAAACTAAACATGATGATGGAGTAAAGAGAGCACTCTTCATTACTCTCTGTGGTAGAGGCTTCCTACTCTGAATGTGCCCCAGAGTCATTCACTGCCTCATATTGGATTCAGTGGTGACCATCTATGTCACCAATGGAGACATGACTCTGTTGTGGCATAGACCTTTGTAAAGTACAGACTAAATTTCTGTCTTAGATTTTACTATCTAGGATTACCCTCATTTAACACCTATTGAAATGATCATTCAATCTCATAATTAACAGCTCCTCTTCCTAAAATTAGGCAGATTGGACATAATCTATATAACAATCTGCAATGGCTAGCCATTTGTTCTCACATACATTTCCAAAAGTGATATTTTAATTCATGTAATCATATGTTATTAGAACTCTCTGTTTTAGTCTACCAGAGGTTTCTGCTAAAATTCCCAAGAGAAAGGAAATGGGAAGTTTCCTAAAGGGGTTTATGTCAAAAGTTTCATACTAACAAAAGAAAAATCAAGCTCTTTTTTCTCCTTCTTCTCCTGATTATAGTACATCTTTTGTGGGAGTTTTATGGCCTTAAGGTTTAGTACAAAAATATGAGAAGAATATAATATCAAAATGGTTCATAAATCTAAAGCAGTATTTTTTTTAACTCAATTCTTACAACTGATGCTGAATAGTAATGTTGGGAAATGACTAGAAAGACAATCGTACCAAAAAAAAAAAATCAGAAAATATGTTGTCTTTCATGATTTTCCAAATAATTTTGAAGTTCATTTTGCATATGGCTTAATAATACAACCAGTGAACAACTATCATTTATCTTTCCTGCCAGCTTCTATTTGCTGTAGAATAAAATAATTCTGCCAAGTGTGAAAATGTAACAAGGGACACAAGATAAAAATAGAAAACCTAAAAAGCACTTCTGAGACTTTATTTTAACATTTATTAAGACCTCGAAAATCTTCTATGCAGTAAAATTACTTAAAGAGAAGCATATCTGATTAGTCTCCTTTGGGAGTTTCTTAAAAATTTTTGATTCTGTACTTTTCTGCTTTTTTCCTGTTCTCCAAGGATAATCACTCCATAAAGAACCAAAATTACAAAATTATAAGGAGCCCAGAATTTCAGAGCTGATAGTTTTTGCTTATCACTGTGCATCTGAGACTGTTAAACTAGATTTGATTGTGTGGTACATTCAAGAAACTGTGGCATGCCCTCTTTCTTCTTTCCCTGATGATAAGATGCCTTAACAGATTCCTTTTCCACAACTACATAGCAGAGAGCAGTGCTCTTACCTGATTTCATTTTACCAACTAAACATATTTTGGAAAGTCAATACCAGACAACCTTACCATAAATTTCCTGTGTGAGCAAGATCAGAGATTGGCAACCTGCGGGCTGCGGGCCAAATCCAGGCACCAAAATTTTTTGGATTGGACTGAAAACTAAAAACATAGTTTACATTTTTAAATAGTAGCAATATAATCAAAATATTTTAATATGTGAAAATTTTGTAATATTCAGATTTCCATGTCTATAAACGATGTTTCATTGATTGGAACATAGTTGTACATATTTACCTATGTATTAGCTATGACTTATTTTTCAACATAGTGGGAGAGTTGATTACTTAGAAAATCGTTTGGCCCCCAAAAACCTAAAATCTGGCCTATTATGGACTGAACTGTGTCCCCCCACACCGTAATTCACATGATGAAGATCTAACCCCTGGTGTGACTCTATTTGCAGACAGGGACTTTAAGGTTGTAATTACTGTTAAGTGAGGTCATAAGGGTGGGGGTCCTAATCCAACAAGACCAGTGTCCTCACAAGAACCAAAAGAAGTACTGAGAGAGCACACACACATAGAAAAGGCCATATGAGGACATGGCAAGAAGGTGAAGATCTGCAAAGCAAGAAGAGAGGCCTCAGGAGAAACCAAACGTATAGGCACCTTGATATGGCACTTCCAGCCTCCAGAACTGTGAGAAAATAATTTTCCATTTTTTTCTGTGCGGGTTTGTTTTTTTTGGTGTGTGTTTTTTTTCATCTTTTGTTTTTTTAGGGCTGCACCTGCAGCATATGGAGGTTCCCAGGCTAGGGGTACTCCACAGTGCTAGACCACAGCCACAGCAACACCATATTCAAGCCACATTTGTGATGTACACCACGGCTCATGGCAACACTGTATCCCTAACCCACTGAACAAGGCCTGGATCGAACCTGCGTCCTCATGAATGCTAGTCAGATTCGTTTCCTCTGAGCCACAACAGGAACTCCAAATTTCTGTGTTTAAATCTCCCAGTCTGTGGTATTCTGTTATGATAACCCTGGGAGACTAACACATGATTTTTTAAAAAATATTTGCCAAAGCCTGATCAAGATGGAAGCCACAACTTTATTATAAGCCACACCTGAAGGTCTAAGGAACTCACACTATGTATCTGGTACAGCACAACACAAAGCAGAAACCCTAAAAGAAAGGACTCAAGCAGAGAAAAGGATGAGTCCAAGGAAAATGCTTTTCTGTTGGCATCTATTCTGGAAGTAACAAATTTGGGTTGGAGGGGCTTCTGTGATTAAGAAGTTATGTGGCATCTGAAATTTGGTTTAATCTTTTCTCTGTGTCTCTGTTGCTTATGCCTGTGTGTGTGTGTGTGTGTGTGTGTGTGTGTGTGTGTGTGTGTGTGTGTGTGTGTGTGTGTGTGTACCAGAGATTTGTTTTCCTAAAATAACAAGCAGACTGCTGAGTGGGAAATTTCTATTGTTTTCTCAATTATTCTGTGGCTGTTCATCTAAAAAATAACCTTTATATTAATGTTTGCATTATTTTTGGTTCTTTTGGGTTGTTTAAAGCTCTCTTTCTTTTTAAATCAAAATTGAACTTCGGATGGTTTCATTTTATTGGGTGCCGGATGTAATGTTTTACTCTTTCTCTCTTCTTCAGGAAACATGCATCTATACCAGAAGGATGTAGAATTGTAGCTCAGAGCTTCTTGAATAAATCAAATCAAACCCAAGCAGCTCACTTTTCAGGTAGAGTGTTCTCAAGAAGTGGAAACCTCAAGATACTTCACGATGACAGGAAATCAGAATACTCTGCCTATGGCTGACTTTGGTTTGAAAAAAACCAAGATGTTAACTGATTTCCATGACATTGTATATTAGTGACCTTTTCTTTCCAAACAGAAAAGAGGGAACAATCTAATTTCCTGTTTATAGAGTCACAGAATTTTAGGAATTAGAAACAATCTTGGTAATCATCTAGTCTTGTTTATTCTCCTAACTTTATAGATAATGGATATAATTTAATTTATGCTTTTATCAGTTCATAATCCAGGGTTACGCTGAAGTAAAAACCACCCCCCTGATCTCTATAGTAATAAAGCTGCTGTTTCTCCCTCATTCTACAGGTGTAAGTAGGTTGGTGGAAGATGTTCTGGTCATCATATTCCCTCAGGGACTGGGGCCTAGCAGACGCTCTGTTTCAACACAGGTTTCCATGGGCACTTTGTCTTCCATTTCTGTTCTCATATCAGTAATCAGAGTAAGCCACAGATTACATGACAACTACGGAGGAAGCAGGGCCATGCCATCCCATCCTGTGCCAAGGACAACCAGAACACTTGTGAATAGTCTCAGTATCTGCCACACACTACAAGTGTGTCCTTGTTACAACTAAACTAACACTTACTAGAGTATCTCTTCCCTCTGAACTGAAGGAGACAGATAAATTTTTCCCCCCAATATTGTTTTTGCCATCTGCACTGAAACTGCAGATGAGGTATAAGTTGGTAGAGGGGGACAAAAAAAAGAAGAAAAAAATATATATGGGAGAGACTCATTTCTAAATAAAGTAGAGAAAAAAGGCAAAAATCTCATTTTTTGTTTCTTTCTTTGGACATTCAGTTCTGATTATGAAGGAAATCTCTATAAAATCAATTTCTCAGTTAATAGTCTCACTTAAAAAAAAAGGAAGATTATAGAGTATAGCTATGGGACCTATGGCTTGAGATTTTAGAACTATAAGGATTCAAATTGGATAGGCCATACTATACAACACAGGGAACTATACCCAGTCTCTTGGAATAGACCATGATGGAAGATAACATAAGAAAGAGAATGTATGTATATATATATATATATATATATATGTATGACTGGTCTACTTTGCCATTCAGCAGAAATTGGCACAACATGGTAAATCAACTATACTTTATTTTAAAACATTACCAAAGTGGATAGGCCCAAACAACAGACATATGTCAATATGAATGGGGAGGCCCTTTCTCATGGGAATAGAAGAAACTTACCGACACCCAACTTCCTGGGTAGTGGTGGGATATAACTGTTGCATGCCTGAGGAATCTGACAAAAGATCAGCTATTTCTGTGTAAAAACAGCTACATGAATTATGAATTATAAAAATTCAATTATAAATTATGGATTATAAATTGTTATATTTGTGAATTATAAATTATATTTGGGTGTGATTAAGTAAAAATTCTTTTTTCATTAAACAAGAAAATAAAAACAAAAACTTCAAGAGCTAAGTTGGCCACCAGCATCTAAACTCAAGAAAAATGTGTCCTCTTCCAAAAGAATGATTCATTACTGCAGACAGCAGCTCATGTAGAAATATTCCATCCTATACCCTTGAGATTTTACAAAGTCTGTGCAGAGAAGGAGACTTGGATTAACTAACTTGTATGAACTCACACGCTATTAAGCAGCCAAATCAATGCTTATACTCTAGGGCTTGACTGCTAGTTCAAAGTTCTTTTCCTGTACTATCTTATGTTTCAGCAGTTAGCTGAGTGATACCAACAGGGTGCCAATCTATGTTGTTTCTGAAAATTTCTAGGAAACAATATCCTATAAATATATTTATGGTATTAAATGTCAATACTATAAATATAGATGACTTAAAGAATTCACACAAAATATCTTTGAAGATTTCTGGGAGTTATAATTGCTACAGCTTTATCATTGCCATGCCAGGTTATCTTCACTTCCTCTCAATATATTTATTCATTTTCTTATACAGTCTAGGATTATCCAGCAATAACTTTCCTGTGGCTGCCCACAAAAATAATCATAAACTGGGTGGTTTAGAAGAAGAGAAATATATTCATTCACAATTACAATGGCAAGAAGTGGAAAAACTAGGTGTGGTCCAGGCTGCACTCTCTTTGCAGGTCCTAGGGGAGAGCTTTCTTTGTCTCTACCAGCTTCTGGTATCTGTCTCAGCACTTGAGGACATTCCTTAGGTTGGAACCACTTCACACCACACTGCAGTCATGTGCCAATGGCATGCTAAAATATTTTATTAAAGTGATTTGACAAATCATGGAACTAAGAAATATGAGATCACAGACTAGAACCCCAGCTTTCCTAAGTCCCTATCTGAAGAACATTTAGCTACACTGTGTTATGGACATATGTTTTAGTGTCTTGAAGCATGTATCTAGTATACTTTTTTGGGGAGGGGGGGGCTTTTTGGCTTTTTATGGCCACACCCATGACATATGGAGGTTTCTAGGCTAGGGATCAAACCAGAGCTATAGACGCTGGCCTATGCCACAGCAACATCAGATCTGAGCCGCTTCTGTGACCTATACCACAGCTCATGGCAACTGAGCAAGGCCAGGGATCAAACCTGCATCCTCATGGATGCTAGTCATTTGTTTCCGCTAAGCCACGACGGGAACTCCATATTTAGTATACTTTAATTCCATTATCATAACAATTAATTGGGTCTCTGGTATGCATATTGCAAAAAGGCACTTAGAAAATATCAGAAAGGTGTTTCTCAGTACACATTTTCAGTAACTACATCCTAACTGTAGAGTTATTCAATAAAGACCCAATATATGAACAGGTTAATTATATCTGAAAGCATTTAATTCCAACAGAGCTTGAAGAGGTAGAAGTCCTTTCGGAAGAAACCATAAATCAGTACAGTCAAATGCAATGAACCAGTAGTATGATGAAAGTAGGATAACTGTAAACACATTTAATAAGCAGATTAAACACAAGTAGGAAATTGTTAAGGAATTCTTAATCATCCATGCCAATGGAATGCCTAAATAACAAAGCAGACAATTAATCAATGACAAGGGGAAATTAATATCTGTGATTTGTGGCACAGAGTTGGAGGTCTAGTAAGAAAGAAAAGTGGAATAACCACATAAAAGAGAGAAGAACAGAAAAAATATTAAATAAACTTATTTTTCTTAAAAAGTTAGTAAGTTACTGAAAATCTCTAGGTCAAAATAATTCATTTCTAGTTACTAAGACCAAGATAATTATTTAAAATTATCTGGCTGCTAAAACAACTAAATGTAAGACATAGAAAACTTCACATAATGTCAGAAATTACATTTTAATATTTGTAACATTGACCTAGGCTTCCCTTAGGTTGGAGCTTGTGTGGGCTAAAAGTTCTGTCTACATCATGGCACAGAATGGGTACGATCTGCTGGGAGGACTTTCCTACACCTTCATTCATTATTTTATAAATTTCCTCTCCTAGAATGGTGCACTTTATACACATATATATAGTGCAAATATATTTAGTGATGCTCTTTTTCTATTGAGATATACCTATAAAAATACGAATTTTGGTAGGAATACTAAAATAATACATAAATATCACCATTTCTCCAAAGGAAGCCTTCCAAATTCTCCAGCTAAATCAATAGACTACTTATATATTTCTCTAGTATAAAAAAATAAAAGTAAATAAAGAAAGCAAAGACAGTTAAATTTTACATGAATTATGATAAAAAATCATGCAAAGTAAAATGAACACTTCACAATTAAATAGCATATTTCTAAGGTTATGAGCAAATTCTCCTCTATAATCTGTCACATTAGGGGCCTTCAACTTATTTCTTGTTTTCCCAGATTGGGCCTTTTTCTGACAGCGTACCTTTCCACTGTTGTGCTACATTTTGTTAAAAGGAAAAAGTTGTGTCACATTTCTGAAGCATCTCTTTTCCCTGGATTAGAAGTTCTAGAGTCAGGTTTTGCTATAGAGGTTGATTCACAGTGGAAGTATCAAGGGCTGTCCTTGCTGCTCTTGATATTTCACTTTCTTAGCTATGATTCTAGGAAGGAGATGTGGTTCTTTGTTCATTTGTTTTTCTTTTGTTTTAATAATTTTACTTAAGCTCCAATATCATAGGGATCTGAGATGTGTTCCATATTTAGCCCATTGTTGCCTCCCAAATAGTAGGCAAGGAGGCATCCTGTTAAAATGCCCCCATTATCAACTAGGACATACGGCCTGTATCATCAGGTTTTTGTTTTTGTTTTTGTTTTTTCCAATGCTTTCCTGTTGAGAGTTTAGCTAAATCACTCCACAATACTGATCCATTTTGTGCAACCATTTTGAGGGCCCTTTAGCTAACTCCAGCCCCTCGCAAGCGCCTGGCCTAGGTAACAAACAAATCTAAGTTCCTCCTATGATTCCCCAACTGCCCTGTGATAAGCATTTTTCCATCCTCCCATGGCCCACCCCTTGAGTTTCCCTTAGATAAGGCTCCCGCTGTGAACTGGAGATTGGCACCTGCCATCTGTCTCTTCGCAGACTGAATCATGAGCCACTACAGCTGCCGACCCTCAACGCCCGCTGAAAGAAGCTCAGGGTGGAGATCAGGAGTGAGGTATTCTGGCCCTGGGAAAACTGGCAGAACTAGTCTTCAGATAGTTAGATATTTTCAGCAGAAGATTTTATGAGCCCAATTTTTAGAAAAGCACTAAAACCCTTCATGGTGATGTCTTGTATCTAGAAAAGCACTAAAACCCTTCATGGTGATGTCTGCTCCTCATGACTAGTAGAAACCTTCTGCAAAATGTGTGCTATGTTGCATGTACCTCCCCACTTCACCAAAATCACATATGTACTAACATTCCTCCCCTGCCTCTTTTGAGTGGTTTTTCAGAGCTATCTGAAATGCTGTCTCGGACTTCCTATGTGGCTCTCAGCATAACTACCCTGCATTGCTTCTACAGTGGCTGTGGCTCAACACCTGAAATGCTCCCAGGCTATAGTCCTCATTTTGCCCCAAATAAAATTTAACTATCAACTTGCAGTTTGTGCCTATTTTTTAGGTTGACACTACCATCCCAAAGCTTACCAAAACACTGCTCTTTTTTATTTAAATGAACCAATCCAGCCTTAGCCTGAAAATTCCTCCTTTTCCCATCCTCTTGCCCAAAGCCCTGCTCTCCCTGCCTACACCCTGCCTTGATCTCCACACGTGGTCCCCTGAGGCATACCATATACCTCCTCCACGATCTGTGAGCAATAAACTCATCTATGTCACTTTTCCTTTCAGTCTGTTGTAGAATAGTAGAGTTCACCATTTGATCCTGATACCCAGGGCTCTACTTAACAAAAGTCAATTTAACAAAATTATAACATTTCTTTATCCCACTCAAATCATCACCAAGTCTACAAGTCCTTTCTTGGACATAATGTCATCTGGAACATGTGGTTAAGAAAGATCTAAATCACCTAGAAATCTTGAGAATGTCTAGCTTGTCCTTTTGTCTTCAGTCTCTGTCCTACAAACAGATGTGAAAAATACTCCTCAAACTTCAACTCCTTCTCAACAATCAAATTAACCATTTTTCTTTGTTAATTTGTTAAAGTTCTGTACCATGCCTGAAAAACTTAGTGATGTTTGCTTTAAATATTATTATAGCATCCATTTACTAGTGATACACTTTCCACATCCAAGGGGAAAAAAAAATGTGGATATCTCATCTCTGCTTCCCTAACACCTTGTCAATGTATCTATTGTTGCTTGAATCACACTGTATTATCAGTGTTTATTTATATGTCTGTCTCTACCACCAAATAGAACTCTTCAAAAGCTAAGAATGAGTCTTATTCATCTTTACATTCCCATGATCCAGATGACTTCCTGGCAAGTCATCCAATTCAAAAGAAGCATTTGAATAATTAGGTAAAAGCTGGCTGAGAGTGTATATTAACAGTGCTATTCTGACTTAGATATTATATTGTGCTGCTTAATATTTACCTAACACTTTAGTAGACCCAGCAGCATGTAATCTATCAAATTTGATCATCACCACAGTGCAGTGCAGTGCAGCAAGTATAAACACTTCCTGCATTACAGTGTTTGAAAAAACTCAAAAAGATAAACTGATATCTCAAGGTCACCAATGGTGGTAGAGGAGAACTTGATCCTAGCTCTTTATATTTTTAAAATATCTTCTTCTCCATAAACCCCTCCAATCTAGTAAATAATACATCCTGTAAAGAAGAATTCTTATATTTTAAAATTAATTTCTTAAATTTCTACCCACTTTGTATTTCTGTGCAACACAGCTCCTTGAATGTTATCTATAAGCATTACAAGTTGTTCCTTGTACATTAACTATAATTAATCTTCTTTAAAATGCGTTTCTTTTGGGGGCAGAAGAGCATGAAGCTCAATATCTGGTAAAATATTTTCCTATTGAAATGAAAGACTATTTGGACAGACCAATGGATAAAATGGAATACCCACCTTCAGACTAAATAACATTTAAGAATACAAGGTTGTGGTTCTTAAATAGGTGTAAGGGATTTAAAAAAAATGTAAGAACTAGATGAAGCAAAGTAGGAATGGGAATATCCATCTCAGATGTCAAAAACTCAGAGAGTATGGCTAGTTAGATGGAAGAGGGGAAAGAAGAAAAGGACTCGAATTTTTTTTTCTATACTCTGTTTTTATGAAATCCACAGCCCTTAGGGTAACTTTCAGATAATTCAGACAACTGATGTTAAGCTAATTGATGCTTTCCGTCCCCTTGCCAAAGAAACTGGTTCAGAGATTGGTACATGATCCAAATTGGAACAATAAGATCAGTAACAGCCAATATTAGGATGTTTGTGTGAGCAATCAGAAGAGTAGACTCTCCTCTGATGCGCTGTCTTGTTAAAATGATATATAATTAAAGCTAACTGGTACTACCACATGGAGGCTTACAGGTGGGCTAAACAAGGAGAAACAGAACTGAAAAACCTCAGATCAAAAAAATCTAAGCATACCTGAATTTGAACTATTAAATTAAACAGCTCTCCTATTTATTATTATTTTTATTTTTTATTTTTTGGTCTTTTTTTTTTCTTTTTAGGACCGCACCCATGGCATATGAAGGTTCCCAGGCTAGTGATCCAATCAGAGCTGTAGCCACCGGTCTACGCCACAACCACAGTAACATGGGATCCAAGCTGCACCTGAGCTGCACCTGCAACCTACATCATAGCTCACAGCACTGCCGGATCCTTAACCCACTGAACGAGGCCAGGGATCGAACCGGCATCCTCATAGGTGCTAGTGGGGTTCGCTAACTACTGAGCCAAGATGGAAACTCCTCTCCTATTTATTATTATTTAGTTTTGATTAAAGCTGCCTCGTTGATATGCCCTGGGCAAGAGCAGTCTTTCAGGATTGGATATTGGTAGAAATTGGCTAAGTACCATGAGGGAAAGGGATAGACATATCAGAAAGTCAGGCCTAGATTTCTGCATTAAAGTACATAAAACATGTATGGAAAGAATCTCAAGACAGTGCTAATAAGTACTAAGGTTCTAATAATAGAATTTAATAAATGTTAGTCCTCATCCACTTCTTAAAAAATATGGCCCCTTAATGAACTAGAAGCACTTAATGATAAAGTAAAGTAAGGCTGTCCCCCATGCCCTCATTGCATTCATTTATTTGATGAATTACCTGGGTAATCTAAGGCAGAGCTTTCCAATTGGGAGGCACAATTTTCTGTGAATGGATTGCAGAGGAGGTGAAAAAAAAATTGATCATTTTAGTCCTTGAGGTGTGCTTTGTTAAGATGGTGCTAGAAGGTGTAACAAGCTCCAACAGTCCATTGGCACAGGTGCGTGTGTGTGTAATAAACATACTGGTAGTTTATTTCTTGCTTGGTTAAGAGCTGAGAGCTAATGAGTCCACTGGCTGTGGTCAGCAGGAAGCTTTTCTCCATCAGATGATTTAGCCAACACAGCTCTCCTGACCTTGGACTCTTCCACCTACATTTTAACCACATTTACTACAACATGCCTTATATTATCTCTGTCTACATTCTGCTGGTGAGAACTAGTCTCAGACTGCCACACATAGAAACAAAAACCCCTAGGACATAGAGTCCTTAGCTGAGCAGCCACTTTCCAGAAAACAATCACCTTATAGAAAAGAAATTTTCAATTTTAAGCTAGCCAGTGTTGCCACACGGACTTGAGCTACTGGCCTCTTATTCCCAGCCATTAGCAAACACACTCATTTACTCAACTGTGCCATTTACATATTACGTTGCCATAACAGAAAGATGTTTGAGAAGCATCAATCTCTAGCACCAGTCACCGGTACCCATGGACTTGAAGTTTTTCTGCTTGGTTGTCCTCAACCCTCTAAATTTTCCACGTACCCAATAATTGTGGATTAGGCCCAATTCCCTTTCTGACACTTCGTTTTGCTTCCACTGCCATGGATAAATGTGGTACCACTCTGGTTTCTTTCCCTCTTCAACTTGCTTCTGTCCATTAACTACCCCATGCTACCCATTTCCTTTTATCTTTACTCTGGAACTCTGATCTTCACCAAAGTGCATTGCCATTTATCTCATCATGGAAACTCACAGTCTCTTGACAAGGAAACCAGCAATAATGATGCAGATCTTCAGATACAAAATAGAGAAATTATCAATCCAAGTTGAATGTCAAAATCTATTCATACTTTAACATTCAAGTAGTTACATCGTAAGGGATAAATGAAAACATGTATAACATACCTTGATAGAAGCCTCTCCTATGAAAATTACTATGAACTAAAAATTCTACTCTATCCATTTCTCAGTTTAAGTATATTACACTGCAAAAAAACCCAACATATAATGTGTCCTATTTGGTATATTAGCTGGTCTACCTTCTGCAACAAACCTATGATTTCTGAGGCTAAGCACATTATAGAAGATTGTTTCTTGCTCATATACAGTCTAATGCTTTGGTTCCTTGTTAGGGGAGGAGGAGTTGGCTTCGCAGTCTTCATTCAGGAATCCAGGCCTCAGATACAGGATCATCTTCAGCACTTAACTTCCAAGATCGTTCTGAGCATCTCTACCCAGGAGGCAAGAGAGGGAGAATTTGGGGGCCAGACATGGAAAGGCCATGTATCACTTCTGCTGTCTTTAACTGGCCCAAACTCATTCTTTCAATGACACTATAGAAGAGGCTAGAAATGTGGTTTAATGGTGGAACTAGGTTTTGTGTATAGTTAGTGAACTTATCACACTGACAACTGGCCTTTTATTAACTTAAAAAATTATCCTATCCATCCCGGTAATATTAAATTCAGGCATCACCTCCTTCAGTCCAGCATCAATTCCCACCTCAATTTTACCAAATTAATTTCTCATTATACCCTGAAAAGACCTTCCTTCTCATACAAACTAATTTACTTTCTGTTCACCAGCCCTATTACTATGCCTTTCATAGGTCATTTCAATTTACTCCACATGAATATACTTCATTTTCTATCAACACCTAATCCCTACATCCTTAAAAGTATGACTTAAAACTAATCTTATCTAGAAGATTTTTCAGGAATTCATCCTAAAAGCTATATCTTTGACCATACTCATACATACGGCTCCCTCAGTAATATAATAATTTCTCCTCTCTTATTTCCAGGAGACTTGGGAAGGATAGCAGTTAGGAGTGTAAATTCACAAAGAAGTTCTACAACCTATGATGTGACTCAGAGTTGGAACCCTCCATTAACATTCATTTGTTGGAACCATATTTTCTTCGTCCAGTGCCTATAAGCTTGCTCATAAGCTAATACACATTTTGTCTTAGCATATCAAAACCCTGGATAATTGCTTAATCTTTCTACAGATCTGCCCATAATTCTACTCTAATTTATATCATTTGGACTAACTAGGAGCATATAAGAAACTCCGGAGAAAAAAAAAAGTGAAAAAAATTTTAAAACAAATTGAAAAATCTAGAAGACTTTTTATTACTATATTAAAGTGCTTCAAAATCTGTATATTAATAAACACACATGTATTTGAAATACACATTTCAGAGATATCTCTTTAAAGCTATTCACTTTCCTTTTTGGTTACCTGAGGCTTATATTCTATTTTTGGATATGCCAAATACCAAAAATGAAACCTACCAATGAAACTAGTTGTTTCAGGGAACACTAAGGGATTTTGTGGAGTTCTTATCATTTTCTGCCTTCAAATTACAATTTTTCGCATAAAATATTTTCCGTATCAACTTTTTTTCTCCCCGCCACCCCCGCCCCACCTCCACCATATGGAGTTCCCAGGCCAGATATGAGATCTGAGCTGCAGTTGAGGCAATACCAGATCTTTTAACCCACTGTTCTGGGCCAGGCTGGGGATGGTGCTGTAGAGACACTGCAGATCCCATTGTGCCACAGCAGAAACTCCTATTTTCACTATCATACACATATATTAAAGGTATGTTTTTTTTTCCAGTCGCAATACACATCTCTGCTCCAAATAAAAACATAGCCAAAATTCCCCATCACACTGGATTTCTGACATAAATTTTGGCCCCAATCTGTCACCTCAACATTGAACCCCATCTCATCTCCTCTTAATAACATGAATACCTATAATAACTTTTTCTGTGTGAATGTTCTGGAGCTCAAAAGCTTTGTGAGAGAAGAAGCAGATGCTCCTCCCAAAACAGCACAGGCACCAGCCGATAGACTAAGCTGCTGGCTTTAGTTGTAACCATTACACTGGGTCTGATGGTAAACAAATTATAATCTTTGTTTTCTCAAGAATGATTCTCAATGCTGTTTCTCATTAGAATCACCTAAGAAGTATCCAAAATGCTGATTCCCAGGGCTCTTTGTAGTCCAGGTGTACACAACCTTTCCAGCTGCTGGCCTGACTTAGAGCCCTCCAGGTCCTGACCTAATATCCTGAACCTGCTATCCTCTCGGCAGAAGGGCCCTCTCAAAACTCACTTGATTTCATTTCTCCTCAAAGCTCATTAGGCCAAAGTGAGAGTGGAAAAGCAATTTTTATAACAAGTAACCCTAAAACTTATTTTCAATTTTCTAAAAGTGATTCTATAAAATGGCAAAGCAAATTTTCCTTTTAAAAATCCAGCTACTTAAGATTTTTAAAAATCTTAAATTGTGTATCAAATTGATAATTTGCTTTTGTCTTAGGAAATTTATTTTAAATACCTTAAAGAGTTCCCTAATGTAGGAGTAAGAGTTTTTTCTAGAAATTAGACCACATTCCAATCTTCTGCCAACTAAAAGTTGTCACTTGCCATCTACCCTCTACAAGGATGAAGTCACTAGCCACTGTAGTCACTGTAGTCTCTGACCTTCAAATTTCAGGGTGGAGATCAGGAGTGAAGCACTCTGGGATCTGAGGAAAAACTGGCAGAAAAGGCCTTCAGATAATTAGATATTTTCAAAAGAAGATTTTATAAGCCCAATTTCTTGAATCTTCTCATTATCTAGAAAAGCTCTAAAATCATTAATGCACACCTCTTCTCCCTGTGACTAGCAGCAACCTTCTGCCAAAATGTGTTTTCTCAGTTGCACATATCCCCCTTTGTAACCCAGCAGGGCCCTGCAGGGATCCTGGTCACAAAGGCCTTTCAATGTCTCCCATTTTCTTTTTTTTTTCTTAGATTTTTTTTTTCATTTTTTTTATTACTCAAATGAATTTATCACATCAGTAGTTGTATAATGATCATAACAATCTGATTTCACAGGATCTCCATCCCACAGCCCAGGCACATCCCCTCACCCTCATTTCTTGTTTTCAGTAAACGGGCCTCATTCAGCCTCCATGGCCTTCTCTGACATCCAATGGATGGGTTCAGACAGTTGCTTATCAGGGGAGGGAGGAGATGCAAAGACAAGGGAGGAACAGTCAGTCAAGCAACAATAATACAGCCTTGGGGCAGGGTCCTGGTTCGTCTCAAGGGATACCCATAATGATATAGGCATCTCATACACCTAAGGGGAAAATTATATTCCTTATGCTTCTTTTCGAAATGAATACTTTAAAACTGAATAGCTTGGACTACTTTATTTTATTTATTTTATTTTATTTTTTTGTCTTTTTGCTATTTCTTGGGCTGCTCCCACGGCATATGGAGGTTCCCAGGCCAGGGGTCCGATTGGAGCTGTAGCCGTCGGCCTACGCCAGAGCCACAGCAACATGGGATCCGAGCCGCGTCTGCGACCTACACCACAGCTCACGGCAACGCCGGATCGCCAACCCACTGAGCAAGGGCAGGGACCGAACCTGCAACCTCATGGTTCCTAGTCGGATTCGTTAACCACTGCACCACGACGGGAACTCCCACATGACGTTTTTCAGGAACTTTACTATTCTAATCTTTGATCAATAGACCCTTTTCACAAATGCTGTTATTCTAGGCAATAACCCAGAAGACCACCACCATGATCATCCAAAGATCTCCTGATGCCAGCTTTGATGACTAAGATTCCCCCAAAGAAAGAAAAATACATGTTTGTCCCAATCCTGATTTTTAGCTCAAACTCTGTTTTTTCTCCTTTTAGACTATAAAATTCCCTGCAATTTTTCCCCAAGGAAGGACACGGTCTTTAAGGTATTAGCCTACTGTGGCCTCCTTTGCCCTGCAAAGCAATAAAAGCTCTTTTTCTCCTTTACCCAAAACTCTTGTCTCTGTATTTTTATTCATCACTGGTGGATAGAGTTTAGGCAACACCTTCATTAAAATCATGCACATATCTGACTTCCTCCCTACTTCTTTAGAGCAGTTTCTCAGAGCTATGGGAAAGCTATCCGAAATGCCTCCCAGACTATAATCCTCATTTTGCCCCAAATAAAACTTAACTCATAACTCTCATGTTGTACTTTTTTTTCTTCTCTTTCAGCCAAAACTCTGAATGAAGTAACTAACTTACTGGCACATATTTATTAAGCATCCAACAAGTGTGTATTCTTGTACTAAGCTCTTTGAAAAAAAACAGAAATCAAAATTAAACCAGATTATTGTTAGAAAAATAAAATATAAGTAAAAATAAATAATAAGATAATAGTACAGAACAATAAGTGAATAAATACTGAAAATGAATGACACAAAACAAGTGGCTTAGAGTTCTGAGAAAGAGAGATTATGTGTTTAATGGTAGTGAGGAAAAGTTGGGAGGAATGATAAAGAGGAAGTAATAAGGCACTATCGTGTGTTCACTGATCTTGAGGAGCCTAGATTTCTTGTTGAAAAAAAAGTGGAGGTAAAATTGTATATTAAAACTAGACTGTAGTTAAATACACTTAAGTGTAAAATTGAGGAATTTAGACAGTCTGTAGAACTGGCTAGAGGAAGGGCAATTAAGTCATGTAGTCAATTTGATTAAAACAATAATGACTTGAACAGCTACTTTTACAGAGTGCCTGGAAATATGTAGAGCAAGTGCTAGAAGGGGTGCAAAAAAAAAAAAAAAAAACCTGGCAAGAGGTGATCCTGAGTGAATTAAACTTTAAATGCAATTCAAAGCATCTGAGCAGATAAATGCAAAGTAAGTCCAAAGAGGCAAAATGGCTTCAGTATTAAGCAGTCTAATGGAATTCATTAACATTTCTAAAGTGTTAACCTGAACCAAATAGACTTGCTAGATATTCCTCCAGCAAAGATGGGTTTATACAGACTCAGCAGAGATTTCCAATTCGGGGTCTGCAACCTTGGTGAACCACGACGTGCAAGTCCCTACTTGGCAAGGGAAGGAGAACACTTTTATAGAAAGGAAAAGGAATTTGAGAGGACAGTAGTTTAAAAAAAAAAAAAAAAAAGAAGAGAGACTGTGGCTTTTCATGGGCTGAGTCCTTAACAGAAAAGAAGAGGAAACCCTTCTTCCTGTTGGGCTCTGCTATCATATCAGGGCATGAAAGTTCCCCCTTCTGAGATCCCAATTTTATTTTATTGAGGTTTTTATTTTATTAAATTTTTATAAAAGAAAAGTTCTCTACCAGCAATCAGTAAATAAAGAAAAAAGTGAGAGAACTGGCAGAACTACCTCAAGGATAACCCAGGGTAGAGTGACTGTAGCCAGACCTGTCTTTGCTTGGAAATTAAGGTTTCAACTAAAGCCATGTTGACACTTGACTCATAGACCTAACATGTAGCTTTTATACAGCCCTCCATTTTCAAGTGCTCTGTATCCATAGATTCCAACAATCCCAGATCAAATTCAATCTGTAGTTGATTGAGTCTGCAGAGGCAGTACCCGCAATACAGAGGAGTGACTCTACTGCTTTCACAAGCAACCTTCTGATTAATTACAATTGCCATGCGAATATCTTTTTTTCTTCTTTTTTTTTCTTTTTATAGCTGTACCTGCAGCATATGGAAGTTCCCAGGCCAGGGGTCAAACCAGAGCCACAGTCAAAGCCTATGCCACAGCAACACTGGATCAGAGACTCATCTGCTGCTTACACTGCAGCTTGCAGCCACACCAGATCTTTAAATCACTGAGAGATGCCAGGAATCGAACTTTCATCCTCACAGAGACAATATCTTTTCCTTAACCTGCTGAGCCACAACAGGAACTCCACCACGTGACTATCTTAGCAGGGGAAAAAAATAACATGCCAAAATGTTCACCAAATATTTCCTGTGATACGTGAACAAATCTTTATTCTAATTTACAGATCCATCTCTAAGGAGATTAGTGAATCTGCCCCTAAGAGTAAAAATTGTCACTTACAGGGTTCTTTGAATCTGTTAAGCCTTGTAAAGAACTTACGACGTTCAGGACACACTCAAAAATATAGCACCTTAGGAGTTCCCACTGTGGCCCAGTGGAAACTAATCCGACTAGTATCCGTGATGATGTGGGTTCAATCCCTGGCCTTGCTTAGTGGGTCGGGTGCTGAGGGTCATTGCCATGAGCTGTGGTGTAGGTTGCAGACATGGCTTGGATCCCACTTTGCGGTGGCTGTGGCTGTGGCCAGCAGCTATAGCTTTGATTTGACCCTTAGCCTGGGAACTTCCATATGCCACAGGTATGGCCCAAAAAGCAAAAAACAAAAACAAACAAACAAACAAAACACCTTGAAATATTCAGTATTTCAAGCTGAAGACTTAGAATAATAGGTACAGGAAGGACTTTCACACCTTCCCCTGAAGCAGGTCATAAGGCCATCGTGGGAGAGGTTCTCTTCCTATACCCAGATGAAGGTAACATCCTTATCCCTGAAGATGGAGGAACTTGAGAGGGATGTTAGGAGAAATCTGACAGACAGACCTTGTCAAGCTTCCCCCTGTTTACTATACATAGCTCATTCCCTTTTTCCTATTACATTTTCCACAACTTTCTATTCCATTAAATCTAGCTTAAAAATGATCAGGTGTAACCACTTATTTGGTTCTTCATTATAAAGTCTCCTGTGTCATAGAAAACATATTAAATAAAAAAAAGTATACAAAGTATACTTTTCTCTTGTTTATCTGTCTTTTATTACAGAGTCCCAGGCATAGATCTTAGAAAGGTAGAAAGAAAAGATGTTTCCTCCCCTACAGTTTGTTTTGAAACTAATTTATTTAACCCTCCATTATTCTATAATGTAAAGACTATTATTCCCTTTTTACAGATAAAAGCAAAAACCCTACAGGTACCCAGGTATGGGAGACTGGTTTAACATTCAAAAGGTTAATAGATGCAAACTATTGCCTTTGGAATGGATAAGCAATGAGATTCAGTTGTATAGCAGTGGGAACTACATCTAGTCACTTATGATGGAGTATGTGATAATGTGAGAAAAAGTAATGTATATAGGTATGTGTGACCAGGTCCCTTGCTGTCCAGTAGAAAATTGACAGAACACTGTAAACCAGCCATAATGGAAAAATAAAAATCATTTAAAATAAATAAAGTTTGCATCAAACTAAAAAAAATCAATTAATATAATCCATCAATAAAGTAAGAAAGAAATATCACACAATTCTATCAATAAAGGTAGAAAAAGCACTGGAAAAAAATCCAACATCTATTCATAATAAAAAATCTTAGAAAACCAGGAATTGGGGGAACTTCTTCAACTTGACAAAGAACCTCTACAAAAAAATGTACAGCTAATTCATACTAACTGGAAATAAACTTGAAGCTTTCTAACTAAGGTCTCGTAGGTCATGTATATCTCCTCCCATCCTCCTTTTCAATATCCTACTGCAAGTTCTAGCTCATGCAATAAAACAAGAACAGGAAATAAATATATTTACTTATAAATACACATATACATTATGAAGCAATATTCTATATTGCTATGGCTCTACACCTCAGCTGCAGCTCTGATTTGACCCCTGGCCTGAGAATTTCCATATGCCACAGGTATGGCCATTAAAAAAAAAAAAAGCATGTAGACACAGACCTTACATCCTTCACAAAAATTAACACAAAATGGATCAACAAAACATAAAACAGAAACTATAAAACTTCTAGAAGATAACTAATGGGAAAACTTAGACAACCTTAGATACAGTGATGATCTTTTAGATACAGTACTAAAGGCATGATCCAGGAAAGAAACATGGATGAGTTGGACTTCACTAAAATTAAAAATTTCTGCTCTACAAAAGACACAAAAGAAATGGGCTAAAGACTTTAAAGACACATCACCAAAGAAGATATACAGATGGCAAATAATCACATGGAAAGATTCGCCGCACAAGTCATCAGAGAACTGCAAAGTGAAACATCAATTATATAGTGCTACACATCTATTATAATTACCAAAATCTGGAACACTGACAATATCCAGTGCTGATGCGGATTTGGAACAAAGGGATCCCTCATTCATTGCTGGTAGTAATACAAAATGGTAGAGATGCACTGAAAGATAGTTTGATGGTTTCTTACAAAGCTAGATTTACAATACAATTCAGCAATCTCACCCCTTGTTACTTACCCAAAGTAGTTGAAAAACTAGGTCTACCAAAAAACTTGCACAGGTAGGTTTACAGAAACTTTATTCATAATTGCCAAAACTTAGAAGCAAACAAGATCTCCTTCAGTAGGAGAATGGATAAATAATCTGTGGTATATCCAGACAACAGAATGCTATTCAGCACTAAGAAAGAAATGAGCTATCAAGACATTAAAAGACATGAAGCAACCTGAAGCGCACATTCCTTAGTGAAAGAGGCCAGTCTGAAAAGCCTACATACTGTGTAATTTTATCTACATGACATTCTGGGAAAGACAAATCTATGGAGACTATAAAAAGATCAGTGGTTTCTAGGGGTTGAAGATGTCAAAGGTGTAGAGGGGAAAAGAGGGGGCACAGAGGATTTTCAGCGTGGTAAAAAATCCATAATGATGGATACATGTCATTATACATTTGTTCAATCCCATAGAATGTACAGCACCAAGAATGAATCTTTATGTACAGTCAAGACTTGCATGATAAGGACAGGTCAATAAGGTTTCATCAATTACAACAAATATACCACTCTGCTGGAGAATGTTGATAATGAGAGAAACTATGCATGTGTGGGAGTAGGGGTATATGGTAAATCTCTGTATTTCCCCTCAATTTTTCTGTGAATCTAAAACTGCTCTAAAAAATTGTCTTTATTTAAAAAAAAAACTTTTTTTTTTAAACTGAGAGATATAGAAGCTAAGTCACAGCAGTCCTACTTTTTTTTTTTTTTTCTTTTTATAACCACACCCATGGCATATGGAAGTTCTCAGGCCAGGGACTGAATCCGAGCCACAGCTGTGACCTGAGCCACAGCTGTGGCAATACCAGATCCTTTAAGTCACTGCACTGGGCCGGGGATTGAACCTGAACCTGCAATACTGGGTAACAAGTCTCAATTCTGATAAATTTGCCTTAGTGCTTAAGACCCTTTGCACCCTCTTGGATAGTTCAGGTATTTTCTTGTGGCACACCAACTGTGCAGTTCATTTTCTTCCTAATTTCAAAAGCTGCCCTCCCCCTCAGCCTCTTAAGAAACTCCCACCAATCTCTGTTTGAGCCACTGAGGCCTTTCAGTTTCTGGAGAAGGCTCAATTCCATCTTGCCTGAAGAACTTGATACCATTCCTTGACTCTAGAAAGTTCTACTGCTAGCATTCTTCCCCCATTATGCCTAAATCACTAAAATTCCATATCATACCAGATTCCATTTTTTCCCTTCTATCTCATTTAACCCCATTCTTCTCCCAGTTTCCAAATACTACAAAGGTGGACTCATTTTTTTCCCACCCCAGAGTGAAGCTGAGCAAAAAAACTCTCCATGTCTTTACTAAAAAGGAGCGGAAGTCCAATGGAATTCTCCCTCTTTTCTCCCACTCCCTCTCTCCCATAAAGTGAAGGAAATAAATGTTTGATTTTTTGTTTTTCAAAGAAAGAACTGCAAGCATTCTCTTCCTACTCTTGCTATGCCCTAGGCAACAATCCAAATTAGAGTAAAAATAACCAGTAAATATTATGTCAATAAATCTCTGAAGTAAAAAGAGGTGATAAAGTTACCAAAAATTTCAGTCAGGCTTCATTAGGATAAACACTTAATGCAGAAAATCATGTTTGATCTCTTGCTCACATACATATAACCACATATAATTGAGCTGATCTGATACAAACATACATTTTGAAATACTGCTTTAGTTGTGTGTGATTCATTGGCTAATAATTTGGAAGACTGAAATTTGATTTCAGATTAAAAACATATAAAATCTCAGTGTCTGCCTTCTAGCTGATTTTGATCCTTGTGTAGATATTTCAGTATGAAGTTAAATAAGACCACTCATGGAATGTTTCAGACATGTTGAAATCTGGAGATCAAGATAAACTTCTCCAACACTGAAGGTAAAGAATCAAAATAAGATTCATAAGAGAAGGCTGTGACAGTAATCTCATGTGGCAGTAATCTCATGGCTTTATTTTTTTCTACATTTACTATTGATCATATACTGAAAAAGATGGAAAATCTCAAAATCTTATCTAAAAGAACATGAAGGAGGATGAAAAGGAAGGGCAGGCAAAGAACAGAGGAAGTCATTGGAACAAGTTCAGCAGGTCTCCACGTTACAATGTAGAGCATGAAGAAACACATGTAGAACCATATGCATTTATTCATTTCAAAGAGTTCCTCTTAATCTGGGGTGATTGGCTGCATTCTACATATTTTGTGTGCTAAGGTAGTAAAATATGGTTTATTTTTCATTTCATTTTGGTGTCTGGAAATGAGCCTATCTGGCACTAACTTTCATAGATTAAAGACAGGACTAAAGAAGCTTTCTAAAGAAATTACCTGAATTTGGCAGAGCACTGGATTTGCAACACCAGTTGCTTACCAGTCTATGAGTGCAATGATTAGCATTTGGCTTCTTTTTCTTTCATTTACTTTGGGGACTCTTTAGCCTTTGATCACCTTTCTCTTTCACCCATTGTCCTTTAGCTCCACAAATTATTCACACACTATATTTGTTTCTTCATCTTCCTTATTCATTGTGTCTTCTATTCACTAGCTAATGTTTATTGAATTATCCAGCAATTTAGGGAGACTCCCTTCCAAAGTGTAAAGTTTTCCCAGGCTCTCTTCTTTTCTTTTTTTTTTCTTTTTTTGCACTTAAGGCTATATAGATAAATACACCAAATTTTTCTAACAATTGCTTTTTGATCTACAATGCTCCAAATTAATATTAAAATTGTTACTATTTTAAAAATTATAAAGACATTAAATATTGTCTTTAAAACAATGAGAGATCCTGAGTTTCCACTGTGGCTCAGTGGTTAACAAACCTGATTAGTACCCATGAGGAAGTAGGTTCAATCCCTGGCCTTACTCAGTGGGTTAAGGATCTGGCATTGCCTGAGCTGTGGCATAGGCCACCGGCTTCAGCTTCAATTTGACCTCTAGCCTGGAAACCTCCATATGCCTTGACTGCAGCCCTAAAAAAAATAAAACAATGCCAAATCCTTGACCCATTGATCAAGGCCAGGGATCAAACCCATATCCTCACAGATACTAGTCAGGTTTGTAACCCGCTGAGCCACAACTGGAACTCCAAGGGTAAATTTTTTTAAACTAGTTACATTTAATCACAAATCCAATACACCCTGAAATTGTCTTTAGCACATAATTTAGCACTCACCAGAGCAACACATAATGCTGTTTTTATGATAATTTGTTTTGCTTTTACAACATGGACAGGGAAATTATTTTGATTCTTTTGATCAACGTTGGTACTGAGTGCACTGCATTTTACAGAGTAGCCACTTCATAGATTTCTATAGTTTTCTATCAGTGCAGTAGTCAACCATCTCAACTTGCCATTCCTGGAAACGGAAATATATAAAGTGGGAGGGCTGGTGGTGAAGAGTCCTTTTTAATAAATTAAGTATAATCTCAAAGCAAAATCTTTTCTTCTAAAAACTGCTTTTGGTATTTACACTCTATATATTTTAAAAATAAATTTGGGATTTTTGCAAATGCTTCATGACAAATAATATGGAAAATGGGACGCTGAATTTTCTAACACCAAACAACTAAGCTAATTTGATTTTTAGCCAATTTTCCATCAAATAGTTTCATCAGGATAAATCATTCTCCTGTTCAGTAATACTTTTGGCAACTATGTTACAGGAGAACAGGAAGGATTAAATAAAAATTTCCTTTTGAAGTAGCAGGGCCAGCCTTTGTAAAAGTTAAGCATGGAAGAACTTGTTTTTACATCAGTACATAAAGCTAAAGTCCCAACCTGTATATAAAACCTCATCCGCTTATTGAGAAAAAAAATTTTCTCTTCAAATATAATTTAAATTTAAAAATAAAGGTATTAAGAGTGGGTCACTTTATAAAGTTTCTGTATTTATTTTTTGCAGAAATACAAGTTCCTAAAACTTATTTTATTGACTCAATAGTATTATGTCTCCTGTTGAAGGAATTTTGAACATAAAAATAAAAGAAAAATTAAAATATCAATAAAATATTATATTACATTTTTCCACCTTTTGATCTCTCAGAATCATTTCATCCTCTGATTTTATTTTCCATGGTTTTAGACTCATTATCCAGAAATGTACTAGTAGCAAACCTAGTAAACTGCCTTCCTAGTGCCCATGAATAAGTAATTTTGGAAGACTGGCACACCAAATAAAAGGTGATTCCTTCCCTCTGTCTGGATTTTCTTCTCTAAGAAACATTACTAATATCAGGCAGACTTTTTTCAAATGTTAAGAGAAGTAGGAGTGAAAAGAGAAGCAGAGAGAGAATTGGAGTTACCTATCATTACACAATTAGAATAAAATTCAAAATGATTTACTTTCAAACATTAATGAGAGAAAGTTTTCCAAGTTCAAGAGAAAAGTAGTCCTGCTAAATATGTGAAGTGTGAATTATTATGGTTAATAAAAGGAAGAGGATATTTTAAGAATAAGGGCTTGTATAGCAGTCATGAAGTAGTATAGAGTAATATTTGAGAGCACGAGCTGTACAGCCAGATGGTGTTGCTTCAAATCCTACCTCTGTAATGTCCTCATCCTGTGACCTGGAAAAAGTATCTTACCATCTCTAAATACCCTTCTGCATTTGTGAAATAAGCAAATAGTAGCTAGTTCCTAGGATTGTTGGGAAGATTAAATAAGAAGACATGTAAGGAAGCATTCTGCCCAGAACTTTATTTTTATTTATTTACTTATTATTTTAATTTTAAGGTCCACACCTGTGGCATAAGTTCCCAGGCTAGGGGTCAAATCAGAGTTGCAGCTGCTGGCCTAAGCCACAGCCACAGCAACGACAGATCTGAGTGATGTCTGCAACCTATACCACAGATAACAGCAACACCAGATTGTCAACTCACTGAGTGGGGCCAGGGATCGAAGCCCCATCCTCACGGATACTAGCCAGGTTTATTTTCACTGAGCCACAGTAGCAATTCCCTAATTATTTCCTTTTTAAAATCTTTATAAGTCTTGTAAGTCAATAAGTAAGAGGATCTCTAGAGAAAAAAATCCAGGCATGGCTTTCTTGACATAAGAGAAGGCATTTTGGCCTAACCCAATTTGTGATCTAAACCTGGGTGCAATGCTTGCCCTTGAACAAGTCTCAGTAATTTATGATCTTGAGGGAACAAGGGAACGCAAGAATAGAGAAGGTACAGTAATAAAGCAGAGTCTTAGTTCGCCATCAAGGGATATACATTATATCTTTGAGTTCTGCAGGAACTAAAGCCCCCACCCAGGTGGAGGCTGGAATGATGACTTAATGCTCTTGGCTTCAATCAACTAAAGCTTGGAATCTATAGACCTTTACCCCAATTCTATGTTGAATTCCCCTCTGCTCAAGCCCTTAATGAATATATATGTACCCTAAAGCTTAAAACTTCCCCAGTTTTGCTGTTCAAAGAGACACTGCTTTGAGAAAGTTCCCCAGTGTTCCTACTTGCTGCAAGTAATAATAAATCCTTTCTTCTCTCAGTCTTTGACTTGGTTGTATCTAGTGGACACCAAGTCAGGGAATTCCTGTTGTGGCTCAGCGGGGTTATGAACCTGACTAGTATCTACAAGGACATGGGTTTGATCCCTGGCCTTGCTCAATGGATTAAGGATCCAGCACTACTATGAGCTGTGATGTAGGTCACAGACACAGCTTGGATCTGGCATTGCTGTGGCTGAGGTGTAGGCCAGCAGCTGCAGCTCCAATTCAACCCCTGGCCTGGGAACTTCCATATGATGCAGGTGAGGCTCTAAAAAGCGGGGGGGAAAAAAAGAAAGAAAGGAAAAGAAAAAGAGGCAAATTCACTTTTCAGGTTAGGTCTTAGCCTTGACTCCCATTGATGGAATGTTCCTAACCACTTCTAGTTCAGCTCTGTCCAGTACAAATCAATTTTTGCTCAAGTAAACTCAAAAAATTTTAATACACCTGTTTATTTTTTAAGAGTCGTGAATAAATAAATCAAATGTTCACCCTCAGGGAGGTTATATTCTAGTAAGACTATAAAAACAAGTAAAATAAAGATAGTGTGAAAAGCAATATAGAAAAAAATAAATCAGAATCAAAACAAAGACCGTTTTTTCATGGATCACCTCTTGAGATTGCCAGAAAGTGTACGGGATTTTAAATATTGTTCCTCCCCTTCCCACATCTCTTCAGAAGTGTGACAGCTTCCTTAAACTCCACAGAAACAACCCCCCAATTCTTCACCCAGGACAATGGATGTCTACTTATTCTACACTGGCATAATTATGAAGCCCACTTCAGAGAGCAGTCCCTAAATAGAGGATTTTCTCCTAGATATCCTTTTGTTACTGCCTACACTGAATAAAGCTGCCAACTCCATTCAATGTATACAATACATAGGTATTTTTGAGGACTTATTTTAAACTGGGCTTTGTTCTAGGCAATTTGAACAAAATAATAATCCTTACCCTCAAGGAGCTTTGTTTTTGGTGGACAACATATGATTAACAACAACCAAAAAATTCCAAAAGGTCAATTCAATGGAGAAAAATGTGTTATGGAAGAAGAAAAAAATACAGTGGTTGGGGTACAATTTTTGATAGAGTGATCACGAAAGTCTTATTTAGAAAACACAGACCTGAAGTAAGGGAGTGAGTCACAGGGTAGTTATAAGGGGAGTATTATCAAGCTCGGGGAATACCCAAAATAGAGGTGAGAATTTACCAGATTTATTCTTGGAGCAGTAAGGAGACCATGTGACTGGAGACCAATTGCAGGTAAAAGAAATAAATGGGAGGAAGGCTTAGGTTGCATTGTTTTCTTACTATGAGTGAGACAAGAAACCCAGCAAGCTTTGAAGGAGAGAAATGAAGACCAAAACTATAATTTTAAAAGGATCACTCTGGCTACTGTACTAAGGACATATGTTCCCTTATATTAGAAGGTCATGAGATTGTTTTGTAGACCAAAGTAGCTCCAGACAAGTCTAATGACAAAGGAAAATAAGGCCCTTGAAAATTGGAGAACTCTGGGCTGGAGATATTGGCTCAACCACTAAAGGGTCTCAGGAATGAGCTATTTTTTTTTAGATCACATGTTACTAATTCTGGAAGCTCCATGGAATCCTATTTCCTTGACACTGACGATGAGAATGCACCATGTTTTGGGTGGGTTCCTAGAGGGTAAGCAGTGATGTTGCCTTCTGGCACAGAATCCTGGGGCTCAATCAGATTTCTGCCAAGGTCTAAAGCTGCAGCAACCCCGTCAAACTATTACAGTCTAAAAATCAGAAAATAAAGCCCTGAATGAGAGTCCACTTGATAAGAGCAGGTGTGGTCAACATTGACCACTTTCTCCCACCCTCTTGTAGCCATCATCCTCTTCCTGCAGACCTGACATAGCACTTGGTCATACCACCTCACATCCAGGCAAACTTCAGATCCTGTCACCCTCATCTGCCTAGCCACTTGGATAGCTAATACCATATGACCTCACTTATGCATGGAATCTAAAACAAACAAAAAACTAGCTCATAAATGCAGAGAACAGACTGGTGGTTGCCAGAGGTAGAGGAATAGGGTATGTGGGATGGTGGGTCAAAAGGGTGATTAGGTTGAGGTGTTGGGGGGGGGGACAAAACCAGTGAAGGCAGTCAAAGGGAACAAACTTCTGGTTATAAAATAAATGTCATGGGGATGTAATATGCACCATGGTGGCTAGAATCAATAACACTGTATTGCATATATGAAAGTTGCCAAGAGTAAATATTAAAAGTTCTCATCACAAGAAAAAAATGTGGTGACTATGTATGTTGACAGATATTAACTAGAATTATTGTGGTCCTTTTGAGATCTATACAAAAATTGAATCATTATGTTGTACTCTATAACTAATGTTATATATCAATTATATCTCAATTTTTAAAAATGACCAATATTCTTAACACTCAGCATGAGAGGGTACCCTTTTTAGGTAAGTTCCTGCAGAGGCAGTAACACCTGATGGTTCATAAACAACTGCGCAGAACAACTTACAATACTGACATCATGTGCTTGAATGATACCGGGCAGAAGGAACCTTGTTGAGGCCCAATTTTAATGGATCAGTAACAAATTTCTGGCACTCCAAATGGAATGGACCATGGATGGTAGGCCTGCATCTCTCCACTAGGGTTCAGGTTCCCCCCAGCTCCAGGGGGAAGACAGCAGAGGCTTTGGGAGGTTTGAGTGAGGAGGACTGACCCTGGTCTTTGAGTTCACACTGAAGGGGTGGAAGGGTGGCAGCCTTCACGGGAATTCAGAGCAACTCTTCCCTTTGACTTGATACTCAGGTGTGGTGCATACACAACACAGCCTCCTGAGTAACCTCGGCTGCCCCTCCTTGAGGGGATTCTGCTGTGGCATGGTTGAGGGTCAGAGACAAACTCACACATGCCTACCTTTGTCTGGCCTTCTTGCAGTACCAGACACCTGGGGACAGTGGGGACCTATGGATGAGTGGGAGCCAGGGCAGTCTTTCCCATTGTCTTGCCATTAGCACCATTCACTTGACCCTGGTACAAGGCAATAGTAGCCACAACAGAGCTTTTCCCTCTCCTCACTAACCTCCAGGAGTCAACAGTATCATTCCCCATGTCATTTTTGGTTTTGTAAAGAAAAGTGGCCAGCCCTGTGAACCAAGAGGTGAGATTGGGAAAAGCCTCCAGTAAGGAGGACCAGCTGACAACATGGAATGAAGACACTTAACCCAGTTCCAGGAAAAGACACTGAGGATCCCCAAGCATGAAAGGGTCCAAAGATATGTGACTGGTGACTTGACCAAGTAGGTCAGGAACTAACATGGCTAAGCTGCTCTGACACGGAGGCATCCCATCTAACCTTCTGAGGAATATTCTGACAGGCAGGTCTTTTTCAAGTACAGGCAACCCCCCGTTATATCAGAGTCCACACCATTTGGATACCTCCTATTTTGGTCTTTTGAGGAATCCATTAACAGTTTGGGGCTAGTTCCAATTTTCCTGAACCAGAAATCTTATTTGGGTCAAATTTTATAGCATTCGCACGCCAACAAATCATTCCAACTGCCCATTTGGTAATTGAGAACAAATCCCTACAAAAACAGAATCTCTAAGATAAGAGAACCAAACATCCACCATTGCAAAAGATAGCCCATATAGGGTGCATCCTGCAGAACCAGCAGTTTTTCAAGTGTCACCCACTGACCCCAAAACATTTAATTTTCCTATGTAACACGGTCTCGCCCTGATACTGGCTGGGAGATGGGGATCATTGGCCTGTCAATTGGTCTTTAAATTGTGTTGCTTCTGATTATCCTGCTCCACATGCAGTTAGCCCCAAGGGATAAGTTAAACTCATGAATGGTACACCCATTCCCCACACCAGAGAAAAGGGACACCTTAGCCACCTTGAAATGAAACAACTCAAATGTGCCTTCCAGGTAAGAGAAACCATGAAAGCCTCACAGAATATGGTAACCAGGTGCTGTCCATGCCCACTGACCTGGCCCTCTATCCCTTCCAGCCAGGAGACTGGGTGCACCTAGAAACTGGGAAAACCTGCAGCCACAAGATGAGCTCACCCCACAGTGGAATGGAGCCCACCTGGTGACCTTGACCACCTCTCTGCTCAGAAGCTTCAGGGATCCCTCTTTGGGACATCACCCTCCAGGGAAGAGGCTCCTGAGCCCCAAGTGCTGGACACTATCTGGGCCAACAGTCCCTTTGGCTACTGGTGGGAACACCTCCCTGACAGCTTCTCTTCTGAAAAACAACCAAAATGAGACCAGTGATATTCAGGCCCTGGCACTGAGCCTCAGCATCAGGGCAGCCTGCCCTGCAGGCAAAAGACCTAGATACCTGCATTCTGAGGAAAAACCTGACATATGACCATTAGGCTTGCTAACATTGGAGCCACACATCCTAAATAGTCGGGTGTCCTCTTGCCTCCAAATGTTTAGACAAAAGGTAGTTGCTCAGGAATACGAACATGAGCGCTAAGACCTGGGGATCATCAAACACGCCCGCAGGCGGCTGAGAAGAAGTTCTGATCCTCTACCCACGGGTATGACGTCCCCCCAAACCAGCAGGAAACCAGTTCGACCCTCGAGAATGAAGCGCATTACAAAAGACAGTGGAGGGATTTTTCACCAGTAAAGTCCATTAACGATTTGAGGAGAATGTGGGTAATAACATAAAATCTAACCTTCTTCTTTCCCTTGGGGCTCAATCTCGTGTCACCTGCTCACAGGGGTCTCAGGCCAAGGCCCCGTCCCTGGCTCTCCAGCCCAGAGTCCCAGGTGCAAAACAGCTGCGCCGACACCTCAGCTCAGCAAAAGCACAGAACGACACTCAATCCAAGATGGCGGCAGCGGCCGTGCGCAGAGACGGTGCCCTCAGCACCGCATCTGCAGCTTGAGCAGTACAGCTGCGCCTGCGCCTGCGCCTGCGTAGGAAGAACTCCGCGCCCTCCTTCCGCGCACCTGAGATTCCTACAAAGTAGCCACGCCCACAGTCTGTCTGGGAGAGCATGTGCTCTATATCTATAGCACAGGCTGCCACTCCTTCATTCTCTAATCGGAGAGTAAAGCTTTCAGCTCTCCTTTTTTTTTTTTTTTTTTTTTTTTTTTTGCCATTTCTTGGGCTGCTCTCGCGGCATATGGAGGTTCCCAGGCTAGGGGTCCAATCGGAGCTGTAGCCACCTGCCTACGCCAGAGCCACAGCAACTCGGGATCAGAGCCACATCTGCAACCTACACCACAGTTCACAGCAACGCCAGATCCTTAACCCACTGAGCGAGGCCAAGGATCGAACAGGCAACCTCATGGTTCCTAGTCGGATTCATTAACCACTGAGCCACGATGGGAACTCCTCTCCTTTATTTCTGAACTAAACTCCATCCCATCCTATTGGCTCCAATGACACCAGGAAGGAGGACTCTGGTTGAGGCCCAGAATGAAAAGGGTCAGTAACATAACCACCAAGACTCCTCCTCGTCTCATATACAAAATAATATTTAATATTGTGAAGATTATATTAGAATCTGTACTTCAAAATACACTGTAAACTGCAAATTCCATAAAAATTGTAAAAAAAAAAAAAAGCAGGGAACTACCCTATACAAGTATTAAATTTTATATTTTCCCTATTATGCCGTTATGCCTACTAAAAGGAATTAAAAATTAGCATGTTCCTATTTCTATTTATTTTCCTTGCCTTGGTGAAGTTACAAATAAGGAATACACAAAAAGATTAAAGATAGGAAGAGAAAGGAAGAGCAAAGATAATTGCTTTGATCTAAGTGAATGATTTATGTCCTAGCTATTAGCAGAAGAGTTGTCTGAATGTTAGAATTTATACAAAATGCCGTATAGCTTCTCTAGCATATGCAAATGTGGAAGATCAGATTTCTGGTTTATAACGTAAAACCCAATGTGACAATTTAGGGCAGAAGATTCTTTACAGCTGGGCAATGTACTACTAGGGTCATTAGGGGTTGCACTAGACATATAATAAAGGGTGTGTTTACCATCCTATTTCAAAAGCAACATCCTCCCCTCTCAAAATATGTGCAGTTGCTTGAGTGCCTAGCAACTCTCCTTATTTTCAGGTTTTCCTGTTTCCAAGTTTATGGATTTCCTAGTCACTAAAGACATTTAAGCTCTTCTGGTTATATACTGCCATGTAATAAACCACCTCAAACTCACTGGCATAAAGTAACGTCAGTTTTATTATGCAGGTCAGAAATTCCAAGCAAGCTGGGAAGCCTTGTTTTGGATGTCTTCACAGCTACCCCGTGAAATCCAGGATCCCAACTGGGATATTGTGATTGTCTGGAGGGTGACTCAAATGGCTGTGGATTGGAATCACTAGACTCCTATGACAGGCATTAAAGCTGGGCTCGGTTGAGACAGATTACCAACACAAGACCTTTCTAGGTGGCTAGGTTTTTTACAGCATAGCAATTGGATTCCAAGAGAGAGTTTCTGCAGGGCCAGTGTTCAAAAACCAAGCAGAAGCTGTATGGACTTTAATAAGCTAAGCTTAGAAAGTCAATAACCCTACTTCATTGGTTGAAATACTCATAATTTTACTATGATTTAAGGGGATGAGTCATAGACTTTGCCCTTTGATGAGAGGAGTGTCAAAGAATTTGTAGTCTTTTTTTTAAATTACTGCATAAGCTATGTACAAAAGCTAAAAATAGAACACAGATTACGAAATGTATGAATTAAAATATACGTGCATCATTCATTGCTGAGTATTTTTTCCATCATCTTTCCTCTTCAATTAACTGTCCATATATTTCAGGGTTAACAGCTCAATACACTCCTTGGAAGATCTGATGCATCTAAGGGAATTCAGACTTAGGCCAAATAGTACATGATATTTCTCTGGACAAAGGTTTGGTCCTGCAAACAGCATATATAACAGCTTCGATTACTGGGATGCATTTTAGAGAGAATTAAGTTTTCCTGCTTTTGTCTCTTGGCCTCTAAATATTATCATGTGTGCCTTGAGGTTTGGTCTATTAATGGCCATCTTGATAACAGCTGGAGAAAGAAAGCAACACAGGGAGCAAAGCAGAGCAAAGACATTCAAAGGCAGAGTCAGGCCTTGACTGAACCATGTCTGCAGAGAGCGCTTTTGTTGGGCTTTTTCAGTTCCATTGCACCATAAATTTCTTTCATTGTTTAGCAACAATGAGTTGGATTTTATGTGTTTTAGGTATATCTGTGTTCAGAAGCATCATTCCTGATACTCTGTCTACATGAAAGAGAGGAATTAAATATAAAAGAAAGAAATTTAATTGAAAATCCTCTTAATATGTTTATCAGTTAATCCTTTTATGTTTTTATTGGCTAATTCTTTAAATTTGTGTGATTCTAAAATTATTTTAGTTGGAGAATGATGGAAACTGTCCAAACAAACAAATCATCCAAATTACCTTTCTCAAACATAATTAAGAATTGGTCTTTTGGGCTCATCTGAATATATTTTAATTTTAAAAGGTATTCAGTGTTTATTTTTGCAAGTAGAAGAGAGTACAATTTTGAGACAATCCAGGCCTTATATGCTTTAAATGAATTGGAGAATTCCTGTTCAGCCTTCATAATGCAGACAAACTAGCTCTTCAATTCCTATTTAGAATTTCAACAAGCTCCTTTATTGACATGTACTATAATATGAATATTCGTGCTCCCTCCTCCAATTCACATGTTGAAACCTAACCCTAGTGTGATAGTATTAAGAGGTGGGGGCCTTTCTTAGGTGATTAAATCATAAAGGTAGGGCCTCCTAAATGAGATTAGATCCCTTAAAAAGAGACCTCAAAGGGTACCTTTTCTTTTCTACCATATCAGGGCACAGTGAAATATGACTTTATGAACTGAGAAGAAGTCTCTCACCTGTCACTGAATCCGCAAGTGCCTTGCTCTTGAACTCTCCAGGCTTTAGAACTATGAGAAATAGTTTTCTGTTGCTCATAAACCACTCAGTCCAAGGCATTTTTGTTATGGCGGGTTGGATGGACTAAATCATCACATAAATATTTCCTTTCAGGGGGGCATACCTGGGGCATATGGAAGTTCCCAGGCCAGGGGTCAAATCAGAGCTGCAGCAGCTGCCAGCCTACACCACAGACACAGCCGCAGCAACACAGAATCCCAGCCGCATCTTTGCCCAGCTTGCAGTAATGCCTGATCCTTAACCCACTGAGTGAGGCCAGGGATCAAACCCACATTCTCATGGATACTAGTCATGTTCTTAACTGACTGAGCCACAAAGGAAACTCCCCATGTAAATATTTCTATCACATGGTTCACACTGTTTTGCGTTTATCTGCCTCCCATTACATTCTGAGCAAGCGTTTCTGGAGTTTATTCATCTTTCCTCTTAGCATATAGTAGATGCTCAGTAGACTGCTGAACCAGTGAATGAAATCAGGATAGGGAGCTTGGGTAAAAGTTTATGAGTATCTTAATTAAACTTTTTTTATATTCCAGAGGGCGACCATTTTTTTAGCATAGTCCAGTAGTCATATTTTTGGCATCATATTTTATAGCAGGATATAAAATCGTTTATTCAAAATGATTATTTAATTATGCATATTTGAAACATGTGGGGCTTAATTAACAGTGGTTGATAGTAAATCATCCAGATAAAATATATTAACTTCTGAATATATGCTAATCCTATGCATAGGTGCATTATTAGTCCAAGTAATTTATTATTTTTCTTGACTTATTTTTCCCCAAAGTATTCAAGCATTCAAAATGGTAAGGTATTTTACTTACTGTAAATATCTTAGCCCATTTAAAAAAGTTTTTTTTTTTTTTAATGTTAAAACCTCCAAAAGTTTCTGCTTTTCCATAATGAGGTAGAAGAGGAAGCAAAGTAATTGCTGAGTTAGGCAAAGCAATTAAAAATTCTAACTTAAAACATAATATTGTATGACCTTGAGCAACCTCCCAAGTTGTCCTTATAAAAAACGAAGATATATATTCTTGGAAGGTTCAGTTGATTTTAAGTCAGACTGTTAAATTCCTTTAATTTTGGTAATGTTAATATGGGATTCTATATTACTACATTTTGGAAATTACAATTCGTAATTTTTTTGTGCGTATTTTTAGGGCCGCTCTCGTGGCATATGGAGATTTCCAGGGTAGGGGTTGAAATGGAGCTGTAGCCACTGGCCTATGCCACAGCCACAGCAACACCAGATCTGAGCCAAGTCTGCAAACTACACCACAGCTCATGGCAATGCTGTATACTTAACCCACTGAGGTCAGGGATCGAACCTGCATCCTCATGGATGCTAGTCAGATTCGTTTCTGCTGAGCTACAACACGAACTCCCATAATTTCTTATTTTTAAAAATGGCCTTTGGAGTCTAAGCAATACTTGGAGATTTATATACTGATTAAAGATAATGGAGCTTTTAAATATTTGGTGCCAACAGAATAGCACATTTAGCATCTATCAGTCTTTCTACTCCCAACATGGACTACATAATTCCCCCATTTCATTTATCATTAATTAAGTAAATAAAGGTGTGTATTGTTTCTAAATTTTATTAACAAGCTTCTCATCCTTGAGGGGCAGTTTTGTTTCCTGGAAAGAGAAGTGTTTTAAAGCTGGATTCACATCTATACTCTGTTTATGTCTCCCTATTGAGAATTTTGTCACTTCTTAGTCTTTTAAAATCTTGGTACTCTTATCTGTCAAGGGATTAAGCCTAGCCATTTCAAACAAATTTTGGCAAACATTTTTAATCTGATTACATGTTTAAATTATAGCTGATAACGCTACTTCTTTTCCCTATAAACTGTTTATTCATAATTTATTTCCTATGGTATACCCCACAGTAGCTATTCCAAATGCCTGTCACTCTCCAAACCCTTATACACAGGTTGCATAATTGTGACCTGTAGTTTTTAAAAAAGAATTTATATAAAGAATCATTAATCCAATTTACTGTCACTGCCTCCCCTCCAAAATCACAGGAATAACATAAACAGTCTTTCATACAAAACGAAATGGCATTTTAGAGATAATTTACACATAACCTTTAAAGAGAACATACAGATGTTAAATGTACGGAATCTAAACTCCCATGTTGTGGAAAATATAAGACAGTCTAGTAAGTAGGCATTCCATATAAAAACTCAGGGTTTTAGCAGGCTGGCTTAAAAACACGCCTTTCCCTATATTCAGGTCTTCCTTAGTGTGACAGCCAGGGCAAATATTTTATAGAACCCATATTTTATAAACAATTTAAGTCACCCCAAGTCAGGAACATCAGCACCCTTTGGCAACACAAACTCACTCAATCCTATGAAACGAGTGTGCCAACCAATGTGAGCAGTCCACTAAGCAAGCTGCCCTCCTGGAACCAGGTGCTGCTTGCAGGGCCCCAGGAGGAACTCAGAGATACTAATCTGAATTCTGGGGCTCCTCAGGCATGGAACCCAAAAGCAGGGGACCTAGGCCCACATTTATCCCAGAACTCAGCCCTAAGGCACGGTCCACCCTTGACAGATTTATACACTGGAAGAGGAAAGTATCTAGAAAAGCACTTCAAAGTGCAGGAGATCCCTGATTTTTTGTTACTTCCTGAAGCTGAGCAGGTTATAGAAGTCATTTAAGCAGGAGATACTGAAAGCTCTGCTTTGTTTGAAATCGGAAAGCTCAGAGTTTTTCCCAAATGGAAGAAGAATTTCTAAAACCTCAAACTTCAGTCCTAATACATGGAGTTAGTAATTATGCCAAAGATCTGAATGAAAAAAAAAAAAGTAAAAATCCATGCAAACATTTTGAGCCCAATTTATTGAAGGCAATGGATTTGTATGTTACAATATTTCATCAAATGTTAAACTCCATTGATTGTAAGAGAAAATGCTACTAATTGTAGTTATGATACAATGCCTCAATGATAGTCTCACAAATTGTTCATACCATCCTTGCTTTGCTTGATATTTCTTTCATGTTATTCTGAGGTATTTGATAATTTTGCCTGCATGTATTTGCATGATATGTGTGTATTATACAACAAAACTTAAATTAATTATTCTGGTACTGTAAAATGTATTGCTTTGTTAGAAAATGCACATAGTTATTCTAATGATTTAACTCATGCCTCACTGCTATTTCCATACCTTTTTCCTTTTGTTTTGTTTCAATGATGATAATGCAAAAATTTTTAGACTATACATAATGACAAACTCAATATTTGAGGATTAACAATTGGTAATTGGTAAGACCTCTACCAATATGAAAGGAAAATGAATACCCAGGACTAATTTCATGCATTCACAGAATGAAAGAAAATCCATCTTAAATTCAGAAAAAAAAATGAATTGATAATTGCTTAATGTTTAATACTTTGCTAAAACATTTCCCAACAAACCTGCTTGTAGCATATGTTTTCAGGACTCTGCTGTGACAGACGTTTCCTTTGAGATCAGACTCACCTCATCTTGGTATCTCCTATCTCAAACACTTTCCCTATACATGCCTACCTCTGTCTCAGGGTTTTCTGCTCTCACTTGGTCTGCTCACTAATGCTGGGGAGATTAATCTGAAACCCCACCCACTTTCTTCCCTCCCCTTTCCCTACCAGGAGCCCACAATTAGTAGGGAACATGGAGCAGGCTGATAAACTTCTAGGCTTGCATCCTTCTGTGAAGGATTCTGGAATTCTCTGTGTTTCTTGGAGGATTTAATAGGGTCCCCAGGAGGCACCTACGCTCACTTTAAAGAATAGATATTAACTTCTCCTCAAGTCCTCCTCGCACTCCCACTTACTGAAGTCACCTCCCAAATAAACTGCACCTAAGTCTTTGTCACAAGTTCCGCCTCTGGAAAACCACAGGCAAGCCTAAGTCGCTGTTTAACCCTCATCTGATTCTTTGTGGGGAATGTAAATTGTCAAAATATATTTTGCACCAATTCAGATGATAAAGGTGCAGATTTCATGTCGTTCTGAAGGTTAGTAATGGTTTAACCTAAATAAGAAGAGGTGTTATAATTCTCTGGCTCAGTAGAGATATTAATGTGATGCTTATATTGCCCTATAGAAAGTTAACTTACTGAGCAATCGTATTTAAGTTCCTTCCACAACTGTTCCTCAAATGTTCTTTGTCTTTCCTCTGATTCTTTATTAATGAGGTAAAGTTTGACACATGCTCATTGTCTATAATAGTCATGCTCTTTGACAGCAGGCATCATAGCTACTGCCTGACAGAAAATGATTGTAGGATGCTGCCATCTCTAAGATTTGTTCCAGTTTCAGGTATATATATTTTGGTTTTTTAGGGCCTCATGGATGGCATATGGACGTTCCCAGTCTAGGGGTCGAATCAAAGCTGTAGCTGCTGGCCTGCACCACAGCCACAGCAACACGGGATCCAAGCTGTGTCTGCCAACTGCATAACAGCTCATGGCAACACTGGATCCTTATCCCACTGAGCAAGGCCCAGGGATCGAACCTGCATCCTCATAAATACTTGTTGTGTTCATCAACTACTGAGCCACGACAGTAACTCCCCCAGTTTCAGATATTTAATGAAACTTACACTCAATATGTTAGGGTAAGTGGTTTTCAAACTTTTTTTCTCAACATAAAATTACCTGGGATTGTCTCCAAAATACAAATTATTAGACTGTGCCTCCTGGGATTCAGCAGGATCAGGACAGGAATCAGGACTTTGTATTTACAACCAGAAGGCAGATATCCATGGACATCACTTCAGTAAACATAGACTTGGTGTCTCTGGAGAATAAAAATCTTTGAAAATATTTTAAAAATACACATTTGTTGTCTTTCACTAGTGTTCAAAACAGGGAATAGGAGAAAGAGAAAGAAGAAGAATGTAACTTTCTCAACTACTTTAACAGCTAGTAACTACTTTCTCAACTAATTAGTCTACTTGTGTGACTGCTAAGAATAAGACATTTTCAAAATAAAGGATTATCTCATGTTTGAAGAATAAAACATTCGTTTTCTCATATTCAAAAATGTTCAGGATTTGATTAAGTCAATTTACTAATTCAAAATAATTTTGTTTGTATTCCAAATGTGAGCAAAGCTTTTATTTTAAAGCCCAAGGTCTCTAATTTCTTACATTCTGTTTCCACATATCCTTTATTGTGTTTATTGTGGATTAATTCCTTTCAACTATTAAGTTCATAATTTTACAGCTAACACATAGGTGCTCAGCAAACAGTTCAGTTTGGCTGTGTTACCATCTGTCTTTGCAGTGTCATTTGAGTATTTCATGTTTTGTCATCTTGCAAGGGAATAGTAACAGTGAAAATGATATGCTTGGGGTATTTGGTGCCTTATGGAAATATGGCTTTAATGAGGGGACACTAGACTTTGTAGGTGGAGTGTGTTCATATAGGGAAAAAAAATTGACATCTGTCAAAACAGAAACTATGTTTAGGGACCCAAAATTAAAGGTCCTTCCGGCTATTGATTGGGAGCCTTGCTACAGACACCTTGGAGAAAAGAAAAAGGTCAATGTCCAAATTTCTCTGGAGAAAATTTCCCTGAAGCTTTTTGATACTAAAACGACCTTTACACTCTCAGGCACAAAATTCATTTTAGTCTGTTGCCAAATCCTTTTTTTTTAAAAAACATATAATTTCTTTCTGCTAAATTCTCTTGAAACAAGTTGAGAGAACTAGAATTTGAGAAAAGATATTTCTATTTTGTTAAGAGTAACCTGTGTTTAATGTTTTATTTAATCATATCCTTTTGCAGCAAGATCATATTTTGAAATATTAACAGATGCTGCACCTGTTATAAGCTATTTCCTGCTATCCCACCCCACTTCAGGCAGCTGAGCCAGCTTTCTATATATACTGCCGAGATGGTTACCAGAGAAATGTGAAGGGATGGTTACGGCAGAAAAGCAATTTGACACTTCTTTTGGGGTTTCAAAATAGATTTGCAACCTGTAGTCTGTAGCAGAGTGAAGGTTGATTTGTAAGCGGTAAGGTCCTGCAAACCAAGACCTTGCCCTCAAGCAATAAGCATGATAGTTTCTCTCCCTTTCTCCTTCCCTCTCTCCCTCTCTTCCTTCTTTTCTCTCTCACTCTCTCCCTTCTATTCTCCGTGTCTCTCCCTGCCTCTTCCTCCCTTTCCATCCCACTGAGAAGAGACAACTAAACATGAGGTGAGGGAATTAAATATGGCGAGTGTGTCACTGAGGCTTCTGATTCCAGCACCCTCTCAGCTTCCAGTCCAGTAGGACTTGGGGAATCTAAAAGTAAAGCAATCTATGAAGCTCCTTCCATGTCAGCACTATAGAGGTAGCTGGTGTTGTCCAATGAATAGTGGGCACTTACTATGTGCTTTGCATGTATCAACTCATTTAATCCTTACAACCCGGTAAGGTAGGTATTTAGGATTTTAAGATTAGGCACAGATTCCTTAAGTACATTTCCATGTTTACACAGCTAATAATTTGAGGAGCCAAGATTCAAGCACAGGTAGTCTGGATTGGAAACCAAAGGTTTTTTTCTTGTAAACGGCAGGAGTAGCTGGCATTCCCTCTCCCAACCTACACAGCCCAAAGTGACCATCAATTTAAGAGACTGAACAATATCTCGTGAGGGCCCAAGGAAAAGCCCCCACATACAATTCTCCAGAACCCCAGCAGGGCATGGAAGAGCATACAAAACTCCCATTCTCGTTCCCCACACCTAACCTACATCTAAAGCCTTAGGAGAGGGTCAATAGATACTAAGAGGCATTGAGGTTGGGGAAAGGAGGATGCAGAAGTAAGGTTCTGACAAATGAGACCATTGGAAATTTGGATGAGAGCAATAATGCCTAAAGCCCCTACCATTGGATACCCCCACGCTGGACTTTCTACACATGAAGACGGCCTCCGAAATTTAGATAATAACCTATAGAGAGGGAAGGGAGGAGAAAATCCAGACTCCACATCTGGAATGACCAAGAAAGACATAATTGAGTTCACCTGGACCTCAGATGATATTTTCTGTCACTATGTGGGACAGCAGTCCAAAAGAGACAATAAGTCTAGTCATTGAAATCTTAATTGACACACTTAAACCCCTAAACTGTGAAAAGTGTGCTGAAAATGCCATATCCTGGCTCTCAAGAATTCAAAAGCAAGGAAACAAGCAAAAGCACCAAGAATTTATTCCACAATTAGGTATTTCACAGAGAATTTTACTCACCGGAAATGGAACCACATCCATCTTGAACCACACTTATTTTTTGACCTTAAAAAAAAAAAAAAAAAACCTTGGCAAGTTTTGGGGAACAAACTACATGTGTAAAGTGGAGAAAGCATGTGTGCCATGATTTCAGTCCATAAATACAACAGTATCTTGTATTGTTTTAGGGGTTTACAGAGTCCACGTCATATACATTAATTCACTAAATCGTATGACAATATGTCCATGAGGTAGGTATTATTGAATTTACAGGTGAAGAACCTGAGACTTAGAGGTTAAGTAACATGTCCAAGGAAACACAGCCCATGACAAAACTGGGACTCAAACCCAGTAATGTGTCTGTATATCATATATCATAAAAAAGAGACTAACTTATTTTTAGTCAGCTTGCTGAAAGGGAAAAATTAGGCCATTAAACATATCTCTCCAGTTTTTTTCTTGCTATAGCTAGGAGACTGATGCCTTGACCTACGGAACTGTTCATCTCCAAGTAGATGCTGGTGATTATCATTTTGTAAAATTAAATTTCAAATTATCATCCCTCCTTAGCAGATTTTCCCCAGATATTCAAATTGTGGTCAACACAAAATTTAGCAATATGCGAGTCATGGGAAAAAAAAAAGCTTTCACTAGATTCTATTCCCTTTGGCACTTCCAAACCATGATGCCCACTTCATCCATCCAAAGTTGAGTAATTGAACATGCTGACTTTAATCTAATGGACAATAATTTGCAACCTCGTATATGCTAGGTATTGTATTGTCAAAATTTCACATAAATTTTGTAACAAGCAGATAATTACTGATCAATATTTCAGATTTATATAATTTTCTTATTGACAGAACATGTCACCCAAACCTTACAAATTAGATTTATCATAGTTAAATCCTATTTCAGAAATAGGTTAATTGAAATTCAGATACACACCCATAAACATTTTAGTAGATTCTTAATATTGGAAAGTTATTCTCTGATTAATGACTTTCAGTGTATGATTCATCTTATATCTTTAATTTTAGGAGAGGAAAATGAGTATTTTTTTCCTTACAAGTAAAACCTGGTTGTTCATAAAAGAGAATCTTTACTCATTTGATAATAATATAGTGGTGAAATGTTAAGACAGCACAAATTTGTGATTAAATGGAATAAATTTGATCACACAATGAAAAAAAAATCAACACAAAGAATGATGTATTTGAGAACATTTTTAATAAATAATGTGACAAAATTACTTTTCTGATTATTGGATTTTCAGTATGCAAAATTATGGCTAAAAATAAGAGGCTTCTTACAATGAACATAATGAAAACATTAATCACATGGATTGTTCCCTTAGTACTGCACACCTTTTCTATGTAAATTTCAAATCATCTAAGTGAACACATTTAGTTTTTGGTGAACATCAGTTTTGTTTGGCTTTTTTTTCCAGTGGGGACAGGCCTGATACCTATATATGAATAAATGCACATTTTTTTCTTTGAATAGCACCAATTATAAAGTCAATGAAATTTATATAATGACAAAAAATGATCATAAAAATCTATAGTCAGAGGACATCATTTGGCAATTCAAAGCAAGTAATGCCTCTAGTTGAGCTTATAAGGAAAGCTTGTAGGTTTCACCATTGGCCACAACAAACTTAAACTTTTTTTTTCTTTAAGTCCAGGAAAAGTAAGAACCGCTGCATTCATGGCCCACAATAAAGTATGCACGTTACTTCACCATCTGTCATCATTCAAATATTCCAAATACAAACATAGAGCATTAACAAAACAGGTTAAAAATGCTTCTCAACATTTTTTTTTTCAATAAGACAAAAAAGGTTAATAGTTACAATGGTTTACAAATAAAGTTTAGTGATTGTGCTTTTAAAACCAAAAAAAAAAAAAAAAGATTAAAAACAGTGCATTACAAAAACAAAACTCAAACTTCCTTAAGTGGCACTTCTGAAAGTTGAACTGACACTACCAGAAGACATTTAGGCCAGTTAAGATAGGGATGTCCTTATTCAATTGGTCATTAAAAACATCCATTTGCATGTAGTATGCATTTATAATTGCTTTTTGATTGAAAAATAGAACAAGGTTTTTGCTTGGCTGATTTATGACAATGACTAGACAACCAGAAATCCAACTGGCTTACCCCTACTTATCCAAAAGTACATTTCCAATAAGAATATACTTCAATGGTTGAAATGAAGACAAAATAAAGTACCACCAGGGGTTGTAAAGAGTATGTATTTACAATGTTTCTACCCCATTCAAATTGATTGTGGTTGTTCTGCATTTGCTATATATATATATGTTTTTTTTTTCCCAGCAGAGGGTGATATGAGAGACTGATTTTAAAATCACGTTAAAATGAAGTTATGTTTTAAGTTGCATTAGCAGTTGGTTATAGAAAGATTATATCTTGAGAGCCCTTGACATGAGGTTGATTAGTCAACTTTGTATCTTTGATCAATATTTTGCTGTAAATTGGCTTGGTATAGAAGCAGTGCAATGCCATATCTCAGGGGCAAGATGCAAAAGAACTGTTTGGTTCTCTCTTGCTGGCTGATGACTGAAGCAAGAAGTCAAACACTTCCCTTGTAATGATTTGTTCCAATAGCGATGGGAAGTCCCTGGCAAGATGTTCTTCATAGGGATAGGGATCAAACAACAACAATAAAACCCCAATAAAATTTTAAAAATGGTATTCCAATAAGGGGAATAAAAATGACAATTTGTACACTCTGATTGCACTGAACATTTTATCTGGCGTCATATGTCATCAGACAAGAGGCATCTTGAGTGATAACTTTGACATGAGATCTCACAAGCCTCTCTGGTTGTCTTCAGCTTTCAGTTTCCTGGAAGAGATAAGTTCTTGTTAAACCTGAAAACAAATCTTAGAGTATTTCCCAACTTTGTTTATGTGTTTTTTTCTTACAGTTTGTGCTCTTATTTATTTATTTGTAAAAACATGTAAATATTCTTAGAGTTTGTGTTTCTTCATTCATTCACTAGCACACACTGGAAAGTGCTCATGCCAACATATTTATTTGTCAACTTGAATATGTTTTGATAGAAAATCAATAGTTATCTAAACAAATACACAGCATTGGGAGGTGTGGTGCAGGGAGAGAAGGGCAGGAGGAGGCCAAGTTCTCTACACCCCCGGCCTCAACTCGACGTCATAACTAAATTTTTATTGGTCTTACATAGTAATCTATAATGACTTCTTGTCCCCCTCAAAGGGCTCAAAAAAAAAAAAAACAACTGAAAAATAACTTTTCTCACAGCATTTGGAGAAGGAAAAACCTCTCATTTCAAACTTCCAAACCTCAAAATCAAAATACATTGGGCATTATAGAAAATTCAGTAGGACATAATTAATTATAATTTTACATCTTCTATTATAAAAAAATCATGGTTTAACACTCACTTAACAATCTACCTGAGATTAAAAATATTTGTTAAGAAGAGAAATTTGTCTTCAACTCATTTTTTAATGAAATGGTGAAAACAAAATTTTAAAAATGGGAGATGATTTTATAATATGATATGATTTACTGCCAACTCTCAAAAGACCAAAGGTGAAAGATAGTTGGCCAAACCATCCTGATTAACCCCAGTGATCACTATGGTGGCAGATAACACAGGAAAAACTCTCTCCCATATTATAACTGTCACTTTGTGGGGTTTTTATAACCTCCTATAACACTATAAATTATAATTATCTAGATCAATAAGCTCTCATTTCTTAACAACATGTTTGCAGTATAAATTTCCGACCTGAACATCTGCAGATAAATAGGAACCTTAAGATCTAAAGAGAAACTATTATTACCATTTAAAACTCTGGAACACATTTCAAGAAAACCATTGAATTCTCAGAATTTAAGTTGCTGGCATCACTGACATGGTTTGTTATGAAACAGTAACATTTCTGTAGATCAATGGATGTTTTTAAATTTAAGGCTGATATGAAAACTAGCCTAATGCTGGCAAACTTGAAAAAAAATTACAGGTACCTCTAATTCTTCATTATTATCTTCTCCTCTTTCGTATCCTCCAAGAACTTGCATTTCTGCAATATTTCTTCGACCTACATTTGCTTGTTCTCTTTGTCTGCCTCCTGATCCTCTTGACGACATTGAGCTCGAAGAACTAGGATCTCTGGGATTATTTGATGTCGGAAAAGTAGGTCTACAGTAAGGTAGAATATCCTCTGTGTGATGAAATATAATAATGAGTGCCTATGAACACACTGTACATTTTCATTGTATAATATACACTTACATCTATAATTGGGAATGGGGGAGCATCGGTGCTTCTGAGGAATAAGTGAGGAGTTTTATAACAATAATGAATAAGGCAGTACTGTCTTTTGAAAATGAAAATAACACCCTTGCTGTTTTCCTAACAGTGGCTAAGTTTTAGGTTGTTTCTACTCATAAGCTTTAGTCCACCTCAAACTCACTTGGGACCAGCATCCTTATTAGAGGGAAATGAAACATGGAATCAGACCTGGCTTCCAGTTCTATCCATCACTGTGTGATCTCCCATTGTTTTAGGTTTTAGTTTCCATTTAACTAAAAAAGTGATAATAGTATCTATACCCAGAGGAACTGCTATGTTGACGTGAAAACAAATGAGAGAGATACATCCCTATGTAAACTCTGAAGGACTATTACAAGGCATTGATAGAAAAAAAGCCCAGTTTTCTTGAATCACCAAAACATCAAGCCAAGTTTGGATTTACTTCCTAGACACCAAGACGTCAACCTCCATTTCAACATCATTTACATTATGGAACCCTGAATCTCAGATGCCTGACATCATTGCTAGCTTCAAAAACAAGCCACTCCAATGAACTGCTGCCTCTTGAATTTCTGTCTCTATACTGCTTTAAATTTGGTGATGTTTCTATTGATGCATCTTACCACTGCTCACTTCTCTCCAAAGCCTTTGCAACCAAAGCCTACTCTGCTTTTGAAAACCAAACACAAGAAATAAAAACAAAAATGACAACTGAAAAACTTTCTTTTACATGCCTTTTTTTCTCCCCTAAATACTTGCTCTACCAATCACACTGCCTGAATGAAACCTGATTTCCCCTAAAGTTTCCACTGATACTCCCTGCAGTGGAAAGAGGAAGGTTTGCCTGTTGCTCACTAACACCAGCTCTAAATCACTGCTCCTTCATCCTTGAACATAAACATTTTCCTCCTGCGAGGGCCAAGCAATTGAGTTATGCAGCCCATGAAGTCCTCCTTGATGGCACCTTTCTCCTTCTGTTCTACTCATCACAACTTCCATTCCTGATGCAGACTTCTGACTCCCCAGAATTTCACCATCCATGTGGACCACCATACCTGAACCCTTGCTTCACAGCACTTGGTCCTCTGTGACCTTCATCTTCTGCCTGTTTCATCCACCTTTTTCTTTCTATGTCTTTAGTTTTTGACCAACCACAATATGATAAAATATACTTTGCTAAAACCTTTCCCCTTAAGCCTGTGCTCTACATAAATCAATACTTTCCTCATTGCTTAGCAAAGCTGCTTGAAAAGCAACATGGCCTCAATCTTGGTCACCACAACTCCCATTCATTTTGTATCCCACTGAAATCTACTTATGCCCATATTACCACAAGGGGACCAAGGAAATTCACTGTTGACTTAGATAATGCTAACCATGTTTCAGTCCTTATGTCTCTGGACTTTTCACTATCTTTTCATCTGAAAACAACTACCGATTAAAACATTACTACTCTCTTAGCTCCTACTTCTCTCGCCTTCCTAGCCAGCCTTTGTGGGCTCTTCTTAGTACCTCTTACATATGGATGTTCTCCCTGGGGTTCTTACTTTTAGCTGTGTTTGTGTGTGTGTGTGTGTACGTGTGTGTGTGTGTGTGTGTTTATGTGTATACACACATAAAGACATTTTTTTCCCACTCACCCTGGATGACTTCATCCATTCTCACAGACTTTCTAACTTTTTCTAGAATATAGCTGCCATGAGGGCAGATATTTTTTGTCTCCTTTGTGTACTGATACACTCTCAGCTTGCCATGTAAGGGTCATTGATAAATATTTTGATTGAATGAATAAGTGAGTAGCTTTACTCTTTATCATAATGAGTTTTTATTGGTTGGTTGGTTGGTTCGTTTTGGGGGTTTTCTGCTTTGTAAAGCTGCACCTGCGAGATATGGAAGTTTCCAGGTTAGAGGTCGAATTGGAGCTTCAGCTGAAGCCTATGTCACAACCATAGCCACAGCCACAGCAATGTGGGATCTGAGCCATGTCTGTGACCTACACCATGGCTCATGGTAATGCCAGATCCTTAACCTACTGAGCAAGGCCAGGGATTGAACCTGCATCCTCATAGATACTAGCCAGGTTCGTGACCCACCGAGACACAATGAGAACTCCCATGATGAGTTACTCATTTGTGTTTGCAACTCCTGAACTCTGCCTGGACACCACCTCTGAGTGTCCCTCAAACTCCGCATGTTGAACGTTGACTTTATCATGTCCATTCCTCTGAGATAATCGTCCTCCTCTGTGTTCCCTTATGAAGCTAATGATCTCATAATCATTAAGATGCCTGAGGTAGAAAACTGAAATTATTTTACAGTCTTCCTCCTTCCAACAACCCCTTAAATTTACCTTTTCCACACATTCAAATATATAACACGTAAGGACGGTTTTAACTCTAAAAATTTTCTTGAATTTTCCCCTCACTCATCCTTGCTCCGACTGCCTGGTTTATATTCTATACACCCCTTCTGGGGCTTGTAAATATCTTCTAAAAGCCTCTGCTCCTTGAGTTATTTCCCTCTAAGCTGGCTTTGCTTGGCCACCTTCCTTTTATAGGAACTGCAGGCCCTCTATAATTTAAATTTACATTTATCAAAAGGGCTTATCTTTCTCTCTTTCTCTCTCTCTCTCCCCCCCCCCCCTTTTTTTTTTTTGGTCTTTTTAGGGCTGCCTCTGTGGCATATGGAAGTTTCCCGGCTGGGGGACAAATTGGAGCTGCAACTGCTGGCCTACGACATAGCCAAAGCAATGCAGGATCCAAGCTGTGGCTGTGACCTACACCGCAGCTCATGGCAATGCAGGATCCTTTAACCCACTGAGCGAGGCCAGGGATCAAACCCGCATCCTCATGGATACTAGTCAGATTTTTAAACCACTGAGCCATAATGGGAACTCTGTCAAGAGCTTCATCTTTACCATTTTACGATCTAGTAACACTGAATATCTTATAGTCCCCCCAATGGATTCAACTTTTCATGCTGATTTTCTCTGCCAGAACAATATATCCATTCTTCTTACCCAGGCTAAATTCCACCCGTCCTAAACACTCAACTTATGGGTCATTTCCACCAAGAAAGAAGAAGTCTTTCCTGACATCCCATCTCCCGTAAGACTGGGCTAATTTTCCCTTCTCTGGACTCCCAAGTGTCAGGGCACCATATAAACATTACACTCAATATGAATACAGCTGTGAATCTATAGATTGCCTGTCTTCTTCTCTGACTATAAGCTCTTTGAGGTCAAAGTTCATGTTCACACACAAATCTCAGGACTAGTACAATGCTTAATGGCACAATAGATGTTTGAAATATGTAGAAGTAAATTGAACTAACTGGGGTAAATGTCAGCTAAAAAATCTGACATTGAGGTCTACAAGACCACTCTCCTTAATTAAAAAAACCCATTTGTTACATATGTAAATCAGGGAGCCTCTTTTACTATAAATAATGCAAACTGAATTATAGGGTGAAAATTACAGCAATGCATAGATACAACAGTTTAATGATACATACACACAAGGTTACACTTCAAATAAGAATTTGGGAAAGACAGACATATAAAATAATAACTTCTTAGAGTGTCTCGGTGCTTTCCATGGAATAGGGCTCCTTGTTTCTAGTTCACTGGTTTCAGTTTTATTAGTTCTTTAGTTAGAAATATCTTCATATCTCTCTTCATAAGTTTCTGAAGAGTGATAAAAATAATTTCATCTCTTTGTTCTAGTGCTGTATATACCAGGATCTTTCTGAGTCTATAAAATTTTCTCCTGAAGAATTCCATTTACTTTGGAGGAAAGTTTCTTGTGAGCAGCAAATTGGTCCATACTCAGGCCTGATACATACTTCTTAATTTACCTCATGACATTTGATTTATGAATCACTAATTGGAGTATAATTACCAAAAGTTGAAAGTTCAGATCACCTTTGGCTTAACTGATAATAATAAGCTAAGCTTTTCAAACTTCAAGTTGTGGTGATGTCATCAAGTACTTTGTGGTCGCAGAGTGGAGGCACAGTTTTGCCATTGCCTCACTGCTGAGTCCATGCTTGCATGAGGAGTTTAGGCTTCCATTGCAGAAAAAGCAAAACTGTCCTCAATAGTGAAAGCAAGTGGCTAATGACCAGGTGCCCATAACAAACAGAACAATGGACTGATGTCTAATCTTAACAAAACACAGTCTGGAAAATACAACTATAGTTAAAGTACATGTACAGCCTTCTAAGATGCATTCCCCATCATTCTTTCCTGACTCTTTCATCAACTACCTTCCTTCTCTTGTATCTCTTCTGCCTGAAGGGTTTCTTCTCCTTAGTCTATATATTGTCCCAATACCCTATCCTAAAACATTTCCATAGGTTTTACCTTCCTGTTAAACCCTATTTCGACCTCTCTTCCTCTTCCCAACCTTCTGCAGAGTCTACACTCACTACTTCTCTTTCACAACGTCCATAATCAGTCAATACTCATTACTTCTCTTCCAACAACCTACAGCTGGGATTCTACTCTGTCTACTAAAAATAGTTCTATTAAATATCACCCATGAAAAAAGTTTTGTAAAATCTGTGTGTCCTCCATCTATTCTCCCACCCCATCCCCACTGACATCCAACTCTTGCTTCTGTGGCATTTTACATTTCTTCCTATCTTAAAATTTCCTTCTCCATTCTTTCTAGGATACCCTTCTTTCTAGTTTGGATAGTTTAATTATTCTCTATTACTGGGTGAATACACCTCAGTTTGTGTATAGAATGTTCTTCTTCCAAACACATATGTATATGTATGTATGTGTATGTATTTTTATTGAAGTGTAGTTTATTTAAAACACTATATTAGTTTCAGGTGTACAATATAGTGATTCAGTATTTTTAAAGATTATACTCCATATAAAGTTATTATAAAATAATGCCTATATTCCCTTGCTGTACAGTATATCTGTGCAGCTTATTTATTTTACACATGGCAATTTGTAACTCTTAATCCCTTATCCCTGTCTTGTCCCTCCTCCCATCCCCTCCCCACTGGTAGCCTTCAAATACAATCATCTCTGATTATTGTGTGCTGGAGAGAGCTCGTGCATTCACCCTCGAGTCCCCTGCACCCATCTCCTCCCAACTCCACATACACTGACTTCACATTAGTAGCCTGAAACTAGTCATGTGGGAAGTAATTACACAACAGGTATAAGTAAACGGCCACAAATTAGGGGTTTGTTTTGCCTTCCTCCCAGAGAATTGATTGTTAAACATTAGCCAACATATCACTGCTGGTAATTTAAACTTGGTAATTCAAGCAATTTTCACCTCTGTGTTGCTAGTTCTAAAATCTACTCTCTACCTACCACCTTTCTCCTGATCTTAAAGCTTAGTTCTCTAAATTCTTGCTGATTTTCTTCATAATTGCATTTTTCTCAGCACCTTTATTCATTCAAAACTGGAATTATTTTCCCCAAGACTTTTATCCTTTCCCTCATTTTTTTTTTACATTGGTTAATAAAATTATGTTCCACTAGTCATAGAGAGGCATCTAATTAACATCTGCATAACTTTTCTTTTACTCCATTAATTCATTTTATTTTTTTTACATTCAATTAGTCACCAAGTCCTATAGGGTCTGTCTCTGAAATGTCTGTGTAGGGTTTTTTTTTTGTCTTTTTGCTATTTCTTGGGCCGCCCCTGCAGCATATGGAAGTTCCCAGGCTAGGGGTTGAATCGGAGCCATTGCCACCGGCCTACGCCAGAGCCACAGCAACGCTGGATCTGAGCCACGTCTGCAACCTACACCACAGCTCATGGCAACGCCGGATCGTTAACCCACTGAGCAAGGGCAGGGACTGAACCCGCAACCTCATGGTTTCTAGTCGGATTCGTTAACCACTGCACCACGACGGGAACTCCATATGTAGGCTTTTTTCTTCTTTTAATTTGCACAGCTATTTTAATTTAGTGCTTTCATATTTTATACCTAGATTATTTTGCAATGTTCTAATACTTTCAGCTATCCATTTCCAGTCTCATTCACTATAGAGTGTTGTCAGTTATTTTTTTAAAACACAAATCTGATTATATAATATCCTGATCAAATTCTTTGCTGGCTCACCACTGCCCATATCATAAATCCCAACCTCTTCAGAATAGTATTCCTGGTCTTTCCAATCTGGCTCAACCACCTTCCTGGTTTTATCTTTTACCCTTTGTCCCTGGCCCCAAGCATCTTATTCTCCAATAAACAGGAAAGCCAATATTCACCCAATATTCATTTTCACTCTTTCATGTTTTTTTCTCCACTTATTTCCTTTGCCAGATATCCCCTTCTCCCTGTAACTTGTGGAAATCATGCTTTCCTTTAAAATTCAACTCAACTGGCATCTCTCTAAGGAAGACTTGCATAATGTCTTGTATTAGAATGAACGGTATTTAATTTGTCTGGGTACATGCCTGTCTCCTCTAATAGAGAGCAAATCTCTGAATCTTATCACTTTTCACAGGACCCTACAGAGCCCAGCCGTGTATCATGCAAACCTATGTTCAATCTGTGTTTACTGGCTGCTGGAATAAATCCGTACCTTGGATGAGATGAGTCTTTGCTGGTGGAAGGTCTCGTTTTGCTGCCTTATTTCCTCGTCCTTTCCCATCATTTTGAGGTTCCTGTGCTTCTCTGGGATCACCTGGGTTTGGTCGCATATCAGCAACTTGTCTTCCATCCAACACATCTCTCCCCTTGTAACTGCCTCCTTTTCTATCTGATGACCTTTCTGTTCTTGCTTCTAGAGAAGGGAGTTTTGGCACCATTACAGGTCGTACCTCCAGCTGTGCCTTAGATTGGACAGTGGGTGACTTTATAGCAGGAGGTGGCACAGGAGGAGGAGGAAGATCTAAAAAGAAATATGTAAAATACTGTAAAAGTTTTCCACTTCTAAAGTTATTAATATTAGTATTACCATTAGAGTCACATAAAACTGCAGGGTCATCTAAAATAAACTGGAACAAATAAAGGCAACCAAAGAATAAGATGATCCAAACTTTTAATATATATGCTCTCATTTTTATCTAGCACAGAAATATTGAATTTATAGAGCTGGGATTTAGGGGATAGCCAATACAGGCATATATGCAATAACCTTCTCTCCCCAACCATGGCAGACCTTGCTAATTGATTTCAGTGTAATGTTGCTGATCTCAGATGCATACCCTGACTCTTCAGGCAACCACTTCAAATTGATTGAGGCTGGCACTTGAGTTGAGTTCTATTTGCCATCTCTAAACTAGCCTAAGTTCTATCTCATTTTGTAGATAGAGAAACTCAAACACATAGATCTTAGGTTATTTTCCAAACTTAAAGCTATATATGATCAGAATCAGGACAAATACCCTCAGTCTTAATTTCTGGTTCAGTGTTCTTTATTTCATTCAATAGTATGTTCATAAGCTACCATTCATTGATGCAATCTCTCCACTTTGTATATGGACCCAGAGGTTTTAAACCAGATGATCACTGGCATGAATATAACTTAATTTTATCTATCTATATTTCTATATTAATACATTCATATCATTGGACATTGTATATAATTCAATGTCTTACAGATGTATATAAAGATAAAAGTAAGCATAAAATTTGATTCCTAGAAAATGTATTTCCTCTGAGGGTGTTAGTTTTTTAAATGACTCTTAGGTATACTCCAGGAAAAAGAAATACATAACCTAGTAATAGTTGGTGAGTTGGTAGAAGAACATGAACAGATTCTAGTTTTAGGCTGTTTGGCTGTGGTGTGAAGGATGGATTAAAAGGAAAGTCTTAAATTCAGAAGGTACTCAAAGTTATTTTAGATGTGTTTGACAGTATTTAAGAAAAAAAAAGTTTTACTTAAAGATCAATGGAATATAGTAGGGGAAGACTATTCATGAGATAACTTTCAGGATTTCTGCCATAGCTGACTAGGTGGATGACAGAAATATCACTGAAGATGAGAAATGAAGGGATAATAAGACATGGTGTGTGAAGGAAGAACACAAGTTTGGTTTTAGAAAAGCGAATAGGAGGAGCTTTTGAAGAATCCAGATAGAGATGTTCAGCAGGTTATTGTTCACAGAATCTGAGTTTCAAGAAAGGTCAAACTAGAGACACAGATATTTGGGAATTATCAGCATCATTTTTTCAGTCATAACTTTTCATTTTATTTTTTTCATTTTTTGGCTGCATTGGCTTCATGTAGGATCTTAGTTCCCAGACCAGGGATCACACCTAGGCTACAGCAGTGAAAGTGCTGAATCCTAACAACTAGGCCACCAGGGAACTCCCTAGTCATAACTTTAGAAATGGTAATGTTTTCATATTTGGAGAGAAACTTGTATGTGATAGAATCAATCAAGTAAAATATTTGTAGAACACATATTAAATGCTTAGTATTACAAAATTAACGTTAAGATTTTCAACAAAAAATATACATTCACATGATAAAAATTCAAAAGTATGTAAGGACTTGGAAGTGCAATTCTTTATACCACCCCAACTCCATTTCAGTTTGAATAGTTTTTTAATGGATCATTTCAGAAGTTATTTATGCATTTAAGGCAGGGCTGCCAAGATGCATAACTCCAAGGAGTACCATTCATATTAGGGACTATGCAAAATGGCCATATCTGGGATTGTACAGAGTGCCCTATCTGCCCACTGGAATGTGGTAGTCTTCCTTTCTTAGCAACCTAAAAGAGACTGCACTTTTTCCCACCTAACTGTGTAGTTGTGTAAAGTTCCATATGTATACATAGTTCTCCCTCTTTTTTCTGAAAAGTCTGTATAACATTCTGTTTAATAAATATGCCATTATTTATTTAGTCAATCCCTACAGAGGAATATTTAGGTTGTTTCCAGATATTTTATTTTTATTGGCAATGGTCCACTATCATTTACATATATGAGCATGAGAAACTCTTGAATATTAAAATTGTGCCTTGAAAGTTCTTAATACAGTAGCAAATTTAGGGTCCTAGGAAGCATCCATTTTAACTTAGTGTTTCTTATTCTTGTAGTTTTTTCAATTGATCCTTTTTTTGTTCCTTGAGTAGATATGGATTTTTAAAAATAAATTTCTTTTTTTTGTTGTTTTTTTTGTCTTTATAGGGCCATACCCGTGGCATATGGAGGTTCCCAGGCTAGGGGTCCAATCGGAGCTGTAGCCGCTGGCCTATACCACAGCTGCAGCAACCCCAGATCTGAGCCACGTCTGTGACCTACACCACAGCTCACAGCAAAGCCTGATCCTTAACCCACTGAGTGCTAGTCGGTTTTGCTAACTGTTGAGCCATGGTGGGAACTCCTCTTGTTAGTTCTCAGGCTCATCATGTCTTACTTTCATATAAATAACCTCAACACTTAATCTACAACAGTGGCCAAAGTACAGCCACTAATTTTCCCAAGAATCTGGAAAAATCAAAAGTTTTTTTTTAATCTTGCAATATAAATTGCAATAACTAGTGCTGATTTCCTTCCTTTACAGCTTTAACAATTTTTTTTTTAAAACAACACCTAAAAAAAAAAAAAAGTTACTGTCATGAGATTCCTTCTCATCTTACTACTTATTTATTAAAAATAACCAAAAGGCGAGCATAGAGGACAGATCTGTACCAGAGTGCTTCAAGCCAGGAGACCCACCCAAGACCAAGCTGTTCTAAGTTCATGCTGAGCCTGGGACTGGCCATGGGAGGATGAGAAAAGGAATTCAGACCACTCTTTGAAGTAGAGGGAGTAAGTGACTGCAGGCTTATTTCTGCACTATCTGCTTGCTACAAACTTCAACCAGATTGCAAATACAGCTTATCAGGAAGCTGATGATTGCCACTATCATCAAAGCATAAAATGTCTGGGCTTATCAGGTACAAAGCTGGTGATTACTGCTACCATAAGATTATACAAAGTCTTGGCAATCTATGACTCTCAAGACAAAAATCTATTACCAGCTGCTCCATATAGGTGCTATCAATAACACAAGTAGAAAAGAAAAAGAGAATCCAATGATAATTTTAAGAGTTGTAACTTCTTGTATATAATTGCACTGCATATAATTGACAGAGGAAAATGCTGGTAGGTGTAATTTCTTATATAAACAGATGATCCAATAAATTCTTTTTTTTGGTATTGTAAAATAATTACTGAGTCAAATCAGGGATTGCCATAGTACAAACAATTCTATATTTCATATGGTAATAAATAGTACTTTCATCCATACTACTAATAGCTCAAATTGGATTTAACAAATGGGATCATGGAATTCTTACACACACACACACACACACACACACACACACATATAGATAGATAGATAGACTCTTCCTTTATACAATCATATAAATACCATTCTTTATACAAACTCTCCAAAAACTATTATAATGTATATAAAGTAATACATAAGCGCACATACATGGAGACAATTCTGCTGGCATTAACTCACTTTGGAGATCTAGCACTCTATTTACTTAACTGCTTAAAATCCCAAGAACTTGTAATTAATGATAAATTAAGTAAAATAACACTATTCCAAAGAGGGTGATGAATTTCAATTTATGAAAAGTAGAGACGGGGAAATAACGTAGATTTTTCTTTTAATTGTTTTTCCTTTTTATGGCCACACCTGTGGCATATGGAAGTTTCTGGGCCGGGGTCAAATTGGAGCTGCAGCTGTGGGCTACACAGCCACTGCAACACTCTACTTGAGCCACATCTGTAACCTATGCCACAGCTTGCAGCAATGCTGGATCGTTAATCCACTGAGCAAGGCCAGGGGTCAAACTCATGTCCTCATGGATACTAGTCTGGTTCGTTACTGCTGAGCCACAGTGGGAACTCCTAGATTTGGTTTTTAAATCAAGTGTGTAAATGCATCAGAGGGGTTAAAAAGTGTGGAAAGAATCTATTAGAAGGTCCTAGAAATGCACTTAGGCTTGGCTTTAACTCAATAAAATTCTGACTGATACATATTCTTTTTTTTTTAGGGCCACACCCATGGCATGATATTCATATATTTTTATCCCACCTTTCATCTGGGTTAAACCTGGAAGTGGCAAATATGAAATTGTTAGATTCTGCCTACCAGTGTGTCTATAGTGTGCAGCCTTTGCTTTGCAGAGTACTCCCTAGGTGTTTAGGAGGCCCAGCATTTACCAACAACTCAATGTGTGGCCACAGTGCCATGGATTAGGGGCTGGTGGACTGTTATGGGTTGAATTGTGTCCCCTCCGAAATTTATGTGTTGAAGTCCAAATAACTAGTACCTCAAAATATGACCTGTGGGATTTCGCATTGTGGCTCAGCAGTAATGAACCCAACTAGTATCCACGTGAGTTCAATCCCTGGCCTCTCTCAGTGGTTAAAGGATCCAGCACTGCTGTGAGCTGTGGTGTAGGATGCAGGTGTGGCTCAGATCCTGCACTGCTGTGCTATGGCATAGGCTGACGGCTACAGCTTGGATTAGACTCCTAGCCTGAGAACTTCCATATGTCTTGGGTGCAGCCCTAAGAAAGAGATCAAAAAAAAAAAAAAAAAAGAATATGACCTGATATGACCTGTATTTGAAGATAGGGTCTTTAAAGAGGGAATTAAATATTAAAATGAGGTCTTGGGGTGTTCCCTAATCCAATCTGACTAGTGTCCTTATAAGAGGGCAAACATATGTACACTAAAGGAAGACCGAGTGAAGACACAGAGAGTAGGTGGTCATCTATAAGCCTAGGGGAAAGGTCTCAGAAGAAGCTAACCCTGCCAACCATGACCTTGGACTTTTTGCCTCCAGAACTGTGAGGAAATAAATGTTGTTTAAGCCGCCTAGTTTCTGATACTTTGTTATGTTAGCCCTATAAAACTAATACAGAGCTGCCCGAGAAGGATCACCACAAATTATTCTTTATCAGTTCAGACACAAATACTCCATACCTTTTTTTTGCATAGTTTACAAAAATTCTGCAAAGGAAATTTATAATTTGAACAAAATTACAAAGTAAAGATGCTACCCACTCAAGACTAATATGCCATATACTGAAAATAGTTCACATAGGAAGTCTGTGCACGATAATCAAAATTATCTATCCTAGTTCATATATTTTAATCATTAAAAAGCAAAAATGAAAAAACCCTTTATGTTTTACTAATTTATTTAATTCTCATTTTCACAGTTGGAAGCTCTTTAAATTCTTTCTTTCCCCTGCCCTCTCTCTCTTCTATTAATTGTGCAAATTGTATCTGCCATTGAGTTTCTTCATGAAATGCACTGTAAATACTTTTTTTCAAAAAATGAGAAAATGATTTCTGATAAAATGGCTTTTGTTTCCATGCTCTAACCACTACTATCAGAAGTATGTGCATTAAGAGGTATCTACATTTATATGATTTTTAGGTAATCAATACATGTTATAGAAACACATAAAATAACACATAGCTTTGCTATTCTTTTTCTTTACCTAATCAGAAAGCATTCAGAATTACATTCAAGAGCTGTTAGTACAATAAATAAGTAAAAGACGAGTGGTCATCAAAATGCTATAAGGAAGTTGAAGCTAGGATTTTAAAAAATTCCCTTCATTATACCTCCATTTTGTTTATTTTTGTGACTTAGAGACAATAGTTACTGGATTCTACATTGTTGTATATATGATCAGAATTCTGCATAAACACTTGTGAAATGAACATTTAGAAATTTAAATAATATTTCACATTAACATTTTGGCTTTACAAATATTTTAACTTATTTTTTTGGTATTTCTGAAATTAACACACAAAATAACTTGGTTGCTTCATCATTCAATTTAATAGCTATTATTCAGAAACTAGTTAGAATTTATACTTAATTATTAAACACACAGAAATAAGTACTACAGAATGTAGGACAATAAATATAGATCACAATTTTCATGCATAGTGTCATTTATAACTGCAACACTATGCCCTTTAACTGGCATGCTTACATTATTTAAAGCATTTTTTAAAAGCATCACTCAATGCCAGAAGCCCCTCAAAACAAGTATTAATAAGAGGTAGAAAGAGCTACATAAAGCTTTAGGCCAGTTTTTTCCCCCTGATGTATTCAACCCATGTATTTACATCAAGGTTTGATGTTTAACCAGTTTTTCTGTTAGGGGTACTCTCTTTTAGATAATAAAAACTGATAAAACAGCTATAAAACTTGTAAAATGCCATTACAGGGGTCCCATAAATGTAAAACTGCCAATAGAGTTTGGGGATTTACACCTAATGTTTGTGCCTTCACAGAGGCAAACATGCACAAAGCCACTATAATAACCCTTCAAAATCAGATAATATTCTGACAGCTCAGTTTCACTGACAAAAGAATCCTGGGCAGGATCCAGGAGGCCCAGGTGCGCTGTGTCATGCCAGTATTTAATGTAGTCTAATATCAGATAGATGCTAGTGAGAGAAAATACTCCGAATAAACTACAGATAATAGCATGGACAGCCACTCATTGCAAAATTACTTGTGCTCATCATGCTGTGAGCTTTGTATTAAATTTTTCTGTCAAGTGGCAGGAATCACAGGGAGAAGTGCCTCAGAAAACCCTCCTTGTAACCTTGGATAAGGATCTATAATATTAGGCTTTCATATGATAATGGCAAATGATGCCCTTTTTGAAAAATTGCTGACTGGTAATGAAAGTTCTAATCAGATTGTGGCTGGAGAGGACCAGGAGGTGGGGAACGAACAATGCCTGCGACAACCTTCTTCCTCCACCCCTTTAGCAAATTTGGCTAACTTGACAAGATGGGTGAGTCTGAGAGAATTTATCTTACATGAATTTCCAACAAAGCCCTTGGGGTTGTTTTATAAAATGAGAAGGTGGCGGTTTAATAAATGCTGGGCCACCTGAGGCATTTTCATTAAAGGCTTTCTCTGGACGACATCACAGTGTTTGCAGTTGCTCTCCTATGCTCCCTGGAGAACACAAGCCTCACCTCTTCAGTGAGAGTTGATGTTGTATGTGAAGGCATGAAGGAAGATGACTGGACTTGCCTTCCGATGCACAAGCTAATTGTTTATAACACCACTCTAGTCAGAATGAATATTCAAATGAGTTTACTGTCTTCTATTTGCAGGTAAAACTCCCCAGCAAAAAAAGTGAGAACCCTTAGGAAGTTTTCCGGGAATCTGATGAATGTTAACTCTATGGCCTTATTTCACCTACAGTGTTTCTTTGTTTAAAACTATAAAATAACCTTTCAAGACTATTAAAAGCATTGTATGATGTTTCAGTTTCTTAAATAACCCACCTATTAGAAAACGGCAGCAACTTGACATGCCTGACAACATATGGAAATGGATCATTCCTATAAGGAGTATGAGGCTTACTGTCAATGAATTTTTGATGCAATTTCGAATGTCAGTGGATGCATTTTCAAGTAGCTGAGAGCCAGGGTGAAGAGGCGAGATTCATAGATGTTTTCATCCATTTCAATGGACTTACCATCTGTGTAGGTTTCTCTGCGCAGATGTCCCGGCTGGTGTTTTTGTTTCTTGGCTGGTCTGGCCTTCTGCACTACAGCAGCGCTCATGTTGCTATCTGTAGACACAGGACTTGTGGGTCGAGGGCACTGGGATGCATGAAAATGGCGGCGGCCTGTGGAAAACAATCAGAGCCAAACTCACCAATAAAGTTTAATTTAACAGTGATAACAACACCACACTAAAAGTAGAAACATCCTAATTTAAAAAAAAAAAAAGCTTAAATAAACTATTCCAGTAAATAACAGGATTTTTGTTACCCTGAGTTATTCCCTGGAACAGTACTCTAAGAGTATTTTCAGGCTCTTTAAAAAAAATGGTATTTGATTCTGTTACATTTCTTGATACATATTTATTAAAGAAAGACATTGTGGCTATTTTTGCAGCTACCTTCATAAAGTGTTATTGTCAAATAAAAATATTAATTACATTTTTACATAATATATCCAGTTTCTGTTGCTTTCTCAAAACAATTTCTTTTCTTTTTTTTTTTTTTTGTCTTTTTGCCATTTTCTTGGGCCGTTCTCGCGGCTCCCAGGCTAGGGGTCGAATCGGAGCTGTAGCCACCAGCCTATGCCAGAGCCACAGCAATGCGGGATCCGAGCTGCGTCTGCAACCTACACCACAGCTCACAGCAACGCCGGATAGTTAACCCACTGAGCAAGGCCAGGGATCGAACCCGCAACCTCATGTTCCTAGTCAGGTTCGTTAACCACTGCGCCACGACGGGAACTCCATCAAAACAATTTCTTAAGGTCTCTGGCTAATCCTTTTGAGGAAGCAACAGACTAGCCAGAGACCTTAAGAAGTTCATGTTCTAAGAATGAAGAGTACTAACTACACCTCTTATTTTAATTAAACATATGTTTGTGCTATTAAAGACAGATTCCTAATATCTTAATATATTCTCAGGTATTTTCTATTAAGGTAGCCTCAAATTAGGCTAGCTCCCATATTTAGACTTGCCAAAAACTACTCACATCCCTTTTTCCATCACAAGATACTTATTTGCTTGTTCCGGATATTTAAAGCAACCCCTACAGTGATGTCTATGTTTTTGGTGATGGCAGAAGTCGTTTCTGGTTGTTTGCTTTTGGAGAGACAACATTCACAGGTGAAGAATGACTATGTTAATCAGACATGGTACACTGCAGTGCTTTCCAACTCTCTGGCTTTCTTACAGAGACTTATTACAAAGGCACAAAACATTTAAACCATAAAGGCAATGGAGATCTATAGGCACTACACCTGAATTTTGTTATTTTGGTTTCTTGAAATACCAGAGATAAAAATCCAGAACTTTCTGTTGTATCACAAGGAACTTCAGAGAGACCAAAACAACATGTGTTTGGCTCTAAACAGGATAAGCCACGTATAGTAAAATCAACACATTTAAAGATGCTAACTGAAGCATATTAAATAATAGACATTAATGCGGCCAAGTGAGAAGCAATGTGATTAGATTATTCATTTTTATTAACTTCAAGTCATATGATAAGCATCACCTTTTCCTGAAAAGAACACATTAATAGAGCAGGGTCCAATGCATGTTTAGCTCATTATAATTATGAGCCAAATGAAAACCAGAAGAGTCACTAAATTACAATACAATAAAATATTAAACCAAACTCTCTTTAGCTATGATGGAGACTCTTACAATTAAAGTTACATAGCCATGAAAAAAGAGAATTAGGGCTGAGACTGAACCCATTACTCATTCTATCGTGTAAGGCCATCTACTGCTCATAGACCCTGAGGCATAAGGTCGTTTACAGATGAATTTTCAACATTATTTCTATGTCTCGTTGATTTAACGAACTGAAACATGCCCTTAATGGAATCTGAAAGCAGTAGTTTGAGATGCTTAATTTCACTTACTTATTCTTTTTTTTTTACAGAAGATTAAAAAATAAGGAGAAACAAAAGCTATACATAAAATTAGATGTTATTAGGAAAGATAGGTTTGCATGCTTATTTTATTACATTCAGCAGCTATTATGGGAAAAAAGGAAATCTGGTTGAATATCATAGAGTATTAAGTCTGCCTGAAATAAATGCACATTTTACAATAATAGAGAGGTATTAGACATTGTTTTCCTACAATATATTCTTAATAAATAATATATAGAAAAAACCTTCTGATGGGAGTTAAATTTTCTCTGAATATATTCTACACTGATAAGAACAATGAGCAATTCAATATCTGAAGAGAACATGGAAGACAACCAATGTTATAGTTATTAAACCAAGAAAAATAAAACAACAAAATAGTAATTACTGATTTGTTGTCATAGTCTTTTCTTCCTCAAAAATGCCTCTTTTTCTTGTTGACCACATTATTTTACTCTATTTATATTTTCTTGGAATATACAGAAATATATACACACATTCAATGTGTGTATGAATGTATAAAGTATGTATTCCATTCTAAAGAAAGGAAAGTCATGTGATAAATGTATGATTTAAATTATTTTTTTTGCTTTCTCATACTATTTTCTTTCTAAAGAGAGTTGGGAGTAGAGGATAAGTAAAAATGAGTAAGAATGGATATATAGTAATTTAAAAACAGGCAACTGGCAACTAAAATGGAAAATAGAAAAAATATGTTTGGATTAATTTGCACTCCAAATTATTTGATTAACAATGTTTACTTTAAGCGTGGAATATATCTATGTTTGAAAATGTGTGTTTATATCTTCCCAATTAAATTAGTATCATTACTGAGAGGGCATGAGGAGAATGGGGATTAAGGAAAAGTAGCCCAATTTCCAACAATTGAGAGTCCCCTATGGATATTTATCTATTTCTCCTAGACAATTTCTAATTAAAAAAGGTGAGGGAATTACTTCAATCAATTTTATTTTGGTTACTTTTTACATCTTAAATATATATATATATGTATATATAACACAAACCTCATTTAATGGGTCACATGCATTCCTAAAGAAACTGTATATGTATGTATATTTGCTGTATTTTAAAAATGAAGACTTTTCAGGTAGTTTCACCCTCATTATATAGGAGTTATTAAATAAACATAAATAGAAGATTTTAAAAACCTTGTTAAGAAAAAGGGAATAAGCAAAATACACCATATTCTTGGACCTTGGTGTCCTTAGGCAACCAAAAAATAAAAAGAGAGCAGTAATAGTTGCATTTCACACAGGACATAAGATTATAGGAGAATAACCAGTAACTGGCATATACACATCGAGTTTCCTTTTCCACCTTGGTGAAAGACTTACCAGCAGCATCCTGCATTTGGCGACGAGCCACCTTCAGACCAGCATACTCGGCTGCTGCTGCAACTGCCTGGGCAAAATCGGCATCGGTGAAAAAAGAGCCGTCAGAAGAACTAACACTGGAACGTCCACTGGAAATGTTGTCCTCCTCTGAGGCTGAGCCCCAGCCATTGATCATGGACCCAGTGACAGAGCTCTCCAGGTCCCCAACACTAGAGGCAGGGGTTTGCTCAAGCCCACGTAACAAAAGCCTTCTGGTCTGCATCTTGGCCACTTCCATGTCGGCTTCGTCTTCTTCCTCTTCTGGAGCATCCGTATCCATATCTGAGACAAGGGGTCCTGATATGTAGCCGTAGGTATGCGGTGGGGAAATTGGCCGTGGAGGTGGAGGAGGGCTCACAGGCTGCCTTCTGTGGGAGGATGAATAAATAGGTATGGCTCAGCTCATAACTTAAGACACAAAAGCATAAATCAACCAAGAAATTCACAAGTACACCAATTTGATCTTTGTTTCTTTGGAGCTAATTTGTTCAGAAAAAAAAAAAAAAAAAACAATGGGAAATAAGAGCTTGTCTAAGTTCTATTTTTGAGTTGTAAGAAATTTACCTCCAAACCAGAGGTATGAGGTACTTTTAAACAAGGTGGGCTACCTTTTGATTGATTTATTTAATTTTTAGCTTTGCCTGCGGTATGTAGAAGTTCCCAGGCCACAGACTGAACCAAAGCCACAACTGTGACAACCATTGAATTCTCAGCCACTAGGCCACCAGGGAACTCCCTGATTCAAGTTTATTAGAAATAATCTCAGCTGCCTATAAGTCACCTTATGTTTTATTTTTTGGATTACGTTCAGTTAAAAAGGGGTAGAGATTGACACCTATGTATTTGTCCTAAAATATACAGAATACTGTTGAGAGGTTATTATAACCAAAGACAACAGACATCAGTCCTGAAACAGGCTGCTCCAGGAACGCAGAAATATGTTCCTTTCCCTTTCCTTCATTGCCAATCCTACAACTGCAAGCAAATGGACTCTTTCATTTCGACTATAGAGAGTAGAATTTTCTAGGATTAAAAAAATTATACATTGAGCATATGATACAATTTCCTTTAGATTTTATTCTATTAAAAACAGGAGTTCTCATCGTGGCTCAGTGGTTAACAAGTCTGACTAGGAACCATGAGGAGGCAGGTTCAGTCTCTGGTCTTGCTCACTGGTTACGGATCTGGTGTTGTCATGAGTGCGATGTAGGTTGCAGATGCGCCTTAAATTAAAAGAAAAAAAGAAAACAGCAAAACTACATGGGAGCTGGTCAAGATTTAGCTTAGGGACCTGCTATAGAGAAGGAAAGGGAAGTTCAGTATAGCACAGTTTTTAGGGTGGCATGGCAGTGGTCTGAAGAAAAAGGTTTGGTGCTTTTTATCCCAAGGAATTGACACTTCAATAAACATGTTTTATTAACACAAATGGGAAGCATTAAAAATATATGATTATTAAAATACCACAATTAATTTGTTGAGCACCTACTTTGCGCTAAGTATTTCACAGTGTTAACTCATCTAATTCTCACAACAACTTTCTAAGGTACTTATTTTATTATCATTTTAACAGAGGAGGCCATTGCAATTCAGAGGAATTAAGGACCTTGCCAAAGTGCTCACTACTAGTATGTATCAAATTTAGAATTAAATCCCAAATTCCATTTCCAAGTTCATGGCCTTTCCTTTAGGAATGATATTATTACACATACATATATACACATACACACACACACACACATATACACAGACATAGACATGTAATAACATATGTATACACTCCAGTATAAATTGTTATTTTTCATTTCTGGGTGGTTTCTAATGTATCTGTGTGTGGCACTAGAAGAAATATGAAAAATGTCCCAAGCTGAAGTTATTTAAGAGATTAAAATGGATAATTGTTTCAATATGGAGTGTGTTATACACATAGGCAGAAAACCTTTGTTTAATTTTGGATTGCAATAAAATACCATACTTAAAAGTCAATTTACAGTCTTTGTCAGCATGCACATCCAAAATACCACAAGAAACTTCTTTTTTTAAACACATGTAAGACTTTTTAGCACAAAAGGGACTATTTTGACCATCAAAAAAGGGATGTAGGACAGCCAATTTCACAATGAAAGGATGCCAGCATTGTTGTATTTGGATAATCCACATTCTGTGGAGCAAAAACATCTTCACGTTAAATGAGGGCTGGCTTTTAACTACCACCACCCTGTACAAATGCGGGGGAAAGACAGAAAAATTTATTCAAACCATCTGTAAATAAGGCCAGCCCAGGGAACGTGTGATAAACATGTACAGTTTGAAATATGTAATATATTCTATTTGAAAACAAAAGGCTATTTCAAGATGTTGCACTCAAGTGGGATTCCCACAAATGAACCTCAACCCCCTCAAGGGGTTTCAATGTGTTCTGAAAAAATGTACAAGTATATAACTGTGAATCACAACACTCTAGGCTCCTGAAAAAACGATACCTTCATAAACATGTTCAAGAGAAAAAGGGACTAATACCATTAATTTATGAAAGCAAGTGGTTTTATAGTTTACTACATACCATTTACCAAGCAAAACATCAAAGGGGGAAATGTACACCTTTGAGATTCTTTTCTAAAACTGGTGTAGCTTCAGTACTTTGTATAATTAACCATGTGCTGGCTTGTAAATAGACAAGATATTTAATTTCCCTTTGCCTTCTTTCTTTTCCTTCCAACTATATCATATTTAGTTCATATATATTGATAAAATATCAGTAAGCTTCCTATTCCATACATGAAATTTACTTTTACTTTTCAAGAGATTCTTTTTTTTTAACTAAATATCAACTACAGCAAATTCAATAGTACCAGATACTTTCGAAAACAATAAATGTAAATAAATTTACTTATATTATTTTCATAGTTATTGCTGAAAAGAGAGAAGAGAGATTCCTATTATGTTGATCATCTAGTTTACCTAGTTTTAGACAAAAATAGAGTGTCTTACAAACTCATTAGAATGCCAAAACTGCAATATCTATAGTAATACACATACGAAATACTTATTTAATTAAATATTGCAGTGTTACAATGGTTTTAGCACAGTGATTTCTTGTTAATATACATCACACTATTATGTATAAGGCCTCTAATCAATAATCAATGTCTCTAATCAATAATCAATGCCTCTAATCAATCAACGTAAAAGTAAAAAATGTATTTAGTGTTTAAACATTTACTGTGTACCAACTACAGTGAAGAATTTTCTAGTGTCTGAGACCAAAGGGATTACAAGCAACAAGAGCTTAGACAATGGCTTATGGTTTATACTTGAGGACATGGAAGGATTTGATTTTCAAGCAGTCCTGGTTAATAAAGCTAACTCTGTATCACGCCATGGCAGACTATATTTTGCAAAGATGTCCACAACAATATCTTCCATCCCCAGTGCTCTTCTGAGATGAGAACTTGCTCTTCTCCATCAACAGAGGGAATATAGCTCTACATTCATGAATCTGGGTGGACCCTGTGGTGGAATGTGGCAGAAACTGTGCCTGTTCTGAGTGTAGCTCTTAACTGGCCTGGCAACTTCACTTTCTGGACTTCTTGGAAGGCTGCTGCCATGTAAGAAGTGCCACTTCCCTGAGATCCCCATGTTATGAGAACCCTGGGCTATGACAGAGACCCTGGAGAGGCCACAGAGCACTAAGACATCAGGCATAGGAGTCAAGAAACTAACTTGAAGTAGATCTCGCAGCCCTAAAGACCAGAAGAACCCATGTGGATCAGAGATGAGTTGCCCAGGTAAATCCTTTCAGAATTCCTAACTCATGGAATTATGAGTAAAATAAAATGGTTTTGGGTGATTGTATCTTAGTGTGGCATGTCCGGCAGCAATAGAAACAGGAACTCAGGCACTACACTAGAAATTGAGCTACATACAATAGATATGTTCCTTGCCTGAAGAGACTTATAGTCTAGTGGAGGGAAACCAACAATTAATTAAATATGCAATAATAATACAATATTCACAAAGCTCCATGACAGATGATACCTAGGGCACTCATTGTGGGAACACAAATAATTGGCTCCTATCTCAGAGTTGGGACATCAGGAAAAGATTCTCTGAGGAGTTTCTGCCATTTAATCTTGGATCTAAAGGGTACATAAGGAGTTCTCTTGTGGCACAGGGGGTTAAGGATCTGGTGTTGTTATGACAGTGGCTTGGGTTGCTGCTATCATGAGTATATCCCTGGGCAGGGAACTCACACATGCTTTGGGCATGGCCAGTAAATACATAACTAAATAAAAGGCACATAACTGTTAGCTCCAAAAAAGAGATGGGATGATGGTGTCCCAGGAGGATGGGATGGCAAATAGAAAGACCTCAAGGTAGGTGACAGCACTGGTCATTCCAGGAACTGGAAGAAACTTAGAGTGAAGGCAACATGAACAAGGAGGAGGGGAGTGCCAATGGATAAGGAAGGGGAAGCACACAGGGGTCAGATCACAAAGGGCCTTGATTGCTACATTAAGGAAACTTCTAAGGGAAATGAGCAGCCATTGAGAGATTTTAAACAATGGGGAGACTTGATCAGTGTGGGATTTTAAGAAAATGCCTCTGTACAGTGTGCAGCAAGAAGATTAAATTGAAGAAGGGGCAAGCCTAAAGGCAACAAGACCACTTACGGGCCATTACAGTAATACAGGCAAGAGAAAATGGCTGTCAGAAGTAGGAAAGTGTCTTTATGGCTGGAGACGTGTACTGCTCTCTGAGTGATATTCAGGCAGTAAAAATCTGCAAGAACAGAGACTTGGACATAAGGGTCTAATGCTCTAGAATGAAATACGTAAAGAAAGAGCTATCTGTCTTTAATGAGTGCCTCATTAGGAAAGTGGCAGGATGATGAGAAACAGTAGTCATCTACTGATGGGGCATCTGAACAGGCCAGGGTTTGAGAAGAGGCTTGACTCAAAGACTTAACTAGAGGTGGGAATTATAGATTTACATGTAGTATCAAAAAGATAGACATGACTTAAATGTCCAGTATTAAAGAACTGTTTAAACAAATTACAGCATACGTTTGTTTAATGCAAGTATCTAAATAGTTACTGGCATGGAAAAATTTACTATTCAGTGAAAAGAGTAGCTTATAAAATTATATTGGCATGTCACAGTTTCAATGCAATGTGAGTACATGTAGAGATGAAGGATGGATAGGATCTTTACCAAGATTTTAACAGTGACAATTTCTGACCACATAGATCATTGGTACTTCTGTACTTTCATTTTGTTTATCTGTGTTTTCAAAAATTTCTATGGTAAACATGTAGAATATACCTTCAGCATAAAAGAGCAGTGATAGTTTTTATGTTTAATGGACTTTCATCTACTTCTTATTAGTGCCCAGTGTTATTTCCAGCAACAGTCCTGGAAATAACAATTCTCCTTTTGGGAGGGAGGTGGTGCTCTCAGCATGTGGAAGTCCCCGGGCCAGGGACTGAACTCACATCATAGCAGTAACTTGAGCTGCTGCAGTGAACAACGCTGGATCCTTATTGCAGTGCCACAAGGGAACTCCAAAATACAATTCTTAATATCTTCATAGACTGAAAGTCATACCTTTTAAAAAAGGCTGCATATCGTCAAGGATTTTAGGTGCAGACATCCAATGCACATCCCAATTATCCATATTCATTTTGAGGTAACCCCCCCCCCAAAAAAAAGCAGCAGGGGGAAAGTCATTTCCAAATTCCCCTCTAGTATCAGATTCCACTTATCAGATACTTACTGAAGAAAGCTTTGTGGAATTCAATGGCATGAGTAAGACAATAGCTCTGCTCTCAAAGAGCTTTTGATTTAGATGGGCAAACAAAAATACAAATAGCCAATGCTAATGCAACATGAAAACCTGATTAGTGTGGTAGCAGAGCTGTGAACAGACCACTGTGAAGAGGAAGAAAAAAGATTAGTTGATTTTTGCCAGGCAACGAGAGGAAAGTTGTATAAGTGGTGAATTTGAACAGGCTTAGAAAGATAAGTGCTGTCAGGCAATCAAAGAAACAGTATGTACTTTGTGAGGACAGTAAAGATGTTGGTGGCAGCCACAAGAGGCAAAAGCTACCTGCCCTGCCTGCTAGCTCTAAAGTAGCCCTCTGTGGGCTGGAAAGTAGCATTGCTGACAAGATCTTGGTGAGTTTAAGACACATTTAGGGAATTTCATACAGACTAATTAGCAAAGTGGGAATTAGTATGGAGGGATTGGGTGGGAAGAGGTAAGTAAAGGAAAAAGAATTGAACAGTAGAAAAAAAATTGCATTGGGGAAATAACAATTAAAAAAATATGTACCAGAAAAAAAAAAAAAAGTCCTGTGGGGGGAGGGGGGAGGGGTGGAGAAAGACTTGTAAAAGGCTTTGAATACTGAGCTAAACAGTAAGACTTGACATTGAATAGGGAGTAATATCACCAAACTTGTGTGTAAAGAAAGATTATGTGGAGAGTGGACAGAAGAGGGAGAGAAGAAAAGTGGTGATTCGTTCAAGGATATGGCAATATTTCAAAGGATAGAGACTGAGGGCCTGCCCTAGCGGCTCTAGAAATGGAAAACTAAGAACCAACTCAAGAGATATTTTGGAGTTAGAAGTGAAAGGGTTTGGTGAATAATTTATCTTGGGGAATAGCAGGAAGATAACAGAAAAAAATGAAACAATACGATAATTGAGCTGATTTCAAAATCACCAAGTTTTTTGAGTTAATTAATGTTTTGTGAAATAAACAAGGATTAGTGATTCCAGATTGCCAACAAAAGAAAAGAGGGAACAAGTCTGAAAGGTCAAGTGCAAAGACAAAGAATTTGGTTTTGGACGCGTGTAGTTTTAGATGTCTAAGTGAAAATATCGTGATGGTGTTCAGGAAAAAGGGACGGGCTGGCTAAATCAATTCGAAAGCCATCAGTATATAGGTGATAGCTGAACCATATGTAGGAGTGATGGTGTAAGGGTGAGGACAGTAGGGATTGCTTTAGATACTTTATATACATGATCTCATTTGATTCTCACAAAAAAATTAGAAAACATGCCATCACTGCAAGTGATAAAGTGTGATAAAGACTGAGAGGCCTTTGCAATAACAAGTATGAGGTTATTTTCTGTAACCCGAGAGAAGCAAAATGGTATAAACTGGAATGCAATGGGCTCTGGTGTGAGTAAGAAGTAGGAAGGCAGAAGTGGTTAGATGATCCCAAGGAAAAGGAGGGGCAAAGAGTATGATAACTAGAAGAAGAAGTGAAGGAAAGTTTAAAAAGTAGTGGAGTTAATAGTGAAGAGAGAGGGCTGAATGAAGAGAAAGAGGTTGAGAAGTCAAGCGCGATAAGCTGATTTTTGATCATTTTCAACACAGGTGAAAAGGATGACAAAAGGAAGACAAAAGAAGAGCTTTGCAGGAAGAAAATACTGGGTATCACTTGTAACACAGAGGAGCACAGTGAGGAAAAGGGTAATTGAAAGAATGAAAAAAGAATGCTAAGGAATTTCAGAGCTAATAGCCTCTATTAGTGTCTCATTTTCTCTGAATGAGAGTGGCAGAGATGGCTTTGACCTTAATAGGGAAAAGAGATGCCTTATTTTTTCTCAGTCTTCCGGGGTTAACAGTATTAACTTTACATGTCTAGCAATCTGACTTCCCCCTTGACACACACAAGAAAATTTAACTTCTTCCTTCATTTTAGAGAATATATGAGTGAAATTTGGTAATAACCTCTTACTGATAGAATAGTTAACAAACACTGCAAATCCTATTTTAACCTACAGAATTCAAGCAGCGTAAACCGGACTTTGTTATTCATCAAGCATATTGAGGGGAGTTCTTCTGAGGCAAATAATATACTCAGTTTCTATATTCCTAAATGATATTAGGAATATAGAAAGTTATATATATACAATGTGTTAAGGGCAATAAAATAGTACAAACAAAATAATCACAATGAGAGAAATGCTAACATGATGCAGTAATAGCTTTTGTGTGGTAGAAATGACGAATGAAGGATTTATGCATGACAAAAATGTACTGGTTGGCAATGGATGAATATATAGGTTAAAAAAAAGTCTAAGACACACAAACACACACACACACACACACACACACACACTATTTAGCAGCTTAGACAAAAGAACTACAACCTAACATCACAACCAAAGGTATCTGAGGTTAACATAAAATGAATTTACCAAATTCATTCTTCTGCAACATTATAGCTATTAAAGAACAGATCATTCTGCAGACTTAATTTAAAGAGACAGGAGAAAAATCTATTTCCCATAGACTAAAGAAGTGACATACCCATGCATAAAGAAGACTAAAATACGAAAACAGTCATCATCAATAAAATGTTACAAGATTAGCAACCCACATATTTTACTACATGATCTCCGCGTGTTTATAAATGTAATTATCATAAGTGGGTGAGTATTAAGGTGCATTATTTTATGGCTGCAAGTTCACTGGGATCAATTAATCTAATGTTCTGATCAACAATATTACTTTATGTTAATTACGAAGGCTTACTGTGTGATGAGACTGGAAAAAAGCCTCATGTGACCTGAAAATTACTTCATGTAATAGCATTCTGTAAATGCCACTTAGGAGTGGAAATTATCTGGTTTGTCAGTGAAGAAGACTTGTGACAACATACCTCCTATCGGGTTGGAGCTGCATGTGGCCAATCTCCTCTGGGCAATCCTGTAACATGGGCTGGAGTTCTTCCTGTGGAGAGGGGGTCAGAGTGGCAGTGGACTGGTGGCTATAAGACACGGCAGCTGGAGAAGAGGCTGCTCCCCGCACAGGCGGAGTGGGGCCTCGTTCATCTTCCTCTTCTTCTAGTTCACCTTGCTGCAAATACATCCTTGCTGGTGGCACAGGACATGGCATTTCTTGGTCATAGCTAAAACAAATTATAAGAACACTTAGACTTAACTTCAGGTTAATTCAAATAAACTATTTCTGTAGTTAGTGAAATACTAGCTTTGAATTGCTCTTTATTTTAAATATTTATTTATTTAATTTATTTATTTCTGTGGCTGTGCCTGCAGTGTGTGGAAGTTGCTGGGCCAGGGATCAAACCCACAGCGATGACAATGCAGATCCTTACCTGTGCCACAAGGGAACCTCTGAATTGCTTTTTAAATCTGAATGTGCTGGCTATATTAAGAAGGTTTTTTTTTTTTTTTTTTAAGTCATTGTCACAAAGGTTTGCGAAGTGCTATATATAATATTTTATTCCTCTGGGGGTTATAATTTAATTGGCACATTAAAGGCTCTGAGAGGTCCTGTGACAAAGAAATCTACTTAACAGAGTTTAATTTAGTACTCTGCAAATGTGTTTGGTATATCCCTCCAATTCAGCATGATCTCTAAAGGATGACTCAAAGATGGTCCTGTGGATGATCCAAAGATGATACGCTAAACTCTGAGGAAAATGGCTCTTGAAAATCCTTTCAGAGGGAGATCAACGTATTAGTCCGATCTGACCCCCTTTTTCCCTGAAATCATGATAAATCACTATTTCTTCAATTGAGCACAAAATGAATTAACACAGTTGGCTTGCATTTAGGAGGGTGAATGAAAAACCCTTATAAATAAAATAATCAATAAACAATAAAATGCCCCTCTAGGAGTTCCCATCGTGGCTCAGTGGTTAACGAATCTGACTAGGAACCATGAGGTTGTGGGTTTGATCCCTGGCCTTGCTCAGTGGGTTAAGGACCCGGCGTGGCCGTGAGCTGTGGTGTAGGTTGCAGATGCAGCTCAGATCCCGAGCTGCTGTGGCTCTGGCGTAGGCCAGCGGCTACAGCTCTGATTAGACCCCTAGCCTGGGAACCTCCATATGCTGCGGGAGCAGCCTAGAAAAGGCAAAAAGACAAAAATAAATAAAATAAAATAAAATAAAATGCCCCTCTACTCTTCTGCTAGAGGTGTGAGGAAGCTCTAAATAGTTCTGGGGAACAGTCATGCCAATCTCTTTTCTCCTACCTCAGGGCATATGGTTAATTAGCATGGCAGTAACTTAAGGCATTATAAAAATTTTGTTCCTGTTACCCACCCCTTTTATGCCCCTGCTCACTCCTGCCCCCCCCGCCCACGGATATTCCCAGGCAAGGGATTGAACTGGAGCCACAGCAGTGTCCTAAGCCAACAGCAGTGGCAATGCCAGATCCTTAACCACTAGGCTACCAGGGAACTCAACCCCTGTCTCTTGTTCATTCTCTACCAGCTGTCATGTTTACCAGAACTCAGGAAAGTTGATGCTCATATGATTTCTTAGTTGATGCTCATATAATGTGATTTCTTTGTATCTTCTTTTACTGAGCTAATCCCACTATCTTCCTCTTTGACACTTTTTTTTTGTCTTCTATGTATTTTGTACTCATTTTGACATTCCTCTTTCTTCTCTACCTCAAACTGTTTCCCAGTTCAATTATATTCTACTTCTAAAAAACCCTCTAGAATCTATTGCTTTTTCTCCACCTTCGTATTGTTTCCGAGATTACTTTATCATATATGTGTCACTCCAGTTATTCACCTGCTTTAAAATAAGTGGCTCTCTAATTGCCTAGAGAATAAAATAGGAGTATCTACTAAGACATTTGAATATCTCTATAATCTGGCTTACACTTGCCTTCCCAGCTTCCTCTCACTTCCCACCATGTATATCATGTTAGTTTTCTAGGAGTTCACATCTCTCTGTGGTCTTAATGTCCATGAAACCCCTCCTCTTGATTAAGAACCATCTCATTTGGTAAGATCAAGAACAAAAACAGCAGATCAGACTCTTCCCAGTTAGAATCAGACTTTCCCTTTGGGACACAGTTGAATTCCTTGTTTGTTTGTTTTTTTTAACTACATCCACTAATTTTGTTTTACCCCTTTTTTTGGTGGACTAAAACAGCAATACATGTTGTTAATACAGCCTAGGAAATGAATTTTTTAAAATACAGTAAATCCTGGTTATTTGCACATTCCATATTTGCAAATTCACCTATCTGCTAAAAAAATATGGGTAACTCAAAGTCAATACCCATAGCATTTTTGTGGTCATTCATGGACATATACAGAGAAGCTAAAAATTTGTGTCACCTGATAGATGCATACATTCCTATCTGAGGTCAAATAAGGTAACACTCTGCCTTCTTGTTTCAGCTCTCAGACTATAAACCAGCATTGTTTCCTTTCCATGGTCTAAATAGGGCCATGTTGTTCTCTCTCTCTCTTGTTTTATGTTGGTGAGTTCCCTATTTAAAATGATCCCAAATGTAGTACATTAGGGCTGTCTAGTGTTCCAAAGTGTAAAAAGGTTCTGATGAGCCTTAATGGAAGAAGTATTTATATTAAATAAACTTTGTTCAAGAATGACTTTCAGTGCTGTTGGCTGTGAGTTAGATGTTAATGAATCAACAATATACATTAAATGTTGTTAAACAAAATCACACATAAAATATAAAGTTTATGTATGGATTAGCTGACAGAAATACTGTGACCCAAGGCTTGCAGGAACCGAACCCTGCATTTCTCCTAGGAGCAATGGCTCAGCCTTTGCTAATTCAGTGATTGGAATACAAAAGTACAGAGACTGTGTTTCCCGGAATAGTGGGAACTATAATTTTTTTTTTAGGGGAGAGTGAAAGAACTATGTCTTCATCATTGTCATTTTAAACAAACTATATTTTCAGGTAGGTTTCTCATTTTTTGGTGTTCATTCTCTACATCAAACGAGTTCTCTTCCATTGATCATAGTGAAGCTTGTTTTGTTTTCTTTGGTGGTACTACATCCTATTCTACAGAATCTGGAGTGTGGAACAAGCACATTAACATCCTTTTTCTCTTCCCAGGCCAGGTGTTGAACCAGAGTTGCAGCTGAGGCATATGCCACAGCCACAGCAATACTGGATCTGGGCTGCATCTGTGACCTACGCTGTAGCTTATGGCAATACCAGATCCTTAACCCAGTGTGTGAGACCAGGGATTGAGCCACATCCTCACAGAGACAATGTCAGGTCCTAAACCTGCTGAGCCACAACAAGAACTTCCAGACTAACTTTCTAATTGCTGTCATGTAGATTATTTATACTTGTTAAATCCTTGAGAGAGATAATTTAGTAAAGTTTAAATTCTACAGTTTCAGCATAATGTGACAAAATCTAAGAGCAAACAGTTTTCGGGATACTGTAGCTGTGGTATAAATCCACATAATTATTTTATTACAAAATCATATATATTATATATATATAATGATATGTATGTGCTCTCATATGTACTCATGATCATCTATGTAAATTATATGCCTATACAGTAAATATAAATATATAAACTATGTATGTATATAAGTGTGTGTGTGTGTATGTATGTGTGTGTGTGTGTATTCATGATTCATGATTCTTAGTTCCAAAAGCAGCTTCCAAGTCACAAATTCCTTTTTTTGACAACACCGAGGAGGGTTTTTTTTTGTTGTTGTTGTTGTTGTTTTGTCTTTTTGTCTTTTTAGGGCCGCACCCATGGCATATGGAGGTTCCCAGGCTAGGGGTTCAATTGGTGCTGCAGCCACTGAACTACGCCAGGGCCACCGCAACACGAAATCTGAGATGTTTCTGCAACCTACACCACAGCTCACCACAACACTAGATCCTTAACCCACTGAGTGGGGCCAGGGATTGAACCTGTGTCCTCATGGATGCTGGTCAGGTTCGTTAACGGCCGAGTCATGATGGGAACTCCACTGGGGAGGGGTTTTAAGTTCTGTTGACCTCTTGATATTATTTTATTCAGAGACAAATGTTCACGGACCTTAGGAACCAGCCTCTCCTTGGTGATTTAGTTTAATAGTTCATATGGGTTTAAGGAATCATCTTATTCCACTGAAGTTCGTCTTACCTTTCATCTACAGAAACACTGTACTCTTCACTATTACTATGAGGAGGAGGATGTGCAGGAGGAGGAGGAAGCAGGTCGGCCCAGTTCATGCCACCTTGTTTTGGTACTTTGGGTGTCCGTGCCCCTTTCTTGTGCCCCTGACTCCCTTTAAAAGAAATAAAGCGTAAGTCTTTCATTTCTGTCCTTTCCATCTTTTTTTTTATTATCACAGGCTAATTATTTTCTGTAAACATGACCTTGTAATTCATACATAAATAAAGAGATAAACACTCTTTTCTTCATTAATTTTAAACCAAACCTTGTACAAGATGCAAAATATTGCCAAGTTTAACTGCAAAATAATGAAAAAGCAATAAAATCATAAATGAATTTTACAAGTCATATCATTAATAGTGATCTTCTTACAGCAATTAATTGCATTATGGATTATCATCTAAAACAAATGAGCTGTAGACATATTTTCTGAAGAGCCTTTCTATTATTTAATTGCTGGAACCTAAAATACAATATGATACAGATACGATCTATTACATTTCCACTGTTGCATTAAATCACTGAATATATATAATTTGTACTTGTCCACTGAAATGTTTTAGGCACAATGAAATTACTAGTTTTCGTCAGAAAGGCAGGTGCAGATGGAAATAATTGCTGGAAGACCTAATATATCTAACAACAAAAGAAGCAGAAAAATGATTTTTAAAAAAGAACAGAAGTGTTTTTAGCCACTGTTTCTATAAAATTATAGCTTAGAGTGAAATATTGTTTCTTGAACATTCTTGGTCAAAATAGCTCAATTATTCAAGTTCCCCAATGTTCTGATATTAGATTCGGCATATTCTTTAACCATAGGTAGCTGCATATTTTGGGGTATTTAAAAAAATAGCTTTAGGTCAAAGATATTTGTGGACGAAGTGGTCTTTATCCTCCTCCTCTAATATGATACATTTTAGATTCTTCTGTAAATTATGGACAATAAGTCTATTATTATATTTCTTATATGATCCCTTAAATTCAGCGAATTATCTTGGTCTTTTTTATTTAACCTTTCTGAAACAACTCCAAGTTAACATGGTGCATGAAACAGGTCTTAGTATGTTCAGTGGGCCTTATTTTTTTTTAAGTCACTTGGGGATATTCAAATAGCAGTGTTTGTTAAGCCAGATGTTCTTGCACTGGAATGTTACTGCACCACGTGTGGGCTGAGAGACAGGCTGCTACTCATCAATTACGATTGTCCGGCCTCTGCTTATGTATTTTCACTCTCTCTTCCTCTACTCAGTCGTCCTGTGTTGGAATGGCTATGCCTGTGTTGTGGAGTTGACTATACCCAGCACCTTCCTCTTGACTTCCTGGCGTACATCTATTTACTATAACAACTCCATCTGTTCTGAAAGGCCTAACATCACAAACCTCTCCTATACGTCATTTAATTGCTTCATTCTCTTCCCTAATTACCACCAGATTTCACCTCTTTGTAATTTTTTACCGTATAGTCACAATACCAAATAATAAATAGCAACAGAACATCAGGACCTATGTAGCTAAGCTGAGGGATGGAGAAAGTCAATTGAAAATTAATAACTTAGAATCATATGTTTTTCCATTAAGATGTGTTTCTCTTTAAGGGGGTAAGAATCCAAAGAAAAAGCCTTGACATTTTTCTCTTAATGTAGAGTTTACTTACTTTAAAAAAGGGGGAAAAAAAAAGTCGTTTGATACAATTTGACTGTTGTTAAAAAACTCAAACCACATATAGTAGAACAAGAGTAGAACTATTTCTAAACTCCTTTAATTCAAATAGAAACAATTTCAATCAGTGACAAAACACAGGCTAGAGAATGTGAAATCAGCACGCCTTGGTCAAGGGAAGATAGTAAAATGCAAATACCACATTCGTTACCGAAAAAGAAGTAAGAGACTTGCCTAAAAGCACCTGTGGCAACTTTAATCCAGGTACTGGGAAGTAATATTTCTACCCTCTCCCAGAGAAACAAACTAGAGTCAAGATCAATTGGTTTTGTTCTCATTGTGGTGTGACTTGCCACATGTTAGTTCTAATAATGAACTGCCTTTAATTAGAAAAGCAGGACTTGAGTACCAGCAAGCTCCCATCTGCAGCCCCTATCAGGAAAACAGCTGGTAAACAGCTGCAACAGCATGAAGACCACAGGGAAGAGGCCGCAATGTGGCTTCTGAGGCACTGAAGTTGGGAGGCTGCTTTATGAGCAAGAATTGAGTGAAGGAGAGTGGAGAAATTATAAATTGAGGCAGGTTCCAACTGTACCTAAATCTCAGTATATCATCTCTTAGGCTTTTGATTCTGCTCAAATTGTATGTGCTTTTATAGCCTTCCTTCAAATGATAACATATTTAGCAGATTAACTCTATGTGGCAACATTTTTCATGATATTCTTGCTGAGGGGGAAAAAACGTTTCAACTGCCTTTAAAGATGAGGTCATGCTTCTGGCTTTACTGCAGCTCCTTAACAAGGAGGAAAATAGGAGCCTCAATCTTTGTTACCCAATAGAACATAAAATGGTTTAGTGAGTGGACAGTCCCTCAGGTGCAGAGGAAAGACCCATGCCTAGAAGACTCAAATCACATGTTGGAACATTAGCATTCAATTTGTAATCTCTGAATGTGCCATTTTTTAAAATGAGAGATCGGTTTTCTCCTTGGTTTCTCTTACTTACCAGATGTACTACTGCCCCGGTCTGAACTATTGTAGGATCCTCCTGTATTCTGGTCATATGATTGGTTGTATGGGATTGTTGGAGGAATTGTATCATTGGCTCGATAATCTAGACATTTCAGATGAAAACAATTAAACATTTATTTTCTTTGGTGCCTCAATCATTACCAATGATTAGGCTTTTAAACTACCATGTTGATCACTTGCTAAGGGGTACATAAATGTTCAGGATGAAAAGCCAAGAAAAAATAAAAATCTTTAAACATGTCCCCCTTTAAGATTTATAAAATACAAACTCTTTGTGTCATCTTCTTTACATGAATCTAACCAAACATAAGTGTGAACAAATCCTGTGAGGGACTATTTCTTCTTTTTAAAATATTTATAAATCAGCTAAGGCAGAAATCAGATTTGCTTGACTTCTTATCTTTAAAAGTATAGTAACAAAATAATTTTAATAATAAGAACTCAGGAAAATATCATGTCTGTGAATCATAAAAAAAAAATGTAAAACTGAAACTTGCCAGCAAGATTATATCTAATAAAAAATATGTCCATGATAAGAAAATGAAATATCTCAGTCTCCCACCGATGCTTCTACTCATTTAGGCAGAGATGAAAATCCAAATGATAAACTCACCACTGGAATGTTATTGAGTAATAATCTGTCAGTCTAGTTGCATTCCAGTGTCTTTATTATAGTTTGACATACCAAGTCTGTTTACAAGCAGTGTAAACAATAAATCAGAGCTCTGAAATATTTGCACAGGAGACTGTCAGACCTTTCCAAAGTCCACAGTAAAGCCATACTCTCTGCAGGAATAATATGACATATGACAATAGTTTGAATCTTCACTGTAAACTCTATGATCACAGCAACGTTCCTATTCATCTTTGTCAGCCTTTGTTCATGAACTTGTGTATTATACTACGTGAAGGTCCAACAGAGAAAGACAAATACTGTGTGGTATCACTTACATGCAGAATCTAAAAAAATACAACAAACTAGTGAATATAAACAAAAAAGAAGCAGACTCACAGATACAGAGAACAAACTAGTGGTTACGGGGTGGGGAGGGACAATTTACGGATGCAGAGGCGGGATTAATAGTTACAAACTATTAAGTATAAAAGAAGCTACAAGGATATATTGTACAACAAAGTTAGTATAGCCAGTATTTTGTAATAACTACGAATGGACTATAACCTTTAAAATTGTGAATCACTAGTCATACAGCTAGAACTTATATAATAGTGTACCACAACTATACTTCAATAAAAATGGTTAAAAATACATATTGAATTGGGTTATTATACCATGCTTTCTTTTCTTTTCTTTCTTTTTTTGCTTTTTAGGGCCGCACTTGGGACACATTGAAGTTCCCAGGCTAGGGGTTGAATTGGAGCTGTAGTTGCTGGCCTAAGCCCCAGCCACAGCAACACCAGATCCGAGCCACATCTATAACCTACATCACAGCTCATGGCAATGCTGGATCCTCAACCCACTGAGCGAGGCCAGGGATCAAACCCAAAAACTCATTGATAGTAGTCGGATTTGTTCCTGCTGAGCCATGACAGAAATCCCCAAGCGTTTTCTTAATCTGGGAACAAGGCAAAATGGCTCTATTATTAAATTAAAACATATAACACTACATCAAATGAAATGTTTGTCTTAAGCTTTCTTTCTGTAATCTCCAACTATAATAGGCTTTAAAAAAAAAAAAAAGTTCCCAACTCAATCCTGAAGAAAATAAATCTGTGTTTCTAATTATCTATGGTAAAATGTACCCTTTACCTGGACACTCATACGGAATTGCCCTGACCTATTTAAATTAGACCAATTCCTTTCTTTTCTAGAGTTATAACTTTGCAAATCATGTTATTAAAGCAGTAGCCTGAAGGACCACAAAGAACTCAAATACCTATCTCTTCCAACGTCCCGATATTACAATAGAGAAACATTCCCCTCAGGCCATAACATACTATTCTGCTGCTACAAGTTAACACTGAACTCAATTTATTTGAGGTTCTATCCTGACAGACTTCAATCAGGTCAACCAAAGAAATTTAGGCTCTAAAATCATATACTGCAGCAGTCTCAGGAACCGCAGGGGGTAGGAGAAATACAACAAATGGAACCACTTCTCTAGTTCAAGTTAATTTAATTAATTTTCTTCAGTTTGATATAAAAAATGCCATTCATTTATATGACCATGTAGAAGCAATTATCTCCCATTCTCGAGTGGAAAGAATGGGTTAGCCTATTTATTTAAAATGTGAGGTATTGTGATGGTTGTACATCTGCCTTATGAATAAAAGATGTCTGTCCTGAGCAATCCCTCACCTACCATTAAATTTAAATTCCTCTCAAAACCATTTGAAAATACTTATATATTATTATAAAATCAATTTTCCAGGGTTATTGTTGTGCTAATTAACTCCTTGACACAGGAAAATTTCAAAACCAAAGAAATGAGAACACGTTAGTGACAAAAGAAAGATTTCACTTGCTAGTTCTAGACAGGCTTCAGCACGTAGTGCCGAAGGGTTAAGGATGCCAACACAGAAAAGGATGGGGATAAAGGCAAGGCTCTTCACCTTTGTTCAGTTTGTTTTGCTCCATGATGTTGTACTGAATCGGTGCCACTTCTTGCTTCTGCTGTCCAGGCGGTTTCCAGTGCTTCTCGCCAGAGTCCCCGCTGCCATTGTTCATGTTGTTGCTGAGGTTTGACTGGATGAGCTGGGTGGTGGCATAAGGAGTGGGCTGCCCTGATGGATTGACAAAACGCCCATCCTTCAGATTTGGGCTATTGAAGGTTTTCATCTCATTGATTTTGTTACTAAGGTCCACATCACCATAAACAGTTGACTCAGGGAGCATCAGATTTGTTTGTTTGTTATCCAGTTGGTTGTTATAATTTGCTATACAATCAGCTATGTGCAATGGAGAGGAAAAGGAAAAAGTCATTCTGCATGGTTATTCGTTGCAAGTTTCCTTGTAAGTAGCTTTCTGAGTCACAGTAAAATTTTTATGTAAAGTATAAATAGGTTTAAATAAGATTGGGGAAAAAAAAGGGCCAAGTATTCATATGTTCTTTCTAAAGAACATATCAAATGTTCTTTTTGTAAGAAAAATTGAGGGACTGAGAGGACACACAATTTATACAGAAAGTACTGCTAGAATTAGGTAGTAAATAATGCACCCAATTCAATTCAATTTTAAATCAATTTTTCTTTAACAACTCCGTTAATAGGAATTGCACTGAGATAACATATACAGGAATAGCTTTATGTGCCAACTTTAAATTTTCTAGTCTGGGGTTACTGCACTATTTGAAGTTACTAGTTAGCTTCTGAAGCAACAGAACAGAATTTATAGGCTGAGAATCCAGATCAAAAAACAAATCAAAACAAAACAAAAACCAAAAAAACCCCTCTGCCCTTAGAGCAAAGAACTTGGGATTTCAATATTTTATGTAGTACCTCTCTCTATTTAAAAAGTATGAGGAACAGAGGTAGAGTAATAGTACATACTGCTCAGGAGAATTTTATTAGTTTTTTTTTTTTTCTTGGTCATGCAGGGTAATCATTATCAGGAAAGGATGTTATATAATCATTTTTTTCATGGTTTCATAATGACAACCCAAGAAGTATAAAATGACAATAATGATGGAAAAATGAATCATAGTAGCTGGGATAATTTTATCAAATAACATTTGAAATAAATCCAATATATCTATTTCAATTTCACTGTAATTTCTCCCGCATTTAAATATTTGAGTAAAGTAACTAATATACATAAGAAATATTTAAAGCCTATAGTTGAAAATATTAAAAGAGCAGGAAGAACTAAAATCATCATTTAGTGGTTTTTTTGTGTTTTTTTTTCTTTTTCTTTATAAAAGGGCTGAGCCCGCGGCATATGGAGGTTCCCAGGCTAGGGGTCCAATCAGAGCTACAGCTGCCAGCCTACACCATAGCGACAGCAACTCGGGATCTGAGCCGCGTTCACACACGACCTACACCACAGCTCATGGCAACGCCGGATCCTTAACTCACTGAGCGAGGCCAGGGATCAAACCTGCAACCTCACGGTTCCTAGTTGGATTCATTTCCACTGCACCATGACAGGAACTCCCTAAAATCATCATTTAAAATTAAAACATTTTAAAATAAAGAATTAGTCAGCTATTTTATTCATAGTGGCTGCAACATTAAGAGGTCACCTTGAGGATTAGTTTTTAACTGGATGTCCTAAAAAATGGAAAATTAAAACAATCGCTACTAAAGATGTAAAAATGAATGCAGTTTTAAGAAAAATTTGCAACTTCTCTATCCTACTGAATTCAACTACCCTGCCTTTCAATAATAAATGATCAGGGATCAGTGGTATTTGATTCACCTGGCTTTTAGTAATTCTTATTTCTAATTTCTAGGTATTAAGTTTTATGTAATAGTGGTTAAGCAATATTATTAAAGGCAATATGGTTTTGGCAATCTCATTTTTCTTTGCCAATCTTTCTATATGAGGGCTATCCAACAGAACTTTCTGAGGTGATGGACATGCTTTATTCTGCATTGTCTAATACAATAGCCACTAGCCACATGCAGCTACTGAGCACTTGAAATGTGGCTAGTGCATATGAAGAACTGAATCTTAAATGGTATTTTATTAAATTTAAAGAGCCACCTGAAGCCAGAGGCTACCATATTGGACAACAGAGCTCTACAATTAATTTAATGGGTACTGCAATTTTTGTCTTACTTGGCTCAGCATAATCTTTCTTTTACTTATAATTATATAAGCACTTAGCTGTCTAGACAACTAGAGTGTGGACCTTTGGAGAACATGGACTTGGTCACGTGGATACATCACTTCCATCTCTGTATCCAACGGAGACTATGCACTTTATGGTGCATCACTTTTTTTTTACTTGAATGCCTTATTCTAGTTCCCTTTTCCTTAATTTCATCGATTATTTTACTTCTATAGTTGCATATTTTGATTCTTTGATTCTTTTTACATTTTCTATGTTGTGAATGAATGTTGAAAAGCTTTCTAATAAGAAATTATTTGTAGTTTTCTGTTTATCCCTTTGAGCATTGCATACTCTACATCCAAATTTTACTGTTATATTTTAGCATGAAATTTTAGAAAAGTAATTTACCCACACAAATTTCTGAGCCAAAAAGCCACAATACAAAATTAGGATTAGTATATACACTGCAAAAGATACATATTTCTTGTATTCTCGGGATTTACTAGTATGCTATAAAAGTCTAATCTTGAATTTCAGTTAGCTTTCATTTAAAATTACTTATTACTACCATGTAATAATTATTACTGTCGCTGTTACTAAAAATTTTGGTTCACTCGAACTAGATATTTATTGATTTTTTGATCTGCTTTATTCCTAAGGTCTTGAAAATGAATACTAACACTAGAGTTAAAATGAGTAAGTCCATAATTACTATGAAGATGAATACTTTTGCATAATTTTATTTTTCCTTATTTGGTATCTATTCTAGAATTTATAGTCTCCATTCTTTCCTATACTGGGAAGACTTTCTGGGTGGAGAGTGAGATATCAAAACATAGGGATGGAGAAAATACCTGAATCAGGCTAGTTTGCTAAATAATGGTCAACATCTCATGAAAACATTGGTTAAATTCCCCTTCTGGTTTAGGGGGAAGAAAAGGAAAGTTATCTCCTCATGGCTGGTCCCTAACAATGCCAGGCTGGCATATCAAGCTGTCTCTGCGCCTCTAACCTGGGCGACTATATGTGGTCAGGTTGCTGTCGCTGTTCCCGTTGCCTGCTGTGCAGCAGTTGATGGAGCAGTCATTGTGGTTGTTCCCTGTGTTAGGCCAGGTGTCTGCCAGCCATGGCTGTGTGGCAGGCTCACTGATGTTGAGAAGTCCTGGCCTAAAGAAAAAATATATATATAAAAGCAAGTGTTATTAAGTGTTATCTAAGTAGCAAGTAATATTCCCTGTTCAGAATTCCAACAATTCTTCATCTCATTATTCTCACAAAGAACTTGGTCAACTCTGCTGAATGATATTATCATTCCTTCTACCTTCGAGACAAGGCAACTGTAGTGTAATCTCCTGGCACATGCCTCAGTTTATACAGCCATTACGTTGTAAACTTGCAGAGACTTAAAATGTTGTACTGTTTGTAACGTTTTACTTCATCTTCAGTAGCAGTGACTAAGAATCAAACAGGGAATCTAAAAATATGTCTTAGTGTTTGAGTAGCTTAAAGAATACTCTAGGTAAGACAGTTTGCATTTCTTAATTTTTGGCCTGTTAAAAAATCACGATTCTTCTCACAGCTTCACTAAAAAATGGAACAAGCTTTTTTACTTAGATAACGGACCCTTCACACATAAGCACATTTGCATATTTTCTTCAAAACCATGTTTCAGAGACAGTGAGTTGGGGCTCTGTGACATTTTGCAGAAAGCTTTATCTGTGTTTCAGTGCACAGTTTTGTAAGGTTGTCAACATTTTCTGACGGTAACAATGTAAAATGCCACAAATCCCTATATAAACAAAGGAAAGCTACTGAATTAAATCTGGTAAAACAATGATGTCCACTATAAGAAATATTAGCGTTCATGTTTTTCTTGGCACAGCAGATGTTAATCCTCTTTCACTGTGCATCGGAAATGCAGAGGACATCAGCAGTTATTGATGGGAGCCCTGGACCTCCAGCGCCACAGGCACAGACTGAAGTCCAGGAACGGCAATCTTGGTACCCTTTTCCAACACTGACTCTATTTGATAATTCAGCAAAAGAGGTGATGATTCATGATGTACTGTCAGCTCCACCGTAAACAGACTGGCACTACAGATTCTTCAAAGATTTTCTTCACGGTTTCATTTTCTTTGTAAAAGTGCACCAATCATGTTTCTCATTTACCTGGGAAGCAAGAACCTGATAGTTCACTCTCCATAGTTCCTATTCTGACACGTAGAGGACCAACCAAGGAACCTTATTGTGCATTTGATGGCTATTTAGGAATAATTCACTTCGAATGAAGAATATGGATTTATAATCCACATGTCTGTATATGTATGTATACGTGTGTACACATATGCCTGTGATTAAATGAATATTTGCCCTTTGCCTACAATGTGTGAGGCATTGTTCTGAGTTCTTTATATGTATCAGCTCATTTAATCTTTATAACAATTCCACAAAGTAGTTACTATTATTGGCCAGATTTAAGAGGTTAAGCAACTGAGATGCCTGAGGGAGGTTAAGAAACTTGTGTATACGGTGGCAGAGTTGGGATTCAAACCCAAGTAGTCTGGCTTTGGAATCCACATTCTAATCTAGGATTTTATAAACACATATACTGGAGAGTACTGAAATTTCCTAAAATCCTCAAACATTCTTTTGTTTGTTTGTTTGTTTTTTGTCTTTTTTGCCATTTCTTGGGCTGGTTCTGCGGCATATGGAGGTTCCCAGGCTAGGGGTCGAATTGGAGCTGTAGCCACCAGCCTACGCCAGAGCCACAGCAACTCGGGATCCGAGCCGTGTCTGCAACCTACACCACAGCTCATGGCAACGGGATGAGCAAGGCCAGGGATCAAACCTGCAACCTTATGGTTCCTAGTCGGATTCGTTAACCACTGAGCCATGATGGGAACTCCCTCAAACATTCTTAATAAAAGGCAGAGTGGGGAAATGAAGTCTTAAAATTCAGAATAATGCTATTAAAACTGAACACACTCACTCTTAAATTTGTTGATAAAAATATGCTTTGAAGAGCAATGTTGCTGAACTGTTGAAATTTAAAACATTTAAATGCAAGCTGTATCACAGATATCTGGAGCCTTTGAAATTGATGTGGGTTATAGCAATTCTGCAACCAGTTACCTTTAGATTTTCTTATTTTCTCCTGAACTTAAACCAAAGGTGTTATCACTATTGAAGTTATTAAAAATAAATCTCCATATTTGACACTGTAGAAATATTTTAGGATGTTTGAAGTATGGGTCAAGTGGAAATTTTCCACAGCCTGTTTTACATGTTTCAAAAAGAAATAGATAATACTTTTATGCTACTATGATTCTCTCAGAAAAAACACTTAAAAGTGAATGTTGTGATATCATCAGAGGCTGAGAGAACTTTTCACATGTATGGGTGATTTCCAAGAGGAAGCAGGATTAACAATTCACCTCCTAGCTTTCAGTTCAGACTTGTGTTTAGAATGCTAACTATTAGGGAAGAAGGTGAGTGAGTCAGGACTACGGGCCCAACAATGAATCTTAAAACGCTATGTGTTACATTTCAGAGAACTCTGAGGAAGTCAACGCATAGGCATAGGCAGCTACTCTGATAAGGGTTTTCGAGTCTTTTAAAACAATCTCACAAGCTATTTTTTTTGCATTTAAGATGATCTAGTGTGTATGAGACAGATTTAGCTGCCCAACAATAAGAAACAAAGCAGAAGCAAACACAGTGCTATTTACAGTAATTAATATGTCTCAAAAATATTATATGTTATATTTTATATATATATTTTACATGTATATCCATATAGTACATTAGTTGTTGAATTTTCATGCTAACATATCTGAGTTTTGCCTATCTCTTCCTGGTCTTCAGAAAGACATTATCAGGGAAGGGAAGACACTAGGGCTCATGAAAGCCATTATTTATCTTCCAGTTTATATTAATGGGGTAGTTTTGTGTCACAAAGTAAAAGAGAACAAATGCACTTAAATAATTTTGTGGCAATTACCTGCAATTCCTCTGCTCCTCTTACTCCAGATATTCCAATCACTCACTCAAAAAACAAACGAACAAACCTATTTGAACTCCTAAACCAAAAATAAAATTCTAGAAGATCAGGGGAAGGGGAAAATGGTGAACAGGCCTGCATGTAGGCTGTTTCCTCTTTCCAATGACAGCTTGAAAGAGTTTCAAAGCCCAGAAAGAAGCAAGGGATAGATCTGAGGGTGGTCGGTTCTTTAGAGAGAAGCAAAGTCTGAGCTCTGTTTCTTTCTCACCTCCCACTGCCAGGAAATGTACTGTTGGCATTCTCAAGTGGGCTAGCCTGACTTTCCTATGCCTTTCTTCAAGCTTTCTGCTGTTTCCTGGTTTATGCTGTGGTCTGGGTTTTAATTAGGGTTTTGTTTTTTTTTGTTTGGTTTTGTTTTTTAAAGATGTGATGGGGATGCTTGGATATGTGAGGTAAAGAAAATGAACAGAAATAGCCACTTCATATTTTCAGGATCCTCCCCTGGATTACAATTCAAGTCCTTTATCCTTTGCAAGTTGGGAAGAGGTCTCTTTGCTTACCACAATCCTCATTTTCCCTTTTCTGAGAAGAGTCAAATTCACAATTTTGGAGAACTAGGAGAGTGCTCTCTAGCTCAACCTTCTCCTTTATTAGAGGAAAATATCCAGCACCCAAAATTTTCTCAAGGGCTGAATTCGACCAGGTCTTGCAGCATTCATCCCTTCCTTCCTTAGATACCTTTTACTGGTATCTTTCAAAGACCAATAATTCACGTATTGAATTTATGGATATAATCTAATAAATTACATTTATTACATTCATTAATCAGTAATCAAATAAAAATGTATTTGATTACTGATTAATAAAGCATATAGCCTCTACACTCCAGGATCTCACATTCTATTGAGAGAGACAATCATTTAGCCAGGAGCTGGGAAACTATTTCTATAAAGGATCGGAGAGTAACCATTTTAGGCTTTGCAGGACATATGTTTTCTGCTGCAACTACTCAGCTCTGCTGTTGTAGTGGTAAAGCAGCCATAGACAATATGTAAACAAATGAGCCTGGCTATATTTTAATAAATCGTTATTTATAAAAATAGGTGGCAGTACAGATTTAGTCCAAAAGCTATGGTTTGCTAACCCTGGATATTGACAAAAGGTAACTGCATTACCTCATATTAGGTACTTAACTATGGTATTTATACAGCACAAAGAGTTCACATAGCAGGAGGACATAGCAGGTGAACCTCAGCAAACTGACAAGGGGCCGCATTCCAGGCTGATGTAATAAGGACACAGTAGAGGATGCAATGTTGGTGAATGGTGGGGGTGGTGTGTGTGTGTGGGGGGGGGGGGGGGGGGTTGACACAGTGCATTGTAAGGTGTGGCACACAGAGGTGTGAAGGGGGCGGCAAAGCCCTGGAGGCTGTGGGCTTTGCATGTGCTGCCCAAGCTTGGTATTTTAAATGGGATAGGTTCTATTGAAAAATGAGATTTTCAGAAGCTCAGAGACATAATGAATATGCATTTTAAAATTTCACTCTGGCTCCAATGGGCAAGAGGAATTAACAGGAAGTAGCACTAATGAAGGTAAATGAAGGCTGGACTGCCAGAAGGGTTTGTAATGAGGGGAGAAAAAGAGCTTGAAGTGAAACAGTATGGTGATAGTGAAGGGAATAAAAGCTAGGATCCACAAACTGCAGTAAGGGATGCAGTAAAGAGGATGATTTGAACATTCTGACTTAGGTATCATTAACCAAAGGAGGTGGGAGGTCCAATGAAGACTCGCAGAGTCTGAGATGCTCAAGGGAATTCAGTGTTGAAGGAATAGCATTAGAGAAGTGTGTACAGGGGTCTGACTCATTGCTCATTCTCTTACCACTCGATCACAGAACACACACACAACAAACGTACACACATACACACATAACACACCGTACTCCCACAGTCACAAATGGCTAGAAAAAGAGACCTTCCTAATGCATTCTTGATCCTCTTATCCTGTGCTATTTTTTTTCCAAAGCACTCACTAACTGCTTCTATTATAGAGCTGACTTTTTAAAAAATGCTTATTATTAAGCTATCTCCCCCACTAAGTATAAGGTTCCCAAGGATAGGAATTTTTATTGTCTTTGCTCACTGAGGCATCCCAGGCAACTAGAACAGTGCCTGTCACATTGTAGGTTTTCAATAAATATATTTGATGAGTAAATAAATTTAAAATCATGCATATAACTGTCATTTGAGCACTGACTCTAAGATCCTTATTCAACTGCATTTTCTGTAACATTCCAACATCTTTTATCATTTTATTTGGTAAAAAATTCATTTCTATTTGGGGTTCAAAATAAATCTGTTCCAAAGTAATACTATTTTTACATTCAAAAGGTTAATACCGTATGATGGTATATTGAGCTTTCCCAATGGACAGATAGTTCAGGAACTTTGTTCTTTTTGTAGTTTTTTTCTGCTGAAGAAACTAGCATTTGGAACCAAGTAATCCTTGCCATCACTTCTTCCTTGATAATCTGGTCTATGTAGGTTGTAAATTCCTTCAGAGCAGGAACTAGACTTGTCTTTTATATGTCCGTGTGTTTGAGTGTGAGAGAAACAACACATGTGTGCACATGCCCATGCACAGAGAAGATGCTCAATAAACATTGCCATTGCTCTGATTAATGAGAAAGCTGAATCTACAGTCATGAATATATACATGTAGAGAAGTGGTAATATCATTAGGCATTCCAGATTTATCCACGAGACAGGGTTCTTATGCCAGAGACTGTTTCACGAATGTCTGGGCTCTGATTTAGATGGAATTTCCCTGGATGCAAAAACATGCCCTGGTTTAATTCCTGAATCAAGTGGATTTATTCCTTATGAAGATCCCCCCAGCTCTGGGGTCTTTCAGTGGCTGGCTATGTTTCACAGGTATGAAAACAGGAAGCTAGCAGCAATACCCTGGACAGAAAAGATTAGTGCTTATTGTCAAATTTGTACAGCTTTTGCTAAAGGTGGTCAACATTTTTTTTTTTGCCACTCTGTGTCATATACTAAATTCAGTAATTTTATCACCAGATGATGTGCTCCTCAGATTCAGGAAAACATCTTACCTGTTTTTATCTTTTCTAGTAGCAACTGCATTATCTAACTATACAAAGCAGCGTGCTCAATAAGCTAACAAAATTTGAATTATAAAATGGTTTTGGTTGAAATATTTTTTCTTACACCTTAAGCTGGAGGTTGCTCTTTTTGAAAAGAAAAAAATCATTATAGAAAACCCAGAAGCTTGGCTCATGTAACTTATACCTTCTTTCAGCCCCTTTGAGCTGCCTGTCACATCAATTTGTGATTTCTCAGTGAATACATTAAAGTTCACTGAATAATAATTACCAAAAAATCATAAATGTAGGATTGAGAGTCATTTTAATTAGAGATAAAAAACCTTCCACGTTAACAAGCTACCTAGATTTTCCTTTTATTTCAACCTATTTCCCTGCGAATGGAGAGCTGAAGTATGCTGAATTTGTAACAAGAAAAAACAAAACAAACATAACCTACAACAACTTATGCAGCAATGCTGTGTTCAGCAGGTTTCCAAATGAACACTTCTTCTTTGATAGTATCCGTTAACTAGCTATATTTCTTAATCTTCATAAATGCCATCACTTAATTACTTTAACTCCTTTTAATCATCTGCTAAATCAGCAAGTCTATTTTTCCCCGGTTAACGTGCTCCCTCTGGTGTTCACTGACCAAGATGCAAGGGATCCAGTCATTAGGTGCATTTGTGTGTTAACAAGCTTGGTTTAACAGCACAGCAGAATGGACTATTTCTAAAAGATTTAAACGAAGAATTTCACCTTACATTAAACCTTTTAAGCAAAGAAAACTATGTTATTGAGGAAGACATTAAGAAATATCTGGAATTCCCATTAGAATCTACAAAACAAGCAAGATAATTACCTCCCTCCACTGCTCACAGCTTCGCCTCCTCTTTGATAAGTTACTAGAATGTTATAAAGAAAAAGGAAAAAATTAATAGACATATTTGTGTTTATATATCAAAAGCTATGACATTCATGAGCATCTTTCTAGAATGGAGTGTTTTCCCTCTTTCTACTTCGAAGCATTGCCAAAAATCATCCCAGGAAATAGCAGATCTCTGATTCAACTAGTATTTTTTTAAGATGGTGCAGAATTAAATGTTACTCTTATTTTCTTAATGTGCCCACAAAGTTGAGAACTAAGCAGAAGCAAACTTCAGCATATTCTTAATAAATATAACTATTACACAGTTGTACATTCAGTCTCATAGATTCCTATTTTGAATTTATTATTAGATCATGTAATTTCATGATTTTATGTAAGTGGAATCTTAAATTTTGGGAAAAAAAATACCAGATCATTTTTTTTCCAGAAATATGAGTACCAGCAAGACAAAGTAAATGTTAAAATAAACCTTCTTTTCCTCCACACACAAAGATGTACGCCAAGTTGTGACTATTAATTAACGTGACATATTTTTTATTGTGGCTTGTGAAAACCCTTCTCATTATATTTTCATCATATATCCTTTAAGGCTCTTGAAAGCATTCTCAGCTTAATAAATTATGAGTATAAAAATGTAGCCATAACCAAAAAAAAATATTTGCACATAGTTAGGCAAGGGTTTAAGAATATTAGCTTTTCTGTAAATACAGACAGATTTTCTACGAAGAAACATTTCTAAAAGCTGCCAAATTCTGCTACTTAGAAGAACTCCAAACTGGGAGTCTGTTAAGGAGAGATAACTGCTTCCAGTGATTATAATAACTGGATTAAAACCGAGGAGGCAAGACTACAGGTACATCTTTTGCTAAAGGTGATGCGAAAGAAGAGGACCCACTTTGAAAGAAACTGAATAGAATGGAGTATTAGGATTCAGACTTAGGGAAAATGAAAAACTTTATCTTTCACATGTGCTGGATATTTTGGTTACCTTTAAAAATGTTGATTCTATGGATAGAGAATTGCAAGGGAGAGATATTTTTGTTGGAAAAACTGAAAGCTTAAGTGAAGGAAAAAAATGCACTGCCACATCTAAAATAATCAATACGATCATTAGCATGTTAAGTCATGCTGAGGGTAGAAACCCTGTGTCTATCTCGTGAAACACATGCACACAAGGCGAAGACGCAATGTGGAGTCATGAATAAAGGACTGCATTAAAGGGATGACAAGCAACACCAGCCATTTCTACTTCAAGTGCATGCCTAGCATGAGTCAATGAAGTACTGTCTTCTACTGTAAGTCCTTTCCCCCAACTTACTGCAGAAAATGGAATAAAAACAGAAACACAATAGTACAACACGTGCCAAACTAACAAAGGATAGGAGGAGGGTAGGCGCAAATATATACCTGTTGGTGTGAAGGTAAAAGACGGGACTGAAAAATCAAAACAAAATATAAACCAGTTATTAAGCTGAAGAGAGAAAGGGAACATATCACATTAGTATAAATCAAGCAGACAGCTGAACATAAAACAAATGTAAATAACTAAGCCAGTAGTTCTGACACTCTGATATATGAATAAAACCAAATCTGAGGTTAAAAAAGAAGCTTGTCTCTACAGGTACCATTTGGAAGTGTCTGACATTCTAGGACAGGACTGGGGGTGGGGGGAGTTGTGCTGGGTTAGCTTGTGAACAACCCTGGCATTTAGTAACAGAGACTTAGCTCATGGCTTTAGGACAAACAGGAATCCTCTACTATTAATCATTTCCAAACACTGGATAATGGATTCTTAAACAAGTATTATCAGGGTCTTGCCTGAACCTTATCTAGAAATCTGAAGGTAAATGCTTATTAAAGTGGACGAACTAATAGGTGCACTTAAGTATTCATCATTAAGAGAGACAGATATTGAGACAGAGGAAAGGAGAAAGACATGAAAGAGAAAGACAGGAAGGAAGGAATGATAGAAGGAAGGAGAGAGAAAGAAAAGAAAAAGAGAAATCAAGAAAGAAAGAAGAGAAGGAAGGAAAGAAGGAAGCAAAGAAAGAATTGGAATAAAGAGAGCCATAAAACTGAACTATTTCATTGTCAAGAAATACCTGATACCTTATCATATAAAGAGCAGAATGCTACATTTTTATCATCATAGAAATCTGTGAATGGATAGGAAAAATGGGAAGTTTTAAACTTTAATTTCTCTATTATAGTTTACATTTAGAAGGTTTCTAGAAGTAGGCTCAGCATTTTAAAAAAAAACACCACACCAGAAGCTAAACAATAGAACAATAATGCCCCTCTGAAAACCTTTACTCTCTGCAGTTATAAATCTTAATCTAATCAATAATGCCTGAAATTGAACTGCAGACCTCAAAAGTAGCAGCCTTGCCTCCCTGACTTTTCCTAGCTTCTCCCATTCCTGGGTGTTGGGTAACACCGGAGCTATTTCCACATCATTTCATAGAGGCGGGAGGCTGACGTTTTCTCCAAGCTCTCCACATTAATTTAAAGTAAACACTGCCCTGGTAAAGAAAGCAAGGAAACCTACATTACTCCCTTAGAGATTAAAATTTGCTTTTAAGAAATCCTTAATACACACAAACTAGACTATTGATTACTTATCATGGATCAAAAAGCTGCCAAAAATGTATTTTTCACTTTGCATTTAAACATCTCCAAGAAATTTACTTTAGGATTAGAGCATCAGGGTTGCAAAAGCTGAAATGCTGTAGCATCCTTTACAACTTTCACTCTGAGCATACTAGAAAGAACAAAACAAAACCCTCAGTACTCGGGATCCAATTTATACACTGGGCTTCGTGTGCTGCACAGCAGTCTCTGTCTTAAGAATTCTATTGTGTTTTCTTTCAGTCAGGTCTTTTCAGGGAGTCCACATAATTTAGCTACAATCAAAAATTCAGAGCCATAGTAACAAGTCCTTGTAAAAAATTAAAAAAGAAGTGCATTTGAAAGTAAAGCTATTCAAGCAAGAATGGAGTGCCTGAGCATTAATTTGCAACCACAAGGACATAGGGAAAAAAAATGAAAGGTCCTCGTCGGTACTCCTAGCCAACTGCTAACCCCAGTTTAAGAAAATGAAGAAGAGATGAAAGGAGGTCAGTCTAAATGAAATTTTTATAGCTTGTGCACCAAAGGACAACTTAACTCTCAAAGCTTCCAGTCATGAAATAAACTCCTTTTATCCAGTGATGCTGGTGCACTAGGTGGCTGTATGTGGACAAGGGTACCGCCTGTTCTCGCAGAGGGCAAACCTACAGATAAGCGCAGGGGGGTGTTAAAAATGCCTATTACCCAAAGTCACACTGACTTAGGGTGTATAGGTCAACAGGCTCTTTCACACTGCTTTCTTTAAAATATTTCACTTCCCTTTTTCTTCTTAGAATTACACGTATTGTTTGGGGCATAGACAATTTAAGATTTCTGGATGCACTTTTAAAAACTGCATAGAGACAGAATTATGAAAAAGTGCCAACAAGGCAAAGTGAGGAAAGCAGAATCCAGTGCTCATCAATTACATTTGTAATTATGTTCCATGATTTCTGCTTAAATAGGAGCTCGTTAAAAAGGACAATGGTATTAGTTTAATAGATTTTGCAGAAAGAGCACATAGGCTTTGCCAGCATGCTTAAAGTACATTAGTAAAAGAAAAGAAATATTTCAGAATGCAAGAGGGTTTCATGTCACATATTTAGATTTCAAGACAGTAGAAGGCATTACATTGGTATCAACTATAGCTATCATACTTCATGGCCAAAAAAAAAAAAAAAACCCACGGGATTCCTAGAGAATTCAAAAGACTCTACAACTAGATGTTAATTAGACACTTATCCTCATTCACACACAAACCCCAATAGCCTGTCCCTGCCCAGTTCCACACCACACAGACACCCACAAACCCCTCCTCTGCCTTGCATTTCAGTTAAAGGATCCACATGGTAACATGTGTGCCTGACACTGTTCTATTTTGTACATGTCATGAGCACCCAGTCTCTTTGCAGTAAGCTCCCAGCCCCCCTTTCTCATTTCCCAGGCAGGGAACCTGACATTTTGCCTTATCTCTAAAGAGGACATAGATCTGAAAAAAAAAAAAAAAAAAAAACCCAAAAAACAAAAAAAAACAAGAAAAAACCAGATTTAAGGATGATAACACTAAAGTGAACACGTGTATATGAAGAGATTGCTGTGGAGCCACAGGGGGGAGGTACATTCCTGTATTTCCACAGTGTGGGTGGGACGATTTTGTGTTGACTCTTTCTTGCCAAGACCCCTGGTGACCGAGAGCACAAATGTCTTAGACTGCTGTTCCCAACTGTTTGACAAGTGTAGAGGGACATTCAGTAGAACTTTTCATTGAGAGAAGTTCTAGTTAGCACTAAGTTCTGACTTTGCCATATAACTGATTAGAGAAATGACTTGGCCAAGCCATGTAGGAAGTGCTCACTTAGGAAACATGTAGATGGTTGTGTGGTTTTTTGTTTTTGTTTTTGTTTTTAAAAGGATGTGATGGTGAGGGAGGAGCTGTCTTCACTGGTCATCCTCTTTACATTTGCTTTGCAGCAAATTAATTGCTGTCTTAGATTAAGTATAGACCCTATAACTAGGGTAAATGCATAATTTGCTATCCCAAACTCAGGACAATATTGAGCACTAAAGCAGCACTGTAAATTAATTGAGTTGGACTACAGACATAAATTGGGACTGTGGCCTGAAGACCGGAACTTATAATCACCCTGCCTATAGCCCAGACCTGCTGCCCAGAGTTGATGAAGATCCTGGGGGAGGGAAGGAAAGGAGGATGGGCTGTCTGAGAGCGCTAATGACCTCATCAGAGAAGAAAAAATACAAACCACCCATCTACAGACTTTGAGACTATGTGGCAAAAGTGTCTGTGAAATCCTTGGCACATTCCACTCACCCATGAAATTATAAATAACAGCAGCCAAATAAACTTTCTCTTCTAAACTATAAACAGATTTTTAACAAAATCACCATCACCAATTAACAGTATATACATATTCAGCTCTGCAACTTTAACTGTAACAATAAAAAGTACGAAACCTTCCTCTGCAAGTTGAAGCCCATTATTCAAGCCATGCATTCCACATTCATTAAGAAACAGCTATTTTATAAATACCCAGAAATAATCAGTAATATAGTTATTTAAAAATAATCTCTGTGGCTTCACAAAAGGCAATGATGCCTCCTTTCAAGTTCTGTAGCAGCATGTATTTATAAATCTTGTGACAAGGAGATTAAACATTTTCCTCCAGAACATTAAGCAATAAAGCAATTCCCTAAGAGAAGATGGGAATGGTATCGCAACCAAGTGTAGACCTACCTTGGTGAAATACATTTTCAATGAACTGGGTCTAAAACTGATATGCCCTGTTTGCAGTACTGATACTCAATAGAAGTTTATACCTAGATATTATAATAAAACAAAAGCACTTCTGAAAATCTTTGCATATTAAAATAATTTAATATAGGATATATATAATCACAAATACCTTGAAGTCATAGATTAAAATTGAGTGAAATAAAGAAATATGAAAAACTTGGGCAAGCGAATACCTTTTCTGATACCCGCATAAGTGCTAGTCAGCCCATTTCTCTTCTTCCGGTGTCGATACAGCCAGATGCTAAAGACCATAAGGATGATCCAACACGCTGCCCCAATTCCCGCAATGAATGCCGGCTGCTTCACAACGTCCGAGATCTGCTGAGCAAGGCTGACTTGGTCCTCAGGTGACACGGGGTTTCCATGTGAATCTGAAAAGCCATCGTTGCATTAATTTGGGTTTAAAACTCCCTAAGACAATGAACGCATATGATATATCATAAAATGACCGTCGTTATTTTGTCAATTTTTAGACAATAATTTCTGCTTTTCATTCTACGAGATTCACCATTGTTAATTAGAAGAGTTCACGAGCTCATGAGATTTTTGGAGAGATGATAGCCTTTTAACTTATTTAAATTCAAAACAAATATAGTAATTTTATGGAATATATTTAAAAACAAACATGGTAGCACACAATTTCTATTTTTTTATTCCAGAAAACTGTAGTTCATTGCTTAAAGTTTTACAAGATGATGCTCACTGAGATAAATGGAAAATTATAATTCTAAAAAATGAAATATTTTGAAGTATGCAAAAAAAAGAATACTGAAAAACTATATAAGAAAGAAAGAAGCTTTCTCAGATTTCTACAGGAACCTTCAATTATGTGTTCTAAAAAAGGTAAGAAATAATATTTCATTTCCTCTATAAGGTACATATAGGTAGACATTGAATAAAAAAGTATATTTGAGTCTGTGTGTGTGTGTGTGCGCGCGCACGCGCGCGCGCGTGCACCTCCCCTTCCCCTGCTCTTGAATATTCTAAGACTCTTAACTGTCTCAGAAACACATTATTTGAAACTATGTTCAGAAAGGTCTGTACAAATTTGGAATCATTAAAAACCAATCATTAAGACTATGTTGCCATTGAAAGAACTATGAGAAGTCTTTCTTTTAAAATAATAACCCCTAACCTGAGAACCTCCTAAAAAGACAAAAGACAAAAAAAAATATATATATATATAAAATAATAACTGTGGCCTACAATAGGTATAGAACATTAAGTATGGGCAACAATTATCAAGTGTTAGGAGTGGTCACAAGGGCTCCTGTTTTCTGTAAGCTATTTTGATTCCAGAATTAAAATTGATGGAATTTACAGCTATTAGAAGTTACTCTTTTTACATTTATGTATAAAGCTTCCAAGAGATTCATTTTCCAAGTCACACACAGAAGTCTGCAATGTCTACAGAAACCTGAAAGCTGTTCCTTTCATCAAAGCACTGAGTTAAGCCAACACTGAAGATGTCTAGTGTGCAAATTTCTTACTGGTGTCTGTAGTTTTATTTGTTTGATCATTTTTGGTTTGGGTTTTTTGTTGTTGTTGTTTTTGTTGTTGTTTGTTTGTTTTTTTGCTTTTAGGGCCACTCCTGTGGCATATGGTGGTTCCCAGGCTAGCGGTCAAATTGGAGCTGTAGCTGCTAGCCTATACCACAGCTACAGCAACAACAGATCCAAGCCATGTCTTCGACCTACACCATAGTTCACAGCAATGCCAGATCCTTAACCCACTGAGCAAGGCCAGGGATTGAACCTGTGTCCTCATGGATGCTAGTAAGATTTGCTTCCCTTGAGTCACTATGGAAACTCCCTGGTGTCTGTAGTTTTAATGTTTTTCCCCTAAACATCTGGTCAGACAAGAAGGTATGTGTTTGCCCATTTCCTTTGTATTGGTGCTTTCTTATAATTGTTAAATCACTTGACTCTGAAAATGTTCTGCTAATGTGGCCTGTTTTAAAACAAAAATATTTGTTGCAGTCCAAAACTCTTTTTTTTTTCTCAGAAAAATGATTGGTATAACTCATTATTTATGAGTAATGTTTTTCAAACTGAAAAAATTCTTACATATTATTTTTTCATGTTAAATGATATCACATCCTGATAGGACACTGGCAGGTAAAATAAGCAGCCTCCAACAGCAAAGGAAATAGTTTTAGGAAAATAGCACCCCTTTTTATGTAAGAGGGCTAAATTGCTACTCATGTTCTGTATGGCTGTCTTTTTCTCTTGAGCAGAATTCCAGATTTCATTCTATGGAGGGTCAAGGCTAAAAAAACCTATTTTCACAGGCAGTTGCCATCACCTGCCTTCAACTGTTTGTTGACTGAAAGTTTATTTCATGTTCCAGACTCTTTTATCTATGGTTTACCTGAAAGTTCACCAAGCCAACCTATTCTTTTTATTCCAAATACACTCTTTGTATCTGCTGGGTTTATAGATTTCCTGGCTGTTTGTGCAAGGTTAAGTCGGGTAGCTTCAGATTTTATGGAGCCAGCTAAGAGAGGTTCCATGCAGATAACCAGATGGGCTTAACAGAATAAAGTGTGGTGTGACTAATGAATTAAAATGGCCCCTCCATATCTCAGTCTTTGTCTCACTGCAGCTGAGGCTATATTAAGACATGGAAAACTGCAACGCATTTTTAATTTCAAGAAAACCAATTTGACCCTTAAATCCCATGATTTAAATCTTAAATAAATAAAACTACACATGGTCCTTTTTCCAATTCATCTTTGAAACTCTAGCACTAAAAGTCATATATTATTAAGAAAAAAGGGTAAATGACATGGCTACGTATAGGGCCATCACTA